>NC_088930.1:49915000-49942500 GCF_038396675.1 Hydra vulgaris | reverse complement strand
ATAATATTTTTCTGGAATATTTTTCATCATTTTATGATACTTCATAAAGGTGTCGTCCGTGGCTTTTTTTTAGGGGCTCATAGCTTTTAAAGAACATTCTGAATCGTTATTGCTCAAAATTATATTATGCTTCAAAGCATAACTAGAGCACATGTCAATTAAGTTCTGGAAACCTTTGGCTGAGAGTGCACACAAGACATTATCATCAGCATAAAATAGATGGCTATTGAGAGAAGGACCCAGTCTGCATTCGAACAAATAAAATAAGATCTAATTGTTCAAATGTTTTTATAACCAAATTATAAAGATGCAGATGGAATTTGGTCCTTTTACCATAGATGTGCGGTAAACAGAAAAGTATGGCTCAAAATGAGGTTTTTTAGCTTTCAAAAAACGCAGACCAGACAAAATATTGATATAATGAGAACATCCAAGGGAGCGCTGCTACATCGGTTAATTATAGGTAGAACATTAAGGGGATGCTGCTATATCAACTGAGGGTTTGGGCTGGGGGCAGGTATAAATTAGTCAATGTAGCAGTATAGAGGCAGACTGGGAGTATATCAGCCCAGGTGGGGATAAAATATAGCGGCTCAAAAGTATAATAATATTATCATAGGTGTAAATATAGCGATGCTGTCGCGCTTCCCCTTCCAACTAAAAAAACATGCAAGTTACCTAACTTTTTCTAATTTAAATTTTGTAGCCCCACCTGTATAGTATTAGCAAAGTTTTTAAGCTCTATTTAGTATTATCTATGTTTATGTCTAAGCTATTGTTTGTAATATAAAATAAATGATAATTCCAAGGAATTATCATTTATTTTACAATGCAAACAATAGACAAATAGTAAAATAATTTAACTTTTACTTTAATATGAGGAAAATAAATCAATGTAGGTAGGTAAAAAAAAAAGTTAACAGTTTATAATTAAGGAACAACATATAATATACCACTTTAGGATAACATTTTATACATTAAACTTGAGCTTTTTTAAGATACTCTAAAACTGCAGATATGTCAATGTCTTTTAATAGTTGTCTCTACTGACATAACAATTAGTGCCTCTAAGTTTTCTTGACATAAACTGGAACGAAGACGGGATTCTATAATCTTAAGTTTGCTAAACGTTCTCTCGCAGTTAACTTCAGTTACAGACAAAGTTAAAAAATACTTTATAAATTACTGTATGCAGAAACATGCATGTTTAGAGAATATAGTATTTTATAAATATAAATTAAACAGCTCTGCATACTGTGGGTTTTATCAAACTCGGATAACTTGCATTTATTTGTATTATCTGAAACACCAAACAAATTAAATAAAAATTAATGCCAGCAAAACAAATTAAATTAATTGTTTATAAATGTCCTCTTTATTTATTATCTTGTATTTAATTTAATTTTCCTTTATAAAATAATTTTATAAAAAACACTAAAAAAGTTTATTGATTTGTTTGTATTTGTGATAGTGGCTAAATTATTTGGATATAGTTTTGGATTTGATACCGCAGCGAAAGAAAATATTCATATCAACAGCCTTAATGTCATTTATGTCTCACTTAATGTCAAAATATAACTATAAGTTTATTACTCTGGATCAAATACTATGAATGACAGATGATGATTTTAAAAACCATTAATGTTCTCAGATGTTGAAGTGCCTAGTATATCCACACCCATGTGTGTATTGGCTGTTGGGTGGCGGCCGATATACTAACAATATTACAGTATTATGATATTAGGAGCTATTTATAGCTAAATATACTTATTGAGAACAATGCCAACATACTAAGCTGATAATTGAATAATACAACACTATATTAAGAATCATATTCATATTATTATTTGATTATTGATTGTAGCGGATATGAAACTAAAATAATAGACTAGACTTCATGATAGACAGCCAATTTACCATAGTATTACAAATTCATAATTTAAATTTAGAGCCCCTATATTAACCGGCCCAGGTGGACTTCTTCGCTTTTCGCCCATGCCAGTCCGCCCTTATAGCAGCACATTTCTCACAAAAATAGTATGATATCTGGTCTGCGTTTTTTTAAAAACTCAAAACCTTATTTTGAGCGATCTACTTATCTACAGCTGCAAGTACTAAATTTATACCAGATAGATTGTTGTTAAAATAAAGCTGCATTTCTGTTAAATGCTTATTAAACAAGGTAGATGATTATGAAAATTGAGCTATGCAAAATTAAAAAGACAAAGCGTTAGAGCCCGGTGCAGTATGAGATTTTGACTCCCGAGTTTTTTTACTCCCCAGTAAAAATCTCATATGAAATTTTTACCGCGGAGTTAAAAAGCGTATGAGATTTCTACTCCCTCTTTCTTTTTATTTTTACTCTCTGTTATTATTAGCGGAGTTACATTTAAACAATATACATGCTAGATTTGCAGATATATCTAGTTATCTAAAATATATAACTATCTAAAAGAAGTTTTAAGTAAAGGTGATAAAGCTAATTTCAGAAGACAAACAAAGCCATTTATAATTTATCGTAATGAATTATATCATGTAAACAAAACTGCAAAGTTATATTTATATTTCATTAATGCTTAAACCAATTTTTGTCATTTTTATCTTGTTACATCGAGATAAACATAAGTTACTAAATGTTTTAAGTAAATAAAAATTGTTAAAATCTTCTTACCTGGTTTAAGTGTTATTAGAGGTTAAAGTTCGGGGAACGCAGGGGAACACCGCTCCTCCTTAGCCGACAAATCAAGAAATTGTTCCGCTTCGCTCAATATTTCTTTGCAACCGTTCCACCTCGTTTTTAAGTTGTTGTTTTTTGTTTTTTCTTACTATGGGATTGTCATATATTACGCCTAATTTATCTCTTTAAAGTAGTAGGTCGTTTTCCTTTGGGCGCTGGTTTTTATTGAAGTTAAATTTTAATTTTTGCTAAAATTTATGACTAGTATTAAGTAGTATTAGTCATCTCGAGATCTTGAAATACAGTAAAAGTACATCTAGCAAAAATACACCTAATGCAAAAATTTGAAGGAATGATTCTACACTCCAATGGGCTATTCCGCATCCCTTTCAACAAACAATTTGAACTTTTTAATACCGTTCCACTTAATTTACTATTCTACTTTAACCCCAGGGTATTATGATTTAATAATTTTTAGCTTTAATTCTCATACTATTTTTAGTTTATTGCTTCTTTTTTTTTATTTAGAGAAAAGTTATTTGGAACAGAGATGAACAACAATGCATAATAAAGTTTGTTCAAGGAGGAAATAATATCTAAAACTTTATCTAGTCATACATATGTTATAATACCTTTTATTACTGCATACCAAAAAATAACTCAAGTTAATTTTTTGGTATGCAATAATAAAAGGTATTATAACCTATGTTTACCAAAGTGACAAATGTCAAAAAATAAAAATCTTCAGACAAAACCATAACTGCAAAATATTATAATTCAAAAAAGTAATATGAAACAAGTAGGAATCAATATAACACAACTACCAGAAGTTAATGGTTACAAGTATCTGGTTGTATTAGTAGACGAGTCCAATAAATAAGTTTAAGTTGAAGCACTTACTGATAAAACTGCTAGATCAGTGGCCTTGTTTTTGTATAAACAGATATGTCGACATGGTTGTTTCAAAATACAAGTAAATGATCAGGGTCGTGAGTGTGTAAATGAAATTTAAAAAGAACTTCGTTCAAAAACAGGAACAATTCTAAGAATTACGATTGTGTATCATCCTCAAGCTAATGGTTTAGTTGAATGACAGAATCAAACAATAAAGCGTAGATTAATTGAGGTGCTGGATGAGTCTGTTCTGGAATGGTCATATATTATTGATAGTGTTTCGTTTTCGTTGAAAGCTAGAAAGCACAAGTTTACTGGTTTTTCACCATTTTCTTAGCTTTACCAAAGGAAAGCAGTTCTTCCCATTGATTTAGATTGAAGTGCATCATATCATTAAAATCAATTTAATTGATTTTAATGATACGATGCACTTAGCAATGATGATTCTTACAACAAAAAAAATAGTTTCAAAAATGTTTCATGCGATGAATAAAATAAACAATGAACTTTTTGATGAAGCTTATCTTAACATAGTAAAATCTCAAAAAAAGCAAAAATGTGTAAGTAAAGATTTTCAAGCACAAATAACTGTACCTTGAAAAATCTAAAGGATCAAATTTTAAAAACAAAGTACAACTTGTCAACGTTATCTTTATATAATGAAAAAATAACTAGTGATGAAATAGAAAATACATTTGATGTGAATATGGAAGTTACTAATGATAAGACTGTAAAATATGCAACTATTGAAATGAGAAGCGCTATTTCTGAAAAATTTGAAATTTGCCTGATCAGAAATTTATATTTACATTAGATATTAATCTACTTTCGTGTCCTAAATAACTCTACAGAACCATAGGTGATAATAATTGCTTTTTTAGAGCAATATCTTATATCATTACAGGCAGTGAAAGCAATTATGAAATTATAAGAGAACAAATTGTAAGACATGTGTACACAAATTAATGATAAAATGACTTATTTAAACCAATCGATGATAAACCAATTAATGATAAAATTACATTTAAACCAAATAACCATATCTTAATGAAAGTGGTAGATGAGCGATAGAACATAAGTGACTGATTTAGAAATAATTGCTTGTGCCATAGGTATTGATATAAAAGCATATAGTAAATATGGAGAGGTATTAAAATGGCTGACTTACCCATGTAGTTTAACACTTATACAGCTTAGTGAATATTTTTTGACAATTTAACTGAAAACCACTTTAATGTTATACTGTTCTAAAACTTTTTTTTTTCTGAAAAAATTATTTGCTATTCAATTTAGCTTATCACTATTCATTATCTTCTCATAACTTTCATAACATTCATAGATTTTGTATAAATATGTACTAAATAAATTGAAATTATGCAAAGTAATTACAGACATTTATCAAAATTATATAAAGTAGTTGAAAATAAAATAAAAGTTTTGGAAACATTTGAAAAATGTTGAAAAAAATAAAATAAACGGAAACATTTTGAATTGTTTGCCCCTTAATTTTTAGTATCCAAAAATACTTTTTTGAAATATTACCACAAAACTTTACTTCGTACTGATCTTTTATATTAAGATTTTATTACACTATTTTGCATAGCAAAATTCTTCTTTTTTTTTTCGAACGCTGGTAACGATAGTAACAATGATAACGGGAATTAGTATCATTAACTTTAAAACAAAATCTTTATCGGGATTAAAGATTAAAGATTTGAATATAAAGATAAGACACATTTTATCAGTTTATATAACAATTTTAATTCCTTAAAGAAGTAGAAATTGGAAATAAATTGTTTATAAAAGGTTTTATGACATTATGTGTAACTTTTACTTTATGTAACTTATGTAAACTGAATGTAAGTTAATAATATAATTACTATTAAAAGTTTTACTTTTAATAACCCTATATAAACATAAAAATTCTTATAGCGCTACATAAACATTAAGATTTTAATAGTGCTACGTAAAACTTCTTAAACGAGTAAAGAGAGTAAAAATTTCATACGCGTTTTTGCTCCGCGGTAAAAACTTCATATGAGGTTTTTACTGGGGAGTAAAAAAAAGTAAAAATCTCATACTACACTATCTGTTAGGGGTTGTTCATAAATTACGTCGTGCTCTAGGGGGAAGAGGGTGAATTAATTGTTTTTTGACAACTCTTGTTAATAAAAAGTTACGTTGTAACAAAAGGGGGGGGGGGACGGAGGATTCAAAATGGTTAAAAATTGCGTGCCGTTATTTGTGGACAACCTCTTACAGAGAAAGCATTCAAAATGGAAAACTTTTGTTATACACATTTAGTAACAAAATTTCGAGAAGGGTATTTTAATGAGCTAAACAAACTGATTTTTCTCAATTAACAACCTGATTTCTCCCAAATCATCTCCCAACTGTTTGCAAGAAAGTGAAATTTACATAACTGACCCGACTTTTATCTCTAAAACATTTAACATTTTTTTGTTGTTGAATTTGTGCCAAATGTGATCTTAGCTCTTTTCCGATCTTGAATTTCATGAAACACTCAGGACAGGACCAAATATCTTGACACATTCATATCTATACATGCTTCAGCAACATCAGCTTCTGCTGTTTGTTTATTGACAGTTATACCCCCCTATCCAATTGAGGGTCTATCATTTATCGTGATTCTATTGCTCGTAACGGTCAATAAGTTTGTACCAAAACTATGGGGGTGTTGACCCCATAATCATTTAAGATGCGTTTGGATAAGATCTTTATGTCTCCTTATCAATGGAGTCCCGCCTTGCATTGGCCTTGATCACTGATCCAAGTTTCTAGTTGGACCGCGTAGAGGCTGCATGCGCGGATTTACCACAGTAGATACGAGAGACGACAAATAGATCAATTTCCACTTCTCCTTTAAAAAACCATGGCAACCTAAAAATGTATCACTGACCCCAAGTTTCAGCTTTGCAACCTTGTTCTTTCTAAAACTATTAAATTCTTCATTCATTATAGAACATTTCCTGATATTTTAAAACTTATTCGTGTTATTTTAGTATTTTAAAATGGCTCTAAGCTTTCATGAATTAACATTAGTAAACTTCTTGAAAAATTTATGTTTTCTATCAAAATATTCTACTTGCCACACAATAACTATATACTATAATAACTATAATAGAAAAAATCAGAAAAGCATTTTGTTTGTGGTGTTTTTATCGATTTACAAAAGGCGTTTTATCAACTGTATCAACCGTTGAGTATAATCTGATTTCTATATTATGAAATTCGCAGTGTTGTATATGCAGCGCCGTGGCAAGTGAGTTGGAGGCCCTCCCCCTCCTCCCAAAAAAACCCTCTTCCATTAGGGTTCCAAAATCATAAAAATTTTTCCACTAGGCATGACAAAAAAAAGCAAAACTTCTTGAGTTTCTAAATTGGGCCTATTAATTTCCAAATGGCCCCCAAAACCATCTTATCAACTCAGAAGTATGGTAAGTATTTTGTTTCGTATTAGTGCATCTGTGAATAGAACAGGAGCGTTGTATGCGTTTTAAATAAGTTCAAAAAACTACAACTTAAAATGCCTTTTCTTTACTATAAACAAAATCAATTTTTAAAAATTCTGAAAAATATAATACTTTTAATTATAAAAAAAGTTTTAATTTTCTTATCGTTATTACAACAGTTATTATCAGTACTTTTTTATTTGCTTATTTTTTCCTTTTTTATTATTATAAGCTGCAAATTATGATTTCTGTTAATTTTTAACTCTATGTTCTTATGTACTTTTTATTATTTATATTATATTCAAAAATTAGTGTCACCTCTTTGAGCTGACTTCTGTATGAGTGACACCATCCTTATGAACCATTAACTTTATTATTATAAATAATTTTATTCCTATAACAAACATAATAAACTATTCTGGTATTTATTAATATTATTTAATTTTTTTTTATTCATCGTTATTATTGTAAACACACTTATTATTACTATAATTTGTATTAATTTTGTTATCTTATATTTTTATAATTAAATTATTTACTTTTATTTTTAATTATTATTGTTATTATTATTATTGTTATTAATACTATTGTAAAAATGATTCACGGAAAATAAATAGTTTGTTATTGTTGTTGTTGATTTAATTCCAAAAAGTTATCAAAATTTTACGGTCTGAATAACCGGATAAACTTTACCGGATAAACAGTCAAAACTTTACCGTGTATAGAAACCATCTCATAGTTTTAACAAGGGTAATTTCTATTAACTTACTAAAAATAGATTACCTCTTTTAGTTAGTTATGCGTAAGTAGTTAATATTGTTGATATTTTTATTATTTTTATTTTTGTTATTCACCTCCCCAAGGCCAAGAAGGCCACTACAGATGAGGAGGCTACTTGTGATTATAATCCTCTCCCAACTCTATAACTCCGAAACACAAACCTTGACGAACAAAGCCGCTGCGCGGAGAAATAAGTTGAGCGCGGTACTACCAGGGACGTGGTGGAAATTGAACTCTATAATTAATATCGAAATTAATATCGAAATTAGTTAGCGTATTCTTAAGTAAATTTTCGAAAATATCTTAAAATTTGATTGCTTTATGGTGTGGGTAGTTTAAGTTCTTTATCTTTAAATATTCTCTCTGTTTACTTAGTATACTTAGCCATTTTTATACTTTGCTTCAAAGACTGTATTAAAAGAAAGATATTATTATAAACCGAAAATTTTAATTTGTATTACTTTTATCTTATTAATTGGTCTTCTACGAGTATTCGTCATCTTTTATCTTTTACTTATTTCTTATTATGTGATGATTTATTTTATTTTAACTGCTTTATTGTAAAACAGTTTAGTAAAACGTGTAAAAAAAAAAAATAATAAGTAAATAAAAAAAAAAAAGTTACTCCTGATGTTTATTTAGCTGTTCAATGTCAGAAAATATAAAAATAACACGATACGTACCCACTAAGGTTTTATAAATAAACTAAAAAAACAAACCGATAAACCCAGCTAGCTTAGAGGCTTACATTCGGCCAACGTATGCAAATACATCGCAAACATCGGCTGTTTTCTCCGATGCAAATACAACGTTAATTTAATGTTCGTTTTATCGTATTTATATTATTGAATACCATAATAACGACATGTTTATAAGTAGTTAGCAAAGGATTCAAGTATGTAAAAACATCGCAAAAGTTGGTTGTTTTTTTGATATTAATCCAACACTGATCCAATGTATAGGGATCAACGTTAACCCAATGTATATAGATCAACGTTGACCAAATGTGTATAACTTCACATTGGTTCAATGCATATTAATAGTTTAGATTAAGATTCAGCATTTTTGAATATAAAACTCCATAAAAATTTCTTTCGCAGATTCCCTTAACAACGCCATTATGCGCTGTTAAGGGAATCTACCATAATAACGACGTGTTTATAAGTAGTTAGCAAAGGATTCAAGTATGTAAAAACATCGCAAAAGTTGGTTGTTTTTTTGATCTTAATCCAACACTGATCCAATGTATAGGGATCAACGTTAACCCAATGTATATAGATCAACGTTGACCAAATGTGTATAACTTCACATTGGTTCAATGCATATTAATAGTTTAGATTAAGATTCAGCATTTTTGAGTATAAAACTCCATAAAAATTTCTTTCGCAGATTCCCTTAACAACGCCATTATGCGCTGTTAAGGGAATAATTCTTTTGTAATTAGCTTTGTAATTACAATTTCTACTGTTATTATATTTATTTAAAAAAAAATTTTTTTTTACTTATAATATTTTTTTATTCTTTATTTATTGCAATCATTTTTACAAACTAAGAATATGCAACCTTCTTTCTGTTTAAAAGACGATATTCCATTTAAGTCTTTTAATTTTTGATTTTTTACGTTTTTCCATGTTTTGGGGCCATGTGACATAATTAAAAATTTACAACCCCGGGTTTTAGTTTTTTTAATATAATTTTTATGGAAGCTATTTAATCGCAGATTAAAACATTAAGAAAATGATGACAAAAATATATCAAAAAAAGAATAAAAATCATAAAAATAAGAATCTGATATTAATTAAGTTTTTCCAAGTTTAAGACTTTCATATTTGTCATCGCATTAGAAGGATTATCCATTCTACTTAGATAATGAGTTGCTTTACAAGCATGGTTTTGTAGGCCTTGTAATTTGATTATTTTTGTTATGTGTGCATTAGCCCACATTATTAGCATATGTGAGATGACTATGAATTAGACTAAAGTAAAGTTTTTTTCTCGAACAGAAATCAAGAAACGGGCAACATTTATATAAAATACCAGATGATACCGTTTTATTGTTATTTTATTTGTTCCGTGTTATGTTGTTAATAAGCAACTCTGGAGTTTTTAACGGTAGAAACATTGATTGACCTGTTTTATGAAACAAGATGTAGTTTGTTTTTTCACAATTTAGGGATAGTTTATTTGGTCTAAACCATGAATTAAAGTTTTCTAGTTCAGTATTCATTGTTCAGAACATCTATTTTAAATTACTATGATTATAAAACAAAGCTGTGTCATCAGCATACATTATTGAAGATACTATAGATAATGCTTTATGCCTATTATTGATGTAAATTTAAAAAAATAACGGTCCTAAGATTGAGCCTTGATGACCCCACACTCAATATCAAGAACACTTGACTCTTTGTTTATTACAAACGTAAAATACAACGTTTTCCCAACGTAAAATACAACGTTTTGCCAACGTAAAATACAACGTTGAATAAACGTAAAGTATTACGAAATGCTGACTTAAAATACAACGTTGTTTTTTGGTTGTTATCAACGTTACATTTGTAACCAAAATGATATAATAACAAACTTGGCGTTTAATGTTGGCCAATGCAACGCGCAAAATTGTTCTAACTTTTTATCGACGTATGTGTGCTAACTAGGAAGGCTGTTGTTGTGATTAGTGTTTGTTATGGGGTTGTTGTTTGACATGAGAAGAATATTTTAGAGTAGATACACGAACAAACTGTGTGCAAATGACACAGTTTATTATCTTGTAAATTCTTAAAATTTGGTTTTTCTGTTTTTCTGTCATTTTCTTTATTTCTTCAGCAAATACTTACACGCGAGTTGGACGGTGTTCACTAATGCGAAACTTATATATAACAATTTCTGCAAAAAAATTAACAACTGGTTGGTCTTTTAACTTTAACCTGCTTTAGAGATCGGAAAATTGATTTTTAGTTTGTAATAATAGCATCGCTTTGTAGTTTACTATTGCAGGTATTCTAGGTGTCTTTGGTTAAGGAGCTCTTTCTACCATTACATAAAAATTGGGTTTTATATTAAACTTTTATTTCCCCGAGTTAATTTTCTTTACCACAAGTGAGAAGTTTTTTCTATGAACAAAGTGACATTTTTCAATTTTATAAGTTGTACTGACAAACCCGTAATGTTAACAAAAAAGCAACAAATTATATAAACAAGTTCATTTCTGGTTGTTTTATTATAAAAAAGTCAACGTATGCGCAAAAGTAACTTAAGAATTTATTATTTAATATATTAACAAAGTATAGACTCTTCTTAATAAAATTATATTTTTAAACTAGAAATATTTGTTTATTTTACTGCAATTTCAATTTGTAAAAATTAAATCTGACATAATTACCCTACTTTTCTTTAATGTTTTAAATGAGATATTTTATCAATCCTGTATGCAAGGGCGATTCTATGGAACACTCTCTAATGAATTTTGAGTTATAGACAGTTTTTTTAAATAATATAGTCGGTTAGTCGGTCATTTGACACATTTCAGTCGGGTGATTTTTTGGACCTTTTTTTAAAAAAGAAGTCGGCACTTTTCACTAAGAATTTACTCTTCACTCTCATTTTATTTTAAGAATCACCCCTGCTAGTAAACTTTTTAGTTGTTAAATTTAAAAAAAAAATGCTTTATGGATTCCATGTGATAAAATTTTTATCATTCTTAGCTTTTATCTTTTACCTTCTTTGAGATTTAAATTTGCAATAGTTATTAAGTTTTTTTTAATCTCTCAGTAGATTTTGTTAAATAATTATTGTCTCGGCTCTCGGCTTAACACTCCGATCAACTAGACCTGCTTGCATCCCACCCATCTTAAAAACCTGTATTTTATAAAACTTTAAGACATAAAAATTTTTTATTAGGTATACGCCATTCATATCAAATTAGCAAGACGGATCTTTTTTGAGGGCTATTTTAACGTAACGACCTAATCTTCTTAAAACAGCATCGCGACGCTGTTTTGTTTGAAAACCGTTTTACATCAAACAGTTGAATTAAAACCAATTTTAAATTTGAATAAAAATGATATGAAACACTTTAAAAATACTTAATATAACTTTCATCGATTTAATCAAGTATGTTTATTGTCAGATGTAAACAAAAACTTTACAAATTAAGTTTATAAAAATTTATTTGAGTTTATAAACTTTTTTTAAATACAAAAAAAGATCATTTTAACATACCATCATGTGTTGTATGACATTTGGCTGGTATCCTGTGACTGGTATCCTGTGACTCTATGTTTCTAAATCTTTTTATACAATTTTTTTTTCTACAAAACTTTTTTAGTTGTATATTAAAAACTTCTTATTCATTATTTAATATTTTGAAATAATTTACATTATTAATATTTTTTAATATATAAGATTGAATACCGAATTGTATATGCTGTGTTCCACTGTGAATACCGAATTGTTTTTACTGTGTTCCGCTGTGAAAATAAAAAAGTTATCGAATACTTTGTTTATTCATTATTTTTAAAATAAACTTTTTGTTAAATTCTTTTATATAAATATATATTTAAAAAATAACACCGTGTAGTACGTTATCTTAAAAATTAACATAAAAAGCTCTACCAACGTATTTAACTACGACTAATGGGTTGCGGTCACGAGATGGCCCGAATTTTTTCAAGCGGGAAAACTAGTAAAATGCCGCTGTTCCTATGTTTATTGTTTTTTGTAAGCATGGAAATCATAGGTCGTGATTTTTCGTAACGAATCGAATCGGAGTACAAAACTTATCGTAAATTTCCGTAACTATTTTTCGGAAAAATCTTTCGTAATTCCTTTGTTACAGGAAAAAAATATTTCGCAATTTATCGTTAGTGTACAATTATTTTATGAAACTATTAATTTCATAAGAATTTTCGAAGAATTCCGATTTTTTCGTAATTTCTGTAAGTTATTTGCAATTATAATTATTAAGAACTTATTTAAAAAATTGTTTACTTCGATTTCATTCTTATTTTTCTTTTTTTTTTTTTTCTTTCTCATTATCAAAATCGCTAATTTTTAATTGAGATTTCTGATTTGTCTATTGACTTGGTTATTGTCATTTGTGATTTATTTAAACCAGTCAACTGATTTAGGATGGCAAGTAATTTTCATTTGCTTCATTATTTAGTGTTAACAACTTCATTTTGAATTGATTATTTTTAACAAACAGTTGCTGATAATTTGTGACTTTTTAGGGGTTTTCAGTTGAAGTTATATTTATACGAGCTTTAATCTTTCTAAATTCATCGACGAGGAAACCAGTAAAATTAGCTTTTAATTAAAAAAATGAAATTTATTTCACTTAGCCAGCTGTCAAATAGTTTTTAGCCATCTTCGTTTATAGCCATCTTTACAACAAAAAACACCTGTTCAAAATCACCATTCCTCAATTTAGGTACGTGCGTATCTGGCTTTTGCGGCACCGATTTTAAAGTAAAAACCTACTTTTTCACAGCATGCTTGGAGTAGGTGTCGTAAGGATGTGTTTTGTTACATTATTTTTTAGAATCTTATATCAGCTTAGACATTATTTTAAAAGTAGAAGGTTTAAAGTTTGTTATGTGGTTGTTCTTTTTTTGCAGTTATTAACGTTTTCAATAATTTTATTGGAATTAAAAAAAATTAAAAAACTTCGTTCCTTTTGTGGAAGTGTATTGATATTGAAGGCATATTGATTTATTTTTGTAATATGTTCATTTAATTTTCTACATCTATTTTCTACGTACCTGCCAAATTTCAACTAAAAATAATTGCACTCTCATACTCTATTTTTGCACTCCTAGGAGGTACCCAAGGAGGAGTCCCCAATTTTTGCACTCCTAGGAGGAGGTACCCAATATTGTGTTTCTTATGGTGGCTCGTGGCGTACGTCACGGTTTTGAGCATTTTATATTATTGACTTTACATTTTGAGTTTTCATATAAATTAGATTATAACATTAATTATAATTACATTATAATATACATTATAACAGAAAAAATAACTACTTGAAATTAACTGTTAACATACATAACATAAAATAACATACATTTAAAGTATGTTATTTATGTTAAATATGTTTAACAGTTATTTTATGAACCTATTAGCAGAAAAGTTACTTAATGAACTTATCAAGTAGAAATTATTAATAAAATACTTTTAATGTGCGGCCGTGGCGCAGTGGTTAGAACGCTCGCTTTATATGCAGGAGATCCAGGTTTGAAACGAGCTTTGGGCATATTTTCGCGTCACGGTAAGGAAGGAGGCGTGAACTTCCTGGTTAAATGCACTTCCGCGGTGCTCTGTGACAAGACCGTTAGGACTTCTTGGGGCATCTAAATTAAAAAAAAAAAAAAAAAAAAAGTGTGTTATTAAATATTTCAAGTAGTTATCTTTTTTCTCGTGTACATTCAAGCAATTTTTTTAAATATAGTTAGTGGTTGTGATTAGTACCTGACCTAAGTGAATGATAATAGCTATTTTATTTAGTGAATCATGGGCCCTAAAAAGAGTAGACGTTTATTTTATGGTGAAGCCAAAAGTTATTTAGCTTGTAACTTTGCATTACCTGCTCAATTAAACATTGAATGTAGAAATGGACAAGTACAACCGTTTAAAAAAACCGAAGAACTAATCAATAAGCTTTTTAACCTCAAAATTTATCAAAATCAGATTGCGCATCTTGTGAATACATCCAAGTTATATGCACGCAATTTTTTGAGAAATTTAAACCTTTTCAAAAACAAGGTTTTTGTAGGCCAAATAAAAACATTAGCTACAACACAATCCTTGCAATCAACAGTCAGGGGCGTGTACAGGAATTTTTTTGGGTATGTCACAATTTTAACACCTCCCCAAAAATGTTAAATTTTAGCATCCCCCTCCTTCCTCATTGATAAACGTATATATTAGGTAAGACGGCTTAGCAATCGCCTGATATTTTATCGCACATGATGCTAACCATTATCAAGCATCATCGCTTCGCACGCTATCTATTTGGAGAAGAAAATGATGAAACCATAGTTTTTACAAAGATGTGTGGCTATGAAAATAGCCGTTATTAAACAAAGAGTTATTTTTTTTAAGATAATATTTTTATATTTTTTAAATATTATATTTTTATTATATACTTTTTTAATTATTTTATTTTATTATATTTTTTTTAAAACTTTATTTAAAACACAACCTTCGATTATTTATAGCAAACTTATTAATGACTTTTTCAACATCTATAGGTAACTCTGTGTGAATATTCATTAAAGCTAAATCATTTAGGCGGTCCTCTACCATTGTGCTTCTTTTATAATCTTTTAGACGTCGAAGTGAAAAAAGCGTTTGCTCACATTCACATGAAGTTAAGGGTAAGGTAGCAAGTAACTTAATACAAATTTTAATGTTTTTAAATTCAGGAAAATTTATTGCTTTTAATGTTTCGGTAATATTAGACGGAAGCTCGTTTTTAAAATTTACCCAACATACTTCCCACAGTCTAAGCTCACCTAAGAAAGCGAGTGGATTTGGTAAGTCTGTTATATAAAAGTCACTGAAAGATATGACTTGATCTTTCCAATTAGTATCACTAGAACACTGAATTTCTGCAATCATTTTTGAAGGAACTAAGTCAAGTGCTTTATAACGCTTTAAAGTTGTATCATTAAACCTTGAGTTTAACTTAGTACTCAGATGGTCTAACAAAGGAATAGTGATAATCATTTTAAAATAATGAGAGACATATTCAAAAGGAGTATTAGCTCTGTTTTTTGAAATAAATGAAGTTCTATGCTTTTCTTTTATAACATTTATCTTGGATGCAATTTTTAATTTTTGTTCATAGCATATTTGATGGTGTTCATCAACTATATTTCTAAGAGAAGACACAGCATCTTTTAATGCCTGGATAAGATTCAAACCATTACAAATATCATTAGTTTTTGCCTGCAACATTCGTGTAATTGGAAGAGTTATATCAAAAACATTCCTTGTTATACAAAGTGCAATAATAAAATAAAAACCTGTTATTAACTTCAGTAAAGAGGAAGCAGAAGTAGATGTTGTATGATTAAATGTTTTATTGATATTTAAGGACATTTCTTCAAGACAGGAGACCACAGGTATAAAAAGCTCTTGAAAAGTATCCATGCCATGTACTTTATCAATCCAACGTGTTCTACAAACATCTTTTAACTTTTTTTTGAAAGCTAATGGAGTAATTTTATCAATATGCTCTTCTAATTTTTGTTCCCTGGTTGGAGAAAGATTAAAAAAGTATGATACCTCTTTTACATAAGCTAAAAAGCTCCTGATAGACTGCACATTGCATGATGCACAAATAGCTAAATTAAGTCTGTGGCTGTAACAATGAGAAAAAATAGCTTTTTCATTCAAATTTAGAATACGAGCAGACAACCCTTTAGTATGTCCAGCCATTGCTCCTGCACCATCATAAGATTGTCCTCTTCAATTTATAATATCCAAGGAAAGAACATACATACTTTTTAGTAAAACACTAAATAAACCTTCGCCAATAACACCATTTGAACAATGCATAAATTTAACAAATTCTTTCTTTATGTCTAAATTAGAATCAACAAATCTAATAACCAAAGAAAGTTGCTCTTTATTTGAACTGTCTGAAGCTTCATTAGCAATGATAGAAAAATATTGAGACTTTTTGATTTCTTCTATTATTTTGTCGGTAACGACTTCTCCGCAACAATTTATCAGCTCATTTTGAGATGTATTTGATATATAAGATGCATTTTTTTGATGATATTTTAAATGATCTTCAAGAATTTTATCGCCAGCTTTTACACGAAAATGAAGCAGTTCAATGAAATTTCCTGCAGTATGACTAGGAGATTCGCTTCTACCAGGATGAAATTAAGAATTATCTCGATGTCCTCTTAAAGGAAGACCAAGGCGCCCACATAGAATAATTGTTTCAATAATTGGTAACAACAATCTACGATTTTCAGAAATCTGTGGTTGAATTATTTTTCGAGAGGTTATATCAATTGGCTCTGTTTTAAAAGATCAAAATGACGATAAAGAAAACAAAACTTTAGCAGTTTTAACATGCAATCCTTTGTTTCTGCAGGTTAGATTATTATTAATTTTTCCAAATGCATGTTTCTTAAAGTAAGCAGAAGCATCGTTTCAGTAGTTGAATGGTTTACTAAATAGCCTTTCTACTATAGTACATTCTGAAGGAAAACTATGACCAAAAAGTACAGATGGCAAACAGAAAGCGCCATCAAAGATCTTTGAATAAGTAAGTCATAGAAATTTATCTATCCATGTAAGTTGAAAGCTACGTCCATTTGAATTTTTAGGAAAAGTAAATGTTTTACAAGGTACAAATACAGTTTGAACTAAATGCTGAACTTCAGTATTACTTAAAGTTTTAGCAACACTGGAATAACTAGCATAATTAGAAACCAAATAACGAATATCATAAATGTAGGAAGGGATAGAAAATGGTATAAATCGAGTTACTTTACTAAAACTAGGTATTAGAAATTGGTTGCAAAGATGCAAAGATTTATTTTTTAAATTAGATTCCATAAGTTCATCATGATCTTTGAATTTACTATGAAAAGTAATTTTAGTCTGTAACATCCTGCTGCTTTTTTTTTTATAAACCCTTTCTTAACTCTATAACTTCGAAACACGAACCTTGACGAACAAGGCCCCTGCACGGAGAAACAAGTTTAGCGCGGTACTACCAGGGACGTGGTGGGGATTGAACTCGGAACCTCTCACTTATAAAGCGAGCGCTTTACCACTACACCACTACTTTCATTGGAAGCTTCACGTTTAAAATTGTTTTTTAGTACTAATGGAACATAATGATTGTGTTGAAAATAGACAGAAAAATCATTTTAAAAACTTTCACAACAAAAAAGAATATATAAAGACTCGTAATTTTCAAAAGAGGTCATACGGGGATAAATAATTTGGCTAGTTTGTACTTAGTAAGGCCATTATCTGGGTAAAGACATTCTTTTTTTTTTCCACATATGCTTGATAATCCAAGAGCGCAAAGGACAGAGGACCAGTTCTTATCATATCAATTATGAACAGCTTCTTCTTGCACTAACTCTTTGCCTTTCTTTCTTGTATCTTAAGAATTTTTTGATACTGACAACGGCAGAATGTTTTTTAAACAAGGAAAAACATTTCTATTGTTACAAAAAAATAGATTAGAAAGTTGGATGGTTTGAGTAAAAGTCTCCATTTAAGAAAAGCTCGATTGATGTCAATAATCTTAAATCATTTACTACAGAATTATTCCCAATGATGACTTATGAGACGTACAGACAGTTTCCAGTTAATTGAGACCTGATATGAACATAAAAACATAGTTATACAATTATATTTTTTAATTGCAATATTTTCAATAAAAAGTATTTTTATAAGAAAACTCATTATTGTTATTGTTGGATTTAATATAAAGATAAATTTATAAATGTTTAATAAAAAAAGCCTAACAATAATAATAAGAAAGCTTAAAAATAATAAAGGAAAGCTTAACAATAAAAAAAATCACTGAAACGAAATAAATATTTCTACCTAAATGAAATTGCCACAATGTTTTTCTGAAAAAGTCTTTGGTAAAAAGGTGTCTAAACCTCTAATATTTTCTACAACATTCATGTTTATCTTTAAAACAAGTAATATTTTTTTCCAATCTTTCTTTCCATTGGACTAACTCCGATTGGCAATTTGTTTGGAGAGCTATTTGAACTTGAGAATTAGTTGACATTTTAAGCAAATAGTTAAACTGTCTAAATTTTATGTTTAAGAAATGTTTAATAAATATATACCAAACAGGGTGAATGTATTAAAAGAAGTCCGAATTTAATTTTTAATGTTTAAAACCCTTTCTTTCTTTTTATATTGTTCAAAATGCAAATAATTAAAAAGTTACACAGCTTTGTATAAAATAATTGGGGATGTCCATTGATATATTTTAATATATGCTTGCTGTTAATTAAAGTCTTCTGCTCCTGATTGTAAATATCAATATAATTTGACTAAAACTTTACTCAGTGTGTATTTGAAAAGGGAAGTCCGGAATTTGTTCTCTAAAAAATAATAACTTTTTTTTTTTTTTTAATTAATAAAAGAAAATATTTAAAAAATGAAGTACTTTATAAATTAATAAAAAAAGTCCATTCGATTTTCTTATTAACTTATTTAAGTCAAAAATTAAAACAACTTCCGTTTAAATATAAAAATCGTTTTTTTTAATAAACTTTTTTTAATAGAAGGTTCTCGATTTGACAAGCACTATAATAAAATACCAAACCGTAAATCTAACTGTTATCCCGGATTAATAACTTCTTACAATCCGTTCAAACAATTAACCTTGTATAGTTTGCTTAATTATTACTTTAGTTTGCTTAATTATTCGCTCTGTTTGCTTTTATCTACCAACACATATTTATTCAACAAAATATTGAAGTTGTGAAAAAAAAAATATATATATATATATGCATATTTTGGGTATGTCCAGCGACGTAGCAGACATCCCCTAGACACGCCCCTGAACAGCAAGCTCAATTAACTCTGTTTCGGGTTCTTCAAATAGTGAGTAAATTGTGATCACCAATCATCTTCTTTATCTGGTCCTGCTTTAATGACCACTTCTCAAAAACCACTACAATTCGGATTGAAAGCCAATTAATTGATCCCCAGGAAAAATATTATGAGAAAGAGATTAACCAATTTGGCAAATGAAATAGCTTCTAAAAAAAGAAAGCATAAAGAGGATTTAAAAGAGTTAAGAAATAAGGCAAATACAAGGTCATGCAGAACTAAATATTTAAATCAGGTTATTACTCGCAAGGAGAAGGTTATACATCAGCTTTGGAAAAATTAAAAGAAAATTATTTAAATTTACAATTAAAGAAACTTCAAAACAAAATTTTTTGTTTGAAACAACATCTAACATATACGGAAAACAAGTTTATCTCATAAAAAAGCCATGTTATGCAAACAATTTGCTGACATAATTGCTGTAATTCTTGAACTGCAAAAAGAAATACTGGTTTTACAGTATAGATATATATTTATATATACATGTTTTTAACACTATTTAGATTTTAGTTTAATTTTAGTATTTTTATTTTAGACTTTAATTTTAGTACCAATAGGAAACAATTAACAAGACATAAAGTAAAGAGACACGAATATTTTTATTATTTTCAGCAAGGTAATATTAGTTATTCGTTGTTTTGCTGTTCATCAGTTTCTGATGCTGTCATAAAATAAAATTGTCTTCGAACTTCATCAAAATATATTTGTTGTTCAAAAAATAGAACATTATAATGTTCAGAATTCCTTCATTTTTTGAATGTTTTACGTTTTCTAGCTCATTTCACCTCATGACAACTTACTGGAAAAAGTGAAAAAAATCTGAAGTAGTGATAATTTCAACTGAAATTTCTAAAAAAGGTCAGTAAGTTACAAAAATAGTATTGAAATCAGTTACGAAAAAATTGTGTTTAAAAAAAATGTATGATCCTTTTGGAGGATTTACGAACTTGAATTTTTACAAAAAAGTTTTGAAAAACTACAGACAACTTCCACAAAAAAATAAGAAAAAAGAAAAAGAAAAAGCTCAGTAAATTCCAAAAAAATGGAAATACAAATTCACATTATAGGTTTTCTTCCAAATGGAAGACAAAATTTTACAAATGGTTTAATTTCTATGTTTTGAGCAATGAAACTTTCTATGTTTTGAGCAATGAAACTTTCTATGTTTTGAGCAATGAAACTTTCTATGTTTTGAGCAATGAAACTTTCTATGTTTTGAGCAATGAAACTTTCTATGTTTTGAGCAATGGTTTTGAGCAATGGTTTTGAGCAATGAAACTGGAAACATGGTTGAAAAGAAGTAACATAAAAATGGTTATTTACGGAATTTATTAACTAAAAATTGAATAACTATCTTGTTAGTGCGTATATTAAACTATTTTTTTTGATAAATAAACTTTACGAACAGTCAACCATATAAAAAAAAAAGTTTATTTAGAATAATGTTTCTAGTTTATTTAGAATAATATTTCATTTAAAAAAACTTTTTTTCTGTCCGTAATTCCGACTAACTTGTCTAAAGGGTCTACATTTGCCGACTGACTTGTTCAAAAGGGTCAAATTTGCCAACTGAGTGAACGAAAAAACCATTAATGGTGGGAGGGATGGGGTAACACACCTATTGCACCGTTCTGTCTATATATATATATATATATATATATATATATATATATATATATATATATATATATATATATATATATATATATATATATATATATATATATATATATATATATATATATATATATATATATATATATGTATATATATGTATATATGTATATATGTATATATATTCATACTTCAGTATTTTATTTATTTTTGAATGCATAACTATTTTTTGTTTGTCATTTTAAGCCTTTTTTCCTTTTTTTGCTGGATTTCGCTCACTTTTTATATAGGGTATCTTATAGTGAGGCTCTATATGGAGAGGAGGTCAAGATTGAAGTTTTTCTTCTCTGTCTTTATAGTCTTCTTTACAGTGACTGCTTTGGTATTTGAATGATAAATCTTGCAGATACATATTTAAATGATGTGGTATTAATATTGCTTGTAAAATTAGTTAAAATACTGAATGAAGTGGACATGAAAATAAGATAATTGGCTTGTAGAAGCAATAGTATGAGCGCTAGAAATATTTAAATTGCTTCTAAAAGCAGATATTTAGGTTGTAGGTATCATTGGATGACTGGTGCTTACAGATGAATAGCTAACAGAAGCACAGAGGTGGCTAGTAACAGTCATGTCAAATGTCACATTAATGTTAGTAGTTTCTGATTATTTCTTTTTGTATCCGCCTGCTTGAGTGACATTTATCTCAGGCACCTGGTGGTGCTTTATTCATTATCCTGGCTTTAGAAAAGATCATAAGGGACGGCACATACTTACCACTTGCTAAAGAGAAAATAACAGTTGTAACAAGCTGACTCCTATAAACTAAAGTGAGAGAACCAACTTATCTCCTCCATTTGGTTGAAACAACTTTGAGAGACACTTTGGAACTGTAGAAATACCTGTTTTGTCACAATTCCAGATATTTGCAACAAGTAGCTTGTTTGTATCCACAACTTCTTCCAGTAAAGAAAAATAAGAATCCACAGCCACTCGGTTAAGGCCCATGACACGAGCAGTTGATGTAACCTACGGTTTACAAAGTGAAAAGTGTTTATACTAGTGATAACTGGCAACGTCAAGGTCATAATTAAAACTGTGTTTCTTATTGTTCTTAATTGCCAGCTCATATGCAAACTTTCTGAACTCAAATGAGCTGAGTTCATCTTTTTTATCAGCTCAATATGCATAACAAGTTTATTTTCTTCCTCTGGGGTGAATACTGTTTTGAAAGCACCTAGAGCTGAAACACTTAAGTATTAATTTAACCACTTCAAACTCAATAAGAAAAAATTTATAACATATTTTACACATTTAATAATTTTGTATTGGGCAGTAATAAACATAAGTTATCAAAGAGTAATAAAATGATTTTTGAAATACATATTATCTATACCGTAGTTAAATAATTAATCGTTTGAATTTACTCTTTCCACACGCTTTTTTACTATAAGGATTTTTTTTGAAAAATATTTACTCTTCTTTCATTGGTAGTTTGTGATATACTATATACTTTAGCAGCTTTTTTATATTCTTGATGATCATTTATCAAGGAGAGAATTGCTTGTTGCATGGTACTTTCATTTCATGCCTGTCAACTTGATGTTCGTTTAAATATATATATATATATATATATATATATATATATATATATATATATATATATATATATATATATATATATATATATATATATATATATATATATATATATATATATATATATATATATATATATATATATATATATATATATATATATATATATATATATATATATGTATATATTATGCCTCATCGGTTTCATATTGCTAAAAACAGTACTAGATCTAAGATAAGTTCACACATTTCAAAATTCAAAAATTTTTTAAAACATAGCCAGTTCTATATAAGTTAAATGCAATATAAGCTTCAGTATATCACGTGAAATAATAAAATTCTGCATCATATAATACGACACGGTTGATTTACATCGAAGTTCACTTTAAGTCATATTTACGTAGTCAAGACAAATTTTACTAATTTCTTAAACTAATGCAGCTGATGATGGCATTTTGTCACTTACTCAATTTTTCAAAACCAATCAATATTTAGTTGTTTCCACCCTCAGAACAAGGTTTTTTTTTGCAAAAAACCATTTTACCCCAGTTTCGAATTTTGCATCAGTTTCCCGTATATAACTATTTTGGTAAACCAGACGAACTTTATTTAAAACAATTTTATTATTAAAATTCTTCATTTAAATTTAAATATTTAAATTTTTGCTAAGTATTTATGTAGGTGATAAAAAAATTTTTAATTATCTGTAAACAAGCTATTATAAATTTTAAAAATTAAAAAAAAAAGTCATACGAAAGAAAAGTAGGAAGTAATAAAAGAATAGGTTAATAAAATACACAGCATATGTAAAAAGTGATAGTTATGCAGAAATTGTCATTTAGACATAGTTAACCTGTTTGTTCCAGGGCCGATAACACGGTTTTCGAAGTAGAGGGAATGTGTGGGGAGATGGGGGAGGAGGCATAACTGTCAATTTTTTAAAAAAGGTCCTCTATACTTGAAACCTCTATTTAAAAAAAGAACCTTTACAAAAAAACTTGGGGGCACGTGCCCATTCCTCTCCCCCCCTCCTATTCCATTGACTTTAGTCTTGTGTTCATATCAGGTTTTAACCATACTATATACATACATTAAGTATTAACTAAAACTTATTAGATGCCTAATCTAAAGCGGAAAGAACATTTGCTATTTAATTAAACGAAGCAATTGCTTAAAAAAAGTTTTGTTCCGAAACTCTCCTTGTGCTAGCTGATACTTAGTGATCAATTTTTGTGAGACAATTTTTGTGAGGAAATGTGTTATAATTAAAAAAGTAAATATTGTTTTGCCCTGAGCGTTGTTTTAAGTGTTACGCTAGAAGCTTGTTAAGTTTGGCACTGTAAGTTCCTGCCATAGTTCTGGAGTGGTGAAGTGCATATCAAACCAAACAGAAAGCAATACTTTTTTTGGAAGTATCTAAGGAGTTGGTTTAAGCGTTGCTTCTGTCCTAGTCTTGGTGTGGTTTGCATATCCACTTCTTATTTTTAGTAATGACTTGGTAAAACCTGTTAAACGTGTGATACAATGACAAAAAGTTTGTGCATTTGTCTGATCTAACCTAGTTGACTAGCATTCAGTTTGTGTGGTATCTAAAATCAAAATTGGGAATCATTAGGTTTTAAATGCTCTAAATTCATTTTTATTGATCTGCGCATTCTGTATTTATCTTCCGAAAAAACACTGAACCCAACGCTTTGTTATTGTTATTTATTCACAAACCAAACCTTTATCTGTCAAATTGCATTTATTTCTTGTGACATTTGGTTTCTAAGTGCCAATACTGAAACTCATAAAACAGGCAGTGTAGTTTATGAGATTAAATTATTAGATTATTTCAATATAAAGAACTTGCAATCAGGTGAATTGATAGACCGTTTTTTTCCTTTTATAAAATTATATCATGGAAAATTTTTAAAGACTTAAGAACTTTCTGAGAAATTTAAAGAAAATTGCTCAGAAAGTTCTAAAATTATAAAAAAGTTACTTTTCAGTTAACCTAATATATATGGAAATCTCATTTAAAGTATATTTTGTTGTAAAATTTCAAGAAATATTTAGATAGAACCATTTCCTTATGCTGCATCTTTAAAAAAGTATTTCTTTATTTATAATTTAGCTCTTACTGTAATATTGGATGATGTAGTACTATATAGCAAGGTAAAGAAACTTTACATTAAGCAAAAACATTTTTGCAGTATATACTTGGTGCATACAAAACTGTTCAATGCGAACCAATTTTTCGGGAAATTGAAGCCTTAAAGAGAATGTAAACTTGGTGATAAAACAGTTTAAGTCTTCTTCTTGGCCCGGCTCTATTATGTATAAGTACGACTTATTTTATTGTAAACATTAGTATAAGGTAATATAACTTTGTTTTTCAATTGGACGTCCTCATCCGTTTATTTGGCACCCTAATTTCTTTCATATTTTTTCAAAAAATGAATTACTATAGATTAGAATGAATAAAAAAAAGAAGTTTAGATGTAACCGTAAAACAGTTTGTATCGAGACCCTGCGGACTTGAAGAAATTTTTTTTGATTTTTGATGCCAAATAAACGGGCGGAAACATTAATTCGGCACCTCTGGACCTGCAACAAGATTTTCATTCCGAGAATGGCCAACAAAATTTTAGAAATATATTTTGAAAAATTTTACTTAGTTTTTTGACTGCAGTACTTTGCATTTAAAAGATTAACATAACGTAAAACAATTCTAAAAATAGTTGCTTATTGTAGCTCATGTACAAAAACGTTTTTGCGAGCGAAAAAAAAACTTATAAAAATTTTTAATTTCAGTCATTTTGGTTTTCGTTTTTAGTAAAACTTATTATGGGATAAGTCATATTATTATGGGATAATCAAACTTATTATGGGATAACTTGGGATCAACTTATCATGGGATGAACTTATATGGGATCAAATTATTATGGGATAGTCATAGTGTTTGACTTAAATACCATGACTATGATGGAGATGATATGATATAGATAACCATGACTATTATGGAAATGATATGATAGAGGTGACCATAACTATGATGGAGATGATAATATATGATGGAGATGACCATGACTATGACGGAAATAATATTTGTTTGTTTCATATCAAATATTTGATAACAAAATTGCGTAAATGACGTCATTTTTTTTCAAAGATGTTTCGAACAAGTTTTTAAACTTACCAGTTTTAAATTTTAAATTCAAAACCTCTTTTTTAAACCTAATTGTAATAACCAGCTAAAAAATTGGACCAAACCAAACTTTAACTTGAGAGTCGCATAGGAACATTGTGGATGTACCTGTGCAAAAAAAACTTTTAAAATTATGTGAAAACGTAAAAAATCTTAAATTTTTGTTACTATTTTATTATAGTTTTTCTCGTTTTGTTATCATTCTCGTTAGAAAATAAAAACATCTGAGTTTTGTTTTAGTTTTCATCTAAGTTAAATTTCAGTTAACAAAAATTGAAAACATTGTTGGTATCTATAGATTCCAATAAAAATACGAGTTTTATTTTTTTATAAAAAAAATAAAGAGGGAAAAAAAAAAATTATTACATTTAAGATATTTAAATATATTTACATACTTCACGTGAAGTAAATCTATTATATATATATATAAATATATATATATATAAATATATATATATATAAATATATATATAAATATATATATATATATAAATATATATATATATAAATATATATATATATAAATATATATATATATATAAATATATATATATATATATATATATATATATATATATATATATATATATATATATAAATATATATATATATATATATATATATATATATATATATATATATATATATATATATATATATATATATATATATATATATATATATATATATATATATATATATATATACACACACACACAGTGAATACAAAATATACTAAATATACTAGGGAATGGGAAAAAACTTATAATCTGTTAAGGTGTAGCCTCCAGTGCTTATTCGACTTATCTAAAGTGTGCATTCTCCATTCCGATTCTAATTTTGCGTAGCGTTCTTTATTTAAAAAAAGCGGCTTTCCACGTCTGTAAAAAAGATATTTATATTAAGTAATAATTTGCATGTAAATACAATTATTTATGTGCTTCTATTAAAAGTATTTATTTGCGTGTTAATAAAATATTAATTTTTATAATCACAGACACAAAAAAACTTTTTTTTTAATAGTATAAATAGAATAAAATCATATTAATAAAACTTGCTTTAAATCTTTATCTTCCTCTCCAAAACTGTCTAAATAAACTGATCCCCAGGGACAAATCCTTTCATCTCTAATAATGAGAGTAAGAGAAGAAGATATCACCAAAAATAAACCCGTCCCATAACCACAGTCTGAAGAATGCTAAAACCGAAAAACAAATTTAAAATATAAATTCATCTCAATAAATATTTCAAGTAGTAGAAATAAAAGATCGAAACGTAATATTTAAATCTAAATGAAAAACTATGTTACTTGGACACACTCGTAAACAGTTTCTTTGTAAATGCAGCACGAACTGCGAAAACATAAAAACTTTCCACAAACTAGACACAAAGTGGGATCCTCTGGTATTTTTTTGCACCTTGCACACTTTTGTTTTCTATATTCTTGAAATAAGCTGTAAAATATTAAAACTATTATTACTAATAATATTTGTTGGTCTTTAAATTTCAATACCAATAAATAATTTGGACAAATTAGTAAGTTATGTTTAAAAGCTTAAAGAAATACCTGTCAAACAAAAGCGGCAATTTAATTAACGAAGGCATTTTCCACTCATTTGCTATAGGCAATATTTTCTAAAGTAACATAATTATACAA
>NC_088930.1:49877500-49910000 GCF_038396675.1 Hydra vulgaris | reverse complement strand
GTTTTTGGTAGGTTTTTGCTCTTGGGTTTTTGGGTTTGGGTTTTTGCTCTTGGGTTTTTGGTACCAACTCTGATCTAAATTAATTTGAATCCAAGTTTCTTGGATCTTTAGCTTTTTTTTTCTTTTTAGACATTCTGTGCCACTTTTTTGATCATGAATGATTCACAGGTGTTCAATTAGATTAAGATCTGGACTTTGAGCTGGCAATTCAAGTAACTCAACCTGCTTCTGGATAAAAACTCTTTAATTTTTTTGTTGTATTAAAAGAGAAAATTTCCCCAATGTTTAGAAATGTTTAGTTGAGACCAGAAGATTTTAATTGAGAATGTTGAAAGAGTCCATAAACCTAAGAGTTCATAGTTTCATCAATAAACCCCAGCTTTCGTGTTCCGTTCCAAGTTATCAATCCCTAGACGATAACATTGCTTCTGCCAAATTTTACTGTTTCTCGAATGCAAATAAGTGTGAATGCTTCACCTTTTTCTCTTCATACTTTTTTTAGCATCATCTGACTTCACAAAATTGAACTTTGACCTGCCAGTCCATAAAACTTTTTTCTAGAATGATAACAGCATAATTACATATTCCAAGTCTTTGGTCTTAATGTCTTTATAAAGGAATGATTTCTTGCATGGAACTCTTGCTTTAAATTCACTCTCTTTCAATTGAATTTGAATAGTACATGTACTTACTTGTGTTCAAAAATCTTTTTCAAGAATATTTGGCGTTTTAAGTACAGATAAAAATTGAGTGTTTTTGCATCATCTTGACAATTTTTTGATCAATTCTGGATGCTTAGCTCTGGAACTTGGCTGATTTTTCACATACCTAAACATTTTATACTTTTTATTAAAATTGCTAATGCCGTTCAAATTTTTTTTAACATCTTCGCTTCCAACAAGACTGCAAGCAACCACTATTAGAGTTGGAAGTTACTGGAAGAGAAAATATGAAGTTTAAAGAGCAAGACAACGATTGACAGACGACTAAAAAGATTGCAAATTATATGAATCAGGAAAGCAAGATAAAGGAAGCAAATTCCAAAGAACTGATGTTCGAGGGAAAAAACTAGACAAATAAGAGTTTTTGGAGCATTTAGGAACAGCCAAAGAAAAAGGACAAGACTTAATTGAATGACAAGTAACATGAGAATGAATTTTAGTAGATAGCACAAGAGACACAAGCTCTTTAGAGCAGTGCCCATTATAGTATTTGTAGGAAAGAGAAAGAGAAGCAACATTACAACAATGTGATAATGGTTGGAGGTTGGCTGCAATAGCAGGTCCAACTATGTTTACGAGTTTCTGCACCTTGTCTAAAAGAGAAAGAGCATCATTGGAAGATCTGCCCAAGATATGGCAAAAGTATTCCATACAAGGACGGATTTGATATTTATAAAGATAAAGAATAAAATCCGAAGTAAGAAAGTGTCAAGCACGATAAAGAGATGCAACCTTAGCAGAAGCTAATTTTGCAATGGATTTGATACATAGTTTCCAAGAAAGACCGGAAGTAAGAGTTAATCCTAGAAGGTTAAGAGTAGAAGTTGCTTTTTTTAAATCAACCTAGATGTTTTACCCTGCTTGAACAATCCAATAGGCAAATTGTGCTGAGCTTGTGACCATTCATTTATTTTAACTCCCTTTTTATTGCAATACCTGCACTACTTTGGTTAAATAAGTAAAAATCTGGTTAAGTAGTCACTTTTCTCCAAATGATAAAGCTAATCAACCATTTAATGATAGAGCTAACTAAAAATTTAATACACAACTGTAATATTGTTAGATTCTATAATTAAATATTTTTTACCCTAAAGATGTAAAACTTTTACTCTAAAGATATAAAATTCTCACCTTATAGTTAATTTTTTTTTTCATTAAATATTCTATCAATTCTTCACACCAAGATGATATAACGCTTATTGCCGACTCATCTGGACTCCATTTTAAAATAACAGTACTTAATTCCTCTTCTGCATAATTAACAGAACAGCCACCAAGCTTTAGTAAAGATGCATATGAAACAAAGGAATTAACCTATAACACAAAAAAAAAATTATTTTATAGTTTTTAATAGTAAAGATGTATACTTTTATAGTTTTTATGCATGAAGTTTTTATAGTTTTTATGCATGAAGTTTTTAGCATTTAATAGAAAAAATAAAGTAATAGAAAAATAGAAAATTTTTTTTTTGTCTTTATATATAACAGTTATATATGACTGTTATATAACTGTTATATATAACTGTTATAAAATACTTATATATAACTGTTATATATAATAGTTATATATAACTGTTATATATAAGTATTTTATAATAGTTATATATAACAGTTATATATAAGTATTTTATAACAGTTATATATAACAGTTATATAACAGTTATATATATTTTTTTTGTTATTCACCTCCTCAAGGCCGAGAAGGCCACTACAGAAGAGGAGGCTACTTAATAGTGATTATAACCCTCTCTCAACTCTGAAACTCCAAAACACGAACCTTGAGGAACAAAGCCGCTGCACGGAGAAACAAGTTGAGCGCGGTACTACCAGGGACATGGTGGGGATCGAACTCGGAAAAACTTAAAAATAAAAATATTTTTCATACTAATTTGTTCTGATAAATTATTAAGATTGTAAAAAAGTGATGAATCAAGATCTTGAGAAATGCCACTGAAACACATCTTAAGCCACTAGTGACCTTTTTCCATTTAAATGTTTTATTTTCAAGAACTCTTTGAAAGTAAAAACTAATCTGCTATAAATATTTCTTTTAACTCCATAAAATTCATGTTTTTTTAGAAGTCTGATAAGCAAAATCAAAAAAAAAAAGTTAACAAGTAGGTGTCAAGAAATCAAGTTTCAAGTAAGTTTGTAACACATATTTTTTTGCTTGTTGACAATTTAAGACAGAATTGTGAGACATTTATTTCTCTTTTTTTATATTATCTTTATTTATCACATTTGCTACAAATTATGTCTTTTTTATTATTCATTTTTCCATCAACTTATGAAAAACCAGGGCTAGTGGGGTAGCTATAATGCAAGTCTTAAGTACATAAGGATTTAGAATATCTTCACCTATAGATTTGTAACAATCAAGAGTAACAACATGGTTTCAAGCAAAACCATAATCAAAGGAGATATTAAAAAGTAAATATAAACTTTTATATACATCGGGGAATTTCATTTCATTAAAAATATCGTGGAATGTTAGAACCGGTTTACAGAACTAATTAAATGAATTGCACGTTTATGACGGCGATAAAAAATATTGCATTTTGTTTATGTTAGTGCTTCTGGCATTAACTCCATTATTTATATAACTATAAATAAAAAGAGTAATAAAGTTTAGCTTTTTTTATCTAAATATTGATGATAACAAGTTGATGAGCGTTTCAAAATAGAAATAAAGTTTGATTTATTAAAAATCTATTTATACAAAAATAAAAAGATATTTATACAGCATATACACTTTTAGTTACAAAAACTGTTATCAACATGTGGCCTGTTTAAAAACTAAAACTTAAAACAGAAATTCAAAAATAACAAAAAGTATAACAAGTATCAAAATTAGTAATTTTAAGAAAAAGTTTTTAAGAAAAAGTTTTATACGTCGTGTACGTCGCTTTAAAAAAAAAGTAATTTTAAAAAAATAATTTAAAAAAAAAGTTTTTTTTTTTGTTTTTTTTTTTAAATAATGATAGTTCTGCCCTAACATGTGATTCCAAAAAATCTAGACAAACTTCCCGCCAATTTTTTCTCCGCGTAAATTTATCAATTTTGATTGGCTCGCATGCCATTTTGTAGATAATTAAATTCTCTACAAAACTCATTAATTTTATACTGAGCAACAAATTTGAAATGATGAAAAAAGTTACTTCGAAACAAGATGACGTAAGAAAGGGAGTGTACGAGTTTATTGAAATTAACCCAGAACTTTCCAAAAACGCAATTGTAAAACATTTTATGATGGAAAGTATTCTAAGATCTACGCTCTACAATATTCTAAAACAAAAAGACAACAACATATTACCCGAACGACAAGTTGGAAGTGGTAGGAAAGCAGTTAAGATGACAAAAAAGAAGATCAAACAATTGAAAAAAAAATTGACCACCAATGGAATCAGTCAATGTTCTCTTGCTAAAAAATTCAATGTTAATCAATCATACATATGCAAAATGATAAAGCAGAAGACTCATTCATTATCATAAAAAAATTATGGCTCCAAAAAGAACTCCTGAACAACAATCTCTTGTTCATCCTAAGTGCTCTAAATTGGTTGAAATTTTTCGAAAAAAACAGGTGATCATTGACGATGAATCATATTTTGGATTAAGTAATTGTAATATTTCAGGAAACAGTGGATTTTATTCATCAGATGATACTACGACACCAAATGATGTTAAATTAAAAAGAAAATCAAAATTTGAACAAAAATTATTGGTTTGGGTTGCAATTTCTCCAAAGGGATTGTCAAAGCATTATGTTGCACCTTCCGGTCAAGCTGTCAATGAAAATGTGTACATAGACAAGTGTTTGAGATCATGTTTGCTCCCATTTATAGAGACTGTTCATAAAGATGATGAAATAGTTTTTTGGCCTGAACTTGCATCATCTCACTACTCAAAAAAAGTTCAAGAATTTTTGAGGTCCAAAAATGTAGAATATGTGCCCAGAAGTCAAAATATTGCAAACGTACCAGAATTGCAACCTATTGAAGATTTTTGGAATGAAATCAAGAGAGAAGTATATGCTAATTGTTGGAAAGCTAAAAATTTGATCCAACTGAAGAATCGTATCAACTACTGCTTCAAACATGTCGACATTGAGCGCGTACATCGACTTGGTAAGGAGAGTTTTACAAGAGTTGATACAGTTCGCAGACAAGGAATGGAAAATTTGTAATTTTTTGTAATATTACTCTATGAAGATTGCTCTTTTTGAAACATCGTTCAAAACTTAAAAAATAAGTCATCTTTCTAAAAATATTTTAGAATTTAATTTGTCCATATTTTTTGGAATCACATGTTATTTCTAATGTTCAAAGGTAAAAAACTCGTTCAAAATTTTGCTTTAGTAAAGTAAAAAGAATTTTTCATCATTTCAAGTTTTATTTTCTCAACAATATTCCTTGTCTGGTACATTTATTATGTTTAATGGTTTTGAAGTGATTAGTAAAATTTTCATAAATTTCATTATTTAAACACTCTTTTACAAATAAGCATGAGTCCCTTTTGATAATTTTCTCAATTTCCTTAAGATTGTGATGGCCACCAATTATATCTTTTGCTCTTCTGTCAAATGCACTTAGTTTGGCTTTGTGTGTTGCCGTAAAATTAAGATTGATGTTAGAATTGTATGTTAATATTGGAAAATCCTTTGTTGATAAATCTGGAGAGCTGCCTTTGAAGGAAGGAAGATCTTTACCTTACTCAACAACTTTAAATGACCGCACGCTTTTCTATAACTATCTTTAAAATGATTTTTTTTAAAAAAATGTTGGATCTGATTTACATCCTAAGTATTTATATGATTTCACAAAGTTAATTTTTTTTTTTCATAACTTAAACAAAGTACATTCTTGTTACAGTTTTTTGCGGATCCAAATGCATTGCTTTTGTTTTTCCCACATTCAGATTAATTATTAGTTCATTATTATAAAAGTACCTTGCTATACTTTTTAATTCCGGTATTAGACACTCTTGAAGATTTTTATGACTATAGTATGTGTTAGCATTATCTACATATAATATCATTTTTTTCTGACCTAAGACATTCAGGCAAATCATTTATAAATAAAACAAACAACAGTGGTCCCAGGATAGATCCTTGCAGTACTCTACTTGTTAAATAAAACTCCTAATAGAACACTGAACTGATAATAAACCACTAGCCAGAGAGCAATGTTTAAATATGGTCACTTACTTACTTATGCTCGCTGTTAACTACTTACGCTTGTTATTAATTGTAAAAACTTTCTTTTGATTTTTCATTGAGCTTAAAGTTAAGTTCCAAGGAACAAATTACATCATGACTTTCCTTACAAAATTTTGAGCTTTGTTATACTCAACAAAAGGGACCAACAGCTTTTATTTGCTATTAACATTGCAAAAAAAGAGAAAGAAAAAAATGCTTGTATTTGACTCTAGTCAAATACAAGCATTTTTTTCAGATTAATTATTAGTTCATTATTATAAACATAGTAGATAACATTGTGTTTGACTAGAGATAACAGTTCATTCAAGGCATATTGGTTTATCCAAAGTAATTTGTATTTTGTTTAAAAGTAACACATGGAATGCATTACTTTTAAACAGCATTTTTTGTAAATATTAAAATTTACAAATTTTATTATTTTAAATTTTACTTAACTTTATTATTTTAAATTTTAACTACTTTATTATTTTAAACTACTTTACTATTTTAAAACTACTTTATTAAAAAAAAACTATTTTAAAACTACTTTAAAAAAAAACTACATTAAAAACTACTTTAAAACTACTTTAAAACTATTTTAAAACTACTTTAAAAAAAAACTACATTAAAAAAAAACTATTTTAAAACTACTTTATTTTAAAACTACTTTATTATTTTAAATTTTAATATGCATCTAAATTAAAAAAATTTCATTTCAAATTAGAAAATCAATAACTAAATGTTAACACCAGCAAATCGATATTGTCAAGAAAAAGTGCAGTAACCTTGTAATTTACTTCTTAAATGAGAAACATTTTTATGGACTATTGCAGAGTACTAAAGTTGGTTTTGTTAGTTAATAAAGGTGAAGTTAAAAAACTATACTAGCATATTTGGTTTCAAAACTGGTTTTAACACCTGTGCTGCAACCAACCTTTGTTTCACTTGATGATTGAAAAAATGAAATCACCAATAGTAAAAAGTTTTGAGATTTTTTCTTTTAATAAAATATTTGAAATACAAAATGGATTTAAATACTTCTTTAGTCTACTAATACATGAGATTCCACTTGTGCGTATTGTGGGGGAAAAAAAAGTTACACAAGATAAACACTTCATATATAGATATCTATATATGAAGTGTTTATCTTGTGTAACTTTTTAGATATCTGGAAAATTCAGTGTTTGTTAGACAAAATTTGATGATGGTTGTGAAAGTCTTAAAAAGACTTTACCTAACATTTAAGTAGTATAAAGCCTATATATAATTATTAAATATTATTTTATATATAAAAATATTACTAATATATATATACATAATATAATATATTTTTCAAATACTGCACTGTAAATTTTATTAACATAAATAAGAAAATGAAATGTTATGGTACCCCAGAGGTGACCGAAAATAAAAAGATGCCCATCAAGATGTTAGATTCAAGATGAGATATCAAAAATTTGTCAATTAAAGGCTCAATGATTGCAATATTAAGAAAATGACCAATGAAATTACAGCTAATACAAAAAAGAAAATGATTTAAAAATAGTTGAAAGAGTAAGATAAAAAATGTTCATTTGCTTGAGCATCATCATTTTTATTCATAACAACTGCTTGGTATTTAAATTACTTCTTTTATCACAAGAACATTTTAAAATATACAAAATATAGCTCTAATGCCAACTTGAACTTCAAAAAAATACCAATGAATTAAAAAAAAAGAATAATAAAATACCAAGGAATACCAGAAGAATACCAATTATAATAGAATGATACTTCATACTTGTTTATACATAATATAACATAAACATACACATATATAGCATAAACTAATTAACGTCATGCAATGACAATGTCTACAAGACAACTAATACATACAATTATATACAACAATATGCCAAATAAGAAAGTCATTAGTCTAATAATCTAAGGTCTTATTATTCGTTTGTATTGCGTTACAAGTTGATTGTTAGAGAATCAATCTAAATTTGTTCAAGATTCTTGTTCAAGTTAATATTGAGAGAATCAATCTGAATTTGAACAACATTTCATACATGGTTGCCCTCCTCGAATTTTTCTTTACTTCTCCCTTGTTAACTTTATTCTATATATCAACACCTGGAATTAACAACATTTATTTTCTTTTAAATCAGTGAGAGGATTTTGAGTAATGTCTGATGATTTGATGTCTAATCTCATTATATAGCAGAACTGCCAGATTGAATAAACAATGTGAATGTGCAACTATTCTTATAAATGACATGAACTATTGAATCAAGCGCACTCTTATTAGTATGGCGCAGACCAAAATTTTGAAACAAAACTTCCCTCAAGGGAGTCTTTTCTTTTTTAACCCCATGGAGAGATTCCTTTAACTTTTCTTTGTAACTTCCAGAAATAAAAACATTCCAATCAATTTTTTTTTAACTAAGAGTTTGATGCATGCAGCTTATAAATGCAAACTTCTTGCTATCCTGTAATGTTCAATGCATGACTGCATTAGCAGAACTGAATTGTACTTCATTGTCCTACTGCTATCAGTTCACACTTTTTATTCCTTTCCACACTCAATCCTAAAACACATCCTTTTTTGTGATCTTCTGGAGGTTGTGTAACCTTCTGGAGGTTTTGTGATCTTCTGGAGGTTTTGTGATATTCTAGAGGTTTTGTGATATTCTGGAGGTTTACATTGTAATCCAAATTTATACAAATGCTTTGCTACATTTTTAGCAGTTAACTTAATAATCAAATTCATTAATATAGTTGTGCATTTTTTACATATGGGTTTGCATTGAGTACATGACAAAAAATTGAGATCATTATTGTGGAAACTACATTAATGTCAAAACTCTGGTAAAACAACATCAATTCTTATTTATAACTACTATGTTAAAACAACATCAATTCTTATTTATAATTATTATGATCAAAACATAATCTGGTAAAACAACATCAATTCTTATTTATAATTACTTTGGTAAAACAACATCAATCCAATCAATTTATAATTATTATGGCCAAAATTTTTGTTTGGATTCGAAGATTTTTCTTAACTTTTGCACTTTTTATTTTTCAAGGTTTTTTTCAATAAACAAGTAGAATCTTTTAAATCTTTTTTTTTACTTTAGGTGGTCCTAAAACTAGCTTGTCATATACAAAAATGATCCGTTCATTTATTTATGAGTTGATCCATTCCTTTATTTCTTTTGGGTAATCATGATTGTAATCTTGGCGCATCTTGATTGTGCTCTTGTATTCACAGGTGGTTTTATTGAATGCAAATTATTTAGCCCAGTTCTACAATAATGTCCATTGTTCTCATTAAACAGCTCTACAATACTGTCTACTTATATCATTAACTTTGCTTGTATTAATCTCGTATACATTCATCATCTTCATTTCCCTCATTTACGGCTTTGCATGCTCATATTTGTTTTTCCCGTATATAATTCTGCAAGCATGTTTTTGTACAGTTAAAATCTTTTTAAGTTTAGTAGGTTGTGTACTTGCCCACGCAATGTTACCATAATTGACATAGCTATGAATTAGGCTGAAGTATATTAATTTAAGACTTTGAGTATTAATTAAAGGACTAATTCTATACATTATACCAATAGTTTTTTAATTTTTGATTATATGTATTTTATGTGGGAAAGCCAAGATAAGTTTTCATCTACATAGACTCCTAGGTACTTTAAACATCCTTGTTTTTAATTTGTTTACTGTTTATAGAAAGAAAAGGTAATTTAAGTGGCAGGTTTTCTTCCTGCATTTTTTTATAAAATAGTGTATATTGAGTTTTGTCTACGTTTATTGAGAGTTTATTTGTCTTGTTATTTAGTTTATTATTTTGTTTTATTTTTATTTTACTTATTACTTGGTTTTTTTTTTAATTTTATTGAAGTAATGACGCCACATTTCGCCAACATGAAACATTTTTTGTTTGCATTTTTTAGTTAAATCAAATCAAATTCGAATGGTTTATCTTTTACAACTAACCAATCAACCATCCACTGTACTAAATCAATTTCCTATTTGATTATCATTTCATCTAGTAATTACACAGATCCTCCTAATGTTGTGATTAACTTTTAACTTTTTGAAACTAGATTATATGTGGATACAGCATGAACCTCTGTGACAGAGAATCTAGAACTAATGTTGTTCAAACGAGTTAAGATAATTGCTTTTCACTTTAAGTCGCGTACATTACAATCATATACTTATATAATTGGTGAATGAACCACTGATGTTGATTCCATCAAACTCTGGTGGCATAATAGTCAAACACCTTGGTGCATTACTGTGGTAACTGTTTGGTATTTGAGCCTCTTTTTTTATCACACAAACATTTTATTATATCATTAGGTAAACCATAATCTACATTTTATTTATTTTTCGGACACTGGACACTTAAATATTCTATTGTTTAGTTACAAAACATTGTATAAAACTAAAAAATCTAATTGGTTTTAAATATGATCTCTAAAAATGGGTTCATTAGAGCATTCACAAAATATTTACTTTTTGTATATGGTCTGAAAAAATGTTTTACATTCAAAAAAAACTCTTTGAAAAATAAGCCATAAGTTTCTTGAGTGAACCAGTTCAATATAATTACTAGTGTTATATATTTCAAGAGAAATTAAATAACTTCACTTTTAATACAATCAAATAAAAAGTATTTTATGTTAAAATTATTAAGTAATAATAAAAATAAATACCACATCTATTTCATTCTGCAACAACCAGATGGACATAAAAAAGTAAGCTTTTTTCAGAAATGGTAAACAAAGCTGCTCAATATGATATTCAACTGAATGTGGAGACATAACAGAAAGTGTAATCTAAAAATAAACAAAAATGATTAACTCTATAATTGATTATCAATAATAAGCTCTGTTATATATAATATGGAATTTTTTTGTTTTTAAATTGATTTAAAAAAATATTTATATTTATAATCTAACAGTTCATCAATAAATCATTCTTGTAGTTTCTAATTTGGCAATTTCCCTGAAAATATGAAACAATATGCTCAATTGCAGCCCAGACTCTTTTTTACCGGTTATTTTGTGTAATACTTTAGAAAATATTAATCTCCAAGTATTTCACCACTATAACCTAGTACCAAAAAATTATTTGATCAAACCCAATTTTATATGAAGTGAAGGCAAAAGAATATTGCTCACAAAAGCAACATTTTTGACATATTGTCAAGAATGTATATTAGGGTGGGTTGAAAATAAAAGTTTGATCTAATACTGAATATTTTGTTTCGCCTACCTGTAAATAAACAATGAATAATAAAAAGATTAATTTTGACACAGGGAACCGCCTCATTATTTTACCTTAAAGTTATGCCGTTATCACTCCAAAGTCATTAATACCAAATGTTGCAGTACTTTTTGTATTTAACCTTAATTAAATTGAACATACTTGTTACAAAAAACAATTTGTTGTAAAATGTTGTAATTTAAAATTTGTTTTCTGGTTGTAATTAAAACAATTTGTTGTAAAGTTAAATAAGTATACAACATTAAGTAGAATCACTATTTATAAAGTAATAATTTATAAAGCATAATCTTTTTTTGAGTCTGCGGCATAAGAAGAAAACTTGAGCTCTTATGAAATTGTCTCTAGCATCAAAGCCATAAACTGTATGCTAGGCTTCCGTAACAAGTTTCACACATTGTGTGTGATTAAAATATTTGACAGAAAATAGCATTTCTCTGAACTGGACTATTTCTTTATTTGATAGGCTCATAGTGAATGGTGGCTCATAAGAATTAACCCAATAAATAAGTCATTTGCATCATAGTTATTACCAGGAACTGAGAACATGCAAATGTTAGTTCATTATCTTTTTTTCTTCACTGAAGGTTTATGTCTGTTGTTCTGGAGTGTTTGACTTCATCTATACAATGAGCAAAGTATGTATTTAACTTATATATGGCTCCCCAGTAGTGACAGTATCACTGGAAAGATCCTTCAGAAGGTGAGTTGCTAGGTAAACTTGCTTTGCACCAAAGGTACACTCCTTAATGACAAACCAGTTTCTTTGTCATTAAGGAGTCTTAAGTTGCTTACTTCATAGTAAACAACCATAGTTGCTTACTATGAAGTGTGTGGTCACATGAAGATTGTTTGTAGGATTCGAAGTTACAATCGTCAAACTCTGTTGGCCAATGTCAATCCCAATGCGTGATTTAGAACACATGGATTTGTACATGACACATTATCAGACACATCTTCGTCAAAAATTTGCAAACTGTCTTAGCATTCAATTAGTTGGAACTGAACAATTGATTTTGATTTGCAGGTCTTCAGCGTATTTTCAAACGGGCCACTAAAACTGGTGACACCAGATGCAATACCATCCAAATGTGTAAACAAGTAACAAAAGGGCATTTGTGTGTAACATACAAATGAACCAGTTCATAAGAAATATAAGAACTAGTTCAACTTGATTCCACCTTTGGAACCTGTGTTCACATTTGTACTGTTGCAGTACAAATAGTATGATTTTTGCCTTGTTCTGAATTGACTGAGATAACCCTAGTGCTGATGTTGATACTTTTTCCAAATATTAGTGTGATATGAGTGAGATACCACCTAGTTCTACTACCACTACATGCTTTTCAACTTCTACATCACTATGCCACTTATTGCCTATGATAACCTTTGTTTTTTCTTTTCTGCCATTAAAATAAATGTCTCTGATGCTTTCACTTGTTTTCCTCATATCCTTATGGAGGTTTTATGCATCTCCTTATATTTCCTTCTTGTTCATCAGTAATTATGTCTACTTTTGACAAAATTTATTACTACATAATTACGGAGCTTTTGTTTCGATAATTCACTTTTAAATGTGTTCACTTTGATTTTAAATATGACAAATAAGGTAGTTTTTTCAGTGCAAAAATAATAAAAATAAGTATATATTTAATCACGAAAAGATAGAAAATTATAAATTTGATGAATCAATAATGAAAAGATATTTTTGTTGAATGACTATTGAAAATGATAATAAAAGATTAATACTCAAAGAAGGTGTGCGGTATGTTATAAACACAAAATTCAAAAAGATTCAAGATATGAATGTGTAGAATGTGATGTAGAACTTTGTGCAGCTCCATGCTTTTCCAATTATCATACAAAAAGTGAATACTAGAGAATACATTTTTAAAATTTTGTGTTTATGTAGTATGATTTATATATTCTTAAACTTGAATAATAATATTTTGTAGAGTTTAATAATGTTAAAAATAGTAAAAAACTTTTTTTATTCTATTAGTAAAAAATATGATGATTTTAAAAACACGGGACATTTAGAGACGACTTCAAAAAAAAAGCTGGACTAACAGCAACCCTATTTTAAAAAAATACGAGACTGTTCAAGAGCTTTTCATGCTGAACTTTGCTCTTATCAACCAGCAAACTCAGATCATCCTTAGTAATCACGCTAACATTAAAGAAGACTGCAGTTGCCAGGGATGCTGTAGCTCGATCTGATACACCATATCTATCTGCTTCTTTGGCTAGATTTGGTAGGGGCATTCTCATTTGCCCTGCTTGCAAATCAATAATGAGCAAGAAATCAATGTCGCTGAGATACACTTCACTACCATTATCCTCTTCACTTGAGTCTGTCTTAGTATCATCCACCCTTTGAAAACTCAACTTCTCAGCTTCATCTAATCTGTATGTCAAAAGTCATTCTACATTAACATACTTTCTATTCAAACGACTCTGTAATTTGGTCATTATTAGTGTATTAACATCACCAATAAACATTCAACAAGAATTTCTTTGATCCAGTAAGAATAATTGTTTCATAGGTGGAACTTTCTATTCTCTAGGACACTTGAAACAGTCACCTTCTTGGTAGATTCATTGTATAATATCAAGTATTTATATGACACAATATCAAACAAGAAATCCAAGCTCTTCTGGAAATCAGAATAATGTTTAGAACTGGATTTTGAGCAATACAATTCTGCTCCAGTAGTAATTATTGCATCAACGCATTTCATCACAGATTGAATCTGCAAAGTTGGAATTGAAGCCTTGTCCAACTGTTCTGCAACATCTTGAGCAACAGTTTTGTATTTGTCTTGGTTAGAATCATTTTGCCTCTCTTTAATTTCGTAGAACATTTTGTGGAAGATCACAGCTTTTACCAAATATTTCATACCAGCTGTCGTGTAGTCCTAATGCTAAATTATCAGATCAATTTGTTCAGTAAAACAAAATAACAATAAATCATTCTAGATTCTGCAAAATACTAATAGCATACAAGTTGGCTTGTTCAAATTTAGACAAAGTTATAACAGCATTGACATGCGAGCTTTTGGACCCAAAAATGGGGCACTTCCTGTAAAGCATTTTTATTTTTTACAACTGCTTCTGGTTTGCTTCTGATTGGCAAATAAGGCAATTTTTATAAGGTCATAATTTATGAACGAAACGAGATAATTGTATGAAATTTGAAATTTATTGATCAATATAAGTTAAATAAAGTTTAAGAAAATTTAATCTAATTTTATCTCAAATAACAAAAAATGCAGGATTCGCCCCTGTGTGTGTGTGTGCATGTGTGTGTGTGTGTATGTGTGTGTGTGTGTGTATAAATATATATATATACACATATATGTACAACCCAAGGAAATAGGAAAAATGAGGTTGACAATATTTTGCTGACCTCAATCATTTAGAGTCAGCATCAGGTCGCAAAAAAAATTTGATTCAAAGGTTTTACCATAAAACATAGAAATGAGGTCAGCAATTTTTTGCTGACCTCAAACACTTTTAGGGCAGCAGTTTTTATTTTTTTATTTTTTTTGGAATTCACCTCCCCAAGGCCAAGAAGGCCACTACAGATGAGGAGGCTACTTGTGGTTATAACCCTCTCTCAAGTCTATAACTCCGAAACACAAACCTTGACAAACAAGGCCGCTGGGTGGAGAAACAAGTTGAGCGCAGTACTACCAGGGACGTGGACGTGGAGTTTTGTTATTGCTGAATGCCAACCATAATTCTGAGGGTTGTATATATATTCACGCTAATTTCAATTAAAAAAATTATATCAAGCATATTCATTTAATAGTATCCAAAACTATATAAATAACAAAATTAAGGTGAGAAAAATATTTTACAAACCTCTGAATTGTTTAAACCTTCTGAACTATTGGCTGTTTCATTAACATATAACATACTGGAACATCTCCAAACTAAATTCACTAAAGTGCTCAAAGTGATTTTCTCACTCTAAATAAAAATAGTTAAAAATAAAATTATTTATTTTTCTTCAAACGCAAATGCAAACTTTTAATATATTTATTTTCATAAAAACGAAAAAAAAAAAACCTTATAAGATTAAATTATTAGCAAAATTGATAAATTTTTTTCAAATAAAACAAAAATTACTTGATTATATATAATATAGAACTTAAAAGGGATTGCAGCTGGATTGTAAATTTATCACTGAGATAAATAAATAGAAAAATGCGAGTGTTCTTTTTAAAATGCGTATATATAAAGAAACTAAATTAGCATTATTTGGTTGCACTCGTTTTGTCAGATACTATATATATATATATATATATATATATATATATATATATATATATATATATATATATATATATATATATATATATATATATATATATATATATATATATATATATATACACACATATATATATACACATATATATATATTTATATATTTGCAATGTCCTGACCTTAATCCTATCAAACTTCTATAGGAGCACCTTGATTGACAATCGATTTATTAGATTTAGTAAAATTTGTTTTTACTTTTGAAATTTTTAGTTCTTTTTCTTTATATAATCTTTTCTTATGTATTTCAAAATTTCAAAAGTTGTTTTTATATAATTCTTAAATAAAATATGATTTTTTGTATTTTTTTCCAATCGTAAATTTACTTTCAATGAGGCCAAAATAAAAAGAAAATTAAAAAGCAAAAAAAAAAGTTAAAAGACTTTAAAAAACAGTAATTTAAGATTTGTAAATTATAAATTGTAAATAATATTAAAAAACCAGTTTCTTTAACTGCATTGACCCCTGTGCTCTTAGAGAAGGAAATGCAAATAAAAAAAGATAAACATGAAAAAAAGAATTACAAGCATTGATGTCCAAAGCATTTTTACATTTACAAAGCATTCTCAGACTAAAAAAAAAAATTAAAGAAGAGGATCTCAAAGAAAAGGGTCTCATTAAAAAACCAGCCCAAATATGAAAACAGTACTCCATGCAAGAATTGGTAAAAGGTTAATAGAGAATAGAATAAGAACTAAAAAAATGGTGAGCATGATAAAGAGGCAGATGCAATAAATTGTATATATGATTTTGGTGTGATCATCAGTGAAAGATAATAAAAGAAGACATAAATGAGAGAGCTCAGTATGAGCTCAAGAAGACATAGAGTAGAGACAACTTTCAGGGTTTTGCTATTCATCAATCTAGGAATATCAACAATATTGTAATAATTATTAGAATTTTTAGTTTTTGGAGTTTACTGCGAACTTTAAGCTGTCACAAAGGAGTAACAACATATCCTAAACAATCAAAAAATGACTTGGTCAATTATTTGTCCTTTGCAAATAGAGCCAATTTAAAGTTTTTCAAGAAGATCATTAATATAGACGAGGAACAAAAAGTTAATAGAAACAAATAAGAGTGTTTTCCATCAAGTAAAAATTTAATATTGCAAACAAATTATTCAATAACTTTAAAATATTCTGCAAACTACCATATTAAGTGAGCTTATGGAGAAAACCAGCATTCCAGACTTTATTAAAAGTCTTTGATATGTTTAAAGCAATAGCTCTTGTCTCACCCATCCCATTAAACAAAATTTTTTCCAATACTACAGTTAACAGGTGACAAAAGTATTGAAATCTTTGTTGATTGTAAGAGAACTAGGCTCAAGATAAGAATTAAAGTGTTAATTAAACACCTTTTTGCTAATAATAGCAAACTGAAAAAAACTGAGTGGGTGATAGTTGAAGAGTTTTGAGAAATTAAAAAAAGTCCCATTTTCCAACATTTTTTTGCAATCACAATAATAAAATAAAATCAATTCTCAGTAATTTTAAGTTTTAGTAATTAAGTTAATTAAAAATTTGAAAACAGTAAAAAATAACCAAAACCTAAAATATAAAAAAAAAAGTACATTAAAGCAACTTGATGTTTTTTTTTAAAACTAATCTATTTGATTTACAACTATTTGATTATAGAGCTTTGTTATTTAAAATAAATATATTTTTGATTTTTTAATTTTTGATTAAGTATTATTTTACCTTAAATTTTGCTATTTAAAAATATGTTTGCAAAAAAGGCAACTATTACTTAAAATATTGCCATCTTTTTATTTAAAATCGGCTATGCCTATAGCAATATATATATATATATATATATATATATATATATATATATATATATATATATATATATATATATATATATATATATATATATATATATATATATATATATTTATTTATTTGTTTTGTGTGTCTTTTATATAGTTGAGGTGCCTTAGTTACTGTTTTAGCTCACCTGTAATCTGCTTTATATGTATGTTTGTGTTCTGTCTAAACCTCTGGCGCATCCTATTTTGAGTCAAATAACTTACTGTCAGACAATCAATACGGTTTTTGATCCTCTCACTCTACGCCTGACTTGCTTAGTGCTGTGACTGAAAGATTTTATTGTGCATTAGATAGAGACGGAGAAACTATGGCTATTGCTCTGGACATATCTAAGGCTTTTGACAAATTTTGGCATGTTAGTCTTCTTCTTAAGCTCTTTTTATATGGTGTATCTGGGAAAATTTTTGAGATTATCAAATTGTTTTTTTCTAACTGCTTTATTAAAGTCATCCTTGAAGGCCAACACTCTTCTTTATTTTTAGTAACTTTTGGGGTACCTCAAGGTTTTATCCTCGGTCTTATTTTGTTTCTTATCTACAATAATGATCTTCCCGACAACCTTAAATCTAAAAAAACTCTTTTTGCTGATGACTCAACTTTATACCATTATCATATTTGGGCTAGTTCTTCTAATGATGCTCTTTCTCTTCAGACAAGGTCAAAAAACACATTGTAAACGTAGTTGGACCCATTTTATCTGCTTCCAAACTTGAACTTCTTTCCTACCACTGTAAAGTTGCATCTCTTTTTCTTTTTCACAAATGCTATCATGGTTGCTGCTCAAAAGAGCTATCGTGACTAGTTCTATCAACTAAAACTCATTAATGCTTGATTCCTCATACAGCAAAGTCTCATTCTTTTACTGTATCTATTTCCGCTTGCTCTAAAAACTTTTATTTGTCTAGTTTTTTTTCCCCGCACCTCAACCCTTTGGAACTCTTTCTATCTTGATGTTTTCCAGACTCATGCAACCTTTAACTTTTTAAGTCTTCTGTCAACCGTTTCCTTGCTCTATAACTCTATTCTTCTATTTTCTAGTAACTCACAACTTAATAGTGGTTGTTTGCAGCCTTGTTGGAAGTGAACCAGAATAAAAAATATATATATACTAGTTACACCTTTTTATAAACGAGTTATACCATTTTATAAACGAGTTACACCCTTCTATAAAATACAAAGTTAATATTATTATGTAGTAAGTGTTTTCAAAACGTAAACTTACTCTTTTTGCATTTCGGTACCAACTTTCTTTTTCACTCTCCTTGACTTTCAAACCGATTGATAATAAAGCCTAAAAAATCATGTTTTCTCACGGAAATTTTTAGAATTATTTTGAGATGTTATCTATAACTCGATGTTAGAATAATAAAACTATCTATAATTTAAAGTTAGGATAACAAATGTATCTATAACTTAAAGTTAGGATGATTAAGTTATTTATAACTTAAAATTAGAATATATTAGGCTGTAGAAAAAGCAAAGCAAGGAAATCAAACCCTAAATTTGTTGATCAGAACTATATTATAAACGAAGATGTTTACAAAAAATAAAAATTTTAGAGATTATAAATATTTATTATAAATAAAAATTTATGTGTTAAAATTTGTTCAAAAATTTAATGTGTAATTCCATTTAAACTTTAATCTTTTTTTTTTTTTAAAAAGAAAACATTCACTGTGTTAAAAAAGAGATTTAAGAATAATTATAAACAATATATTTAAATAATAATAATAAAAAAAATTTATTTAAATATAAACAAATATATTTAAAAACAATAATTTCTCATTAGAAATGACAAACTTTTTTAAAGAAAACTCAAATTTAAGGAAAACTCAAAAAATCATTTAATTTATTGTGATATTAGATCTACTTTTAATAGAATTAAAAAAAAAAAAGTTTCACAAAGAAGATTTAAAAATATGGAAAAATAAATAAATATAAAAAAAGCTAAAAAAAAATACTGAAAAAATAATAAGTTGAAAAATGAAGAAGAAAAAAAAAGTTAGAAAAAAAAAGTTGGAAAAAAAAAGCTGGAAAAAAAAAAGTTATTCCAAAAGATTTAACTGTTTTGTCACAGAGCACTGTAAAAGAACACTTTATAAAAAAGTTCTCGCCATCTTCCTTACCAATATTGCTTATATGACTGTATGCCCAGAGCACCAAACTTCTTTAAACTAAAGCTGGGGTTTTAACAACTGGTCATGGTTGCTCAATTAGATTAAAATAAAAAGATAAGGAAAAAAAAATCTAAAAAGATCTATTATGATTTTTACAAAGAATTTTTTTTATAAGTTAATGCAAGTTTAAAGTTTTCTTAAGATATTTTTTTCTGCGTGAGTAGATAAATATTGTAAAATATAATAACTGTACTTACTTGAACATATACTAGATTGTACAATGATTGAATAATGCAGTATAGCTCTTCTAAAAGTATTGTATTATACAATTAGAAATTATAACATAGTACAGCTCTTTTAAAAGTATTGTATTATACAATTAGAAATTAAAACTACATTTTATCTATCATTAGTTTAATTTTGCAGTTTCAATAATAAATAACTCAGAAAGTGATGATCCAGGTTAGTAGACATTATGATATAGGTTATTAGCCGCTATGTTTTAAAACAATTTAAGACACACAAAAAAATATTTATTGTTTCTATAAAAATCAAAATAAAAAACAACACGGAAGGCACTCTTTTTTTTAAGGCCTACAAAAACTTAATGTTGCACCGAATCAACTGTTTTGGATCCATAGTTCGATACAGATTTAGCATGACTAAGAAAGGTCTAGATCAAAATCTAAAAATAGAGTAATGATGTAGTACTAGATTGCTAGTTTTGTAAGTGGGAAGTACCAATTTCTACTTCTACACCATGTCTCTGGTATTATCACGCTCAGCATAGCAGTTTTGTTTGTCAGGGTAGGATACCAGTCTTTTTAATCAAGATAACATAATCATCCCAGCTTGTCAGTTGTTTTAGAGTTAAAATATTATTTGTTAAAAATATTTATTTAAAATATTATTCATGAAACAAAATCATGCTGTTCTATATTGTTGAATGTTGTTGTTGGACAGTTGATTCTTTTTTTCTATATTTTAATATTGATTGTTGATCACTATGAACAATAATTTTTTACTTCAACTGGTAAAGTTCAAATCAAGATTTCTCTCAAAAATTGATGAAAAAAAGAAGCCTAGATTCTTTTTTCCATCAATTTTTAAAAACTTTTTATAAACTAAAAATAAAATAAAAAATAAAATCTAACAATACCTGGTCAATTGTTAAAATCACCATCATGGTAAAATTTGTGAATCTTTATAAAATTACAATTAATTTAGTGGATGTACCCTAGATGTAATTAGAGGCAATTTGTATTTAAAAAAAATATATAAATGCATAAACTAACCAGCATTTATTCTGTAGGGCCATGCTGTAACAAACTGAATTAGCAATGACACAGGATCCATCAATAAAAAAGGAATATCCAGATAACTAATAATTATGAATTTGAAGAATATAAACATAATTTAATTGCATTAAAAAAAAAAAAAAAAAGAAAAAAAAAAGCTAAACAAAATTGTTTCATTTATAACACAAAGCACTCTTACATACCCAACCTCGCTTTTTTTCATAACACCACAAGTAAGTCTTATCCAATATGAAAATGTAGGTGTTGAGAGCGACTGTGCATTAAAATTACCAAACTCAAAAAGAGCCACTGCAAAAAGTATTTCAAGCAAAACATTAATTAGATCAACAAATTATTAAACAAAAAAAAAGATTTTGTGATTGCTTACATAAACATTTTTTTCTCTGCTCTGATAGATCTTTAAATGAAGATGTGTTCATCATAGTTTCTTCCAAGTTATGTCTAATTTGTGGAAATATAATATTTAAAATTTATAAATAACTAAAAAAAAATTGAAGAAAACTTAAAAACACTCACCTTAACAATGCAATTAAGACTGTAAACTTATTGACATGAAATTGCTTTTCCACCATGTGTAACTTTGTTAACTCTTCAAGTGAATTGTAAAATAAAGAAGTTGAGGCTGTGAGGACAGAGATATCAAAAGATCTTTTTCTTAATGAAGAGAACTTTGGCTTAATAAATATAAAAAAGTCACACTCAATATAAAATGTAAGTTTACATAAATAACTAACACAAAATTTCACAAACCGTTTCCATAAGATTTTTGATCTCTGCAACTTTTTCCTTAAAAGATTTGATAGCGCCTTCTGACTAAAAAATATTTTTTTTTAAAAATCAAACAAAAAATTAGAAAATCTTTTTATATATTTATTTTTATTAAATTTTAGAAATTAAACATTTTAATTTACATATTATAAATGTTCTTTTTTTACAACAAGAAATATTGATATAAATTTTTTACAACAAGAAATATTGATATAAATTTTTTACAACAAGAAATATTGATATAAATTTTTTACAACAAGAAATATTGATATAATTTTTTTACAACAAGAAATATTGATATAAATTTTTTACAACAAGAAATATTGATATAAATTTTTTACAACAAGAAATATTGATATAAATTTTTTACAACAAGAAATATTGATATAAATTTTTTACAACAAGAAATATTGATATAAATTTTTTACAACAAGAAATATTGATATAAATTTTTTACAACAAGAAATATTGATATAAATTTTTTACAACAAGAAATATTGATATAAATTTTTTACAACAAGAAATATTGATATAAATTTTTTACAACAAGAAATATTGATATAAATTTTTTACAACAAGAAATATTGATATAAATTGAACTTTAAAATGATTGAAAAAAATCACCTCCATACAAGTATTGTGAACTTCCTTAATGCAATCTGGTAAAATTGGTAAAACTTCGTTGCTAAAGCCTCTACACAATGGACACAAAAACTCTCCTTTTGTAATATTTATAAGTTGATTATCATCCTTAAAAAAAACATATTAATAATATTTAAAACATAAACTTATTTTTTAATCATTAAGATTTTTGGGTGTTTAAAATATATTTCATTTTTATTATTATTAAAAAACTTTAAACATTCAAAACAAATTTCAAGTATTGCCTAAAAACATTTGAAGACTTTCTACACAAATTAATTTTTAGATGTGATCAAATTTTTATTATTCTTGTAAGAGTGTTTTCTTGTCCAAATAAAAAGTAGTTATAGCTGTAAAAACTTTACTATTTAAAATGTACAAAAGTGATTAAAATGTCTGACAAGAGAAACAACCTGTTGATCAGCTGACTTAAATGAAAGATATTTCAAGTTCCATGATAAATAACCTAGCAAAGAGACAATATACAGACCAAAACTAAAGTGAAGTAAGGAGTAGAAGTTGCGGGTAAACAGAGAAATTTTGAATGGAAAAATATTTTTGCCATTTATTTGGTAATATAGGGTAAAGGAAGGTATGTTCGTGATAAATTAACTAGATGTGTAATTACAAAGTCAATTTCAGTAATTTTACTTAATTACTTTAATTGTTTGATGTACATAGAGTAAAGTTACTAGAATCTATGCAGTTTTGGGATTTTAAGTCCTTTGATAAGTTTTTATAAAAGCTCAAAAGTCATTGAGAAAAGTTAGGTAATTTTGTGATATGATATTTAATTTCGTGATAGTGGTTAGGTAATTTCGTGAATACACAATAATATTTAAATTTTTCTTTATTAAATAAGTATAACATCTGGTATAATATAACAAAAAATATCAACACTTGTTTTGAATTCATAACTATTCAATCAGACTTTAAGTTCATAAAATATAAATATAGTCAGGCTTATAAGTTAACAAAATTATAATAATACTTTCATTACTTTATATTTATATATAAAAAAAATATACTTTTAACATAGGTAGCTTAGAAAATAAAATAACAGACCTACAAAAAACTCTTAATATAATAACTATAATATTAACCATACTTATATCTGATTAACTTATTTTTCTAAATCACATTCTTGTTGACAACATGTATCACACATAAATACTTCACCAATGTCCTCATATGTTTGACAACTCTCATGATAAGGTACTAAACAATAGGAACACTGCACCCATTTTTTTCCATTTTTTTTTTTTACATCACTGTTGTAACTTTTTTTACAAACACCGCACTCCCAATCATCATCTTTTGAAGCATTTTTATTTTTAAAATTTTTAATAAAATATTTAATAAAAGAAACATGATTAAAAATGTAAATTCATTTGAGGTGAAAACGTTAAGAAAATGTGTAACTGCGATAAGGAATCATAAGTTATAGGAAGTTGATAAAAAAACAAAAGTTTTACCATTAAATCAAGCATCTTTTCTAGTTTAATATTTAATAAAAATAATTTACTTACCTTAAAACACAAGTCTGGAAATAAAAATGTTGGACAAGTACTCCAAACAAATGTGCTGAACGCACGTTAAATAATGCTAAAGAATGTACAAACTGATAGTAAACAATTGACGTATCACATGCACCCAACGACTATTTGTGAATCGACAGTGGTACCCCGGGGTACCATTTGACGCAATTTCGATGTTTTTGACTAATAGGTATGTTCGCTACAAATGCCGAGCGAAATATCACGAAATTACATATATCACGAACATACCTTCCTTTACCCTATTGCCTATGTTAACTAATACTTTTTATAAATTCTTGTAATTTTTTTTATATAAAAATGTAACATAAACCATAACTTTGATAAAAATTATAAATAAATGATTTCTCAAATTTATAGATCATCCGGTCATATTATAAAAATTCGGAAAATTGTTTGGGTAAAATATCCGAAAATAATCGAAAATATATTTTCTCTTATATATTCCTTGTAATTTTGATTTTAGCTGTGTTGTTTTTTTTTTAAACTATTTTAAATTTTTGTTTGAGTGATGAGTAAAAAAGCTTAAAAAACAAATATATTACAAAATTAAACACTTAAACTTGTATCTATGGTTTTGGATATCAAGAAAAACTAAAAGTTGAGAAAAACATCAGGAATTCCAGAAATATCCAGAAAAAGATAATCCCTACAAATTAATAACTCTTTTAACTTATTTTATGGAAATTATTGTAATTAAAATAAAATACTTAAAAAACATAATGCAAAAAATATATATATCAGTAATTTATAAAGTAAATGGAATTTATTAAATGCACATAAAAGCAAATAAATGAAATCCAATAAAAATATATAAAAAGTAAAAAATAGAATGAAAATAATTTTAGTTCTTTAAATTTAGCATTGAATCAAATTTACGTATTTGCCATTTTTTAATATATATATAAAAATATTATACTTGAAAGTGGAATACTCATTTAAAAAAGTTCTACCTGTAAAGTTTGAAAGTAAGCTTGATGACAGTCAATATGAACAAAATGACCACATGTCTGTACATTAACACCAACATCAGAACCAATCTCAAGTGCTAATTGGAATGACCCCTAATAATTTAATTAAATAAATTTTCCATTTAAAAATGTTATAAAAATTTTAAATGCTAAAAGGTAAAAACTTAAAAATAGACAAAAATAAACAAATTTTGAAATAAACATTTACAGAAATTTTCAAAAGTTCAGTTTCTCTTTGTTGGACAAGATTACCGCATGTTTCTCTAAATTCGCACATTTCGTTGTATTCAGAGGTTTGTGAAACACGGTATGCAAGCACTAAAAACATTTGATAATGTTGGACAAAAGAAAAATATTAGATAATGTTGGACAAAAGATAAATATTGGATTATGAAAATTTTGCATTAAATCAAACAATGGATAATATCCAACTTCATTTATACATCTCAAAAATATTTTTTAAAACTTATTTTTTAAAAACTCATTTGTAATTGGTTTATAAATATAAATTGAATTATTCTGATTTACTCCTAACAAGGCTGCAAGCGAACACTATCTATATATAACCTGGGTTCTTCAACCTGGTTTTATTGCCAATATAAAGCATGAATATTTAATAAACGTGAATAAAAGATCTAAAAAATAAATAGTTTTTTTTTCCAAAAGAAAAGTCAAAAATTTCATTGATAACCTTCAAAATCAGTGGTCTTTAAAGTAGGAGTAAAACTATCAACTAATATCAAAATTTTTAGAAATTTTGATATTAGTTGATAGTTTTACTCCTACTATTTTTTAGATTATTCACCTCCCCAAGGCCCGAGGGGGGCCACTACAGTCGAGGAGGCTACTATTTTTTTGTGTTTTTTTTTTAGTTGTTATTCGTGGTGCAACCCTCTCTCAACTCTTAAACTCCGAAACACGAACCTTGCCGAGCAAGGCCGCTGCACGGAGAAACTAAGTTGAGCGCGGTACTTCCAGGGACATGGTGGGAGTCGAACTCCAAACCTCTCGCTTACAAAGCGAGCGCTCTTACCACTACACCACTACTGCATTTATGGAGATAATACATTATGGATATAATACAACAAAATGATTTGGAGATAATACAACAAAATGATTTGGAGATAATACAACAAAATGATTTGGAGATAATACAACAAAATGATTTGGAGATAATACAACAAAATGATTTGGTGTAAAACTACCAACTAATATCAAAAATTTATGTAATGATACTAAAAGTATAAAATCAAAATACTAAATACTTATTTAAAAATGAAAAATTATAAAATATAAAAAAATAAAGTAATATAAAATTAAAAAGATAGAAGAAATACTTAAATTATAAAAAAAAATACTTAAAATAAACATAAATTAAAAATTAAATACACATAAATTATTTGAAGGAGAAAAAAGCTAAACAGCAAAACAAATTTTAAGTTCATCCTAATTTTGTTTTAATAAACAACTTATAAAAAATCACCTGTTGAAGGTTGCAAAAATACCACTAAACCAATTGGTCGTTTTTCTGTAGATTCAGTGGATTGGAAGCATATAACACACTCATATATGTCATGATTATTAAAATGCTGTGAACCTGAATCATTTGATGAACTTCCTAAAGCAATTCAAACTTTAACATATAAAATTGTATACATAATACAATCATTTAAACATGTATCAAATCATAATATATTATTGCATTTTTATTAGTATTTCATATCATTGAATAATAAACAAATTAGTTGTACCAGGTTCAAATGGTTTAACAACGCAGCATTCCTTTTTTTTGTAAAAGTTCTTCAGAGTCAAAAAAAGAATCCTCCACAAGCTTAGCTCATTCGAGAAGGTAATCTCAAAGATCAAGAAACTGCTTAACAACAAGAGAAGTGTTGCAAATTATATAAATCAGAAAAAAGAAAAAAAAATTTAATAAAGAATCACTGTGGATGTGACTTTAAAGAATCACTGTGAAAGTTTAAAGAGTAAAATGCTAAACAAGAATAAACTTTGTTAAAAGAAATTAAAGTTTCTTTTAAAAAAAGCTTATTCTTATAAGCTTTAATTATTATAAATAGTTGTTTGAGTAACAACCATGGTTTTATTTTTAAAAAGAAACAAGAGACAATAGTTGTTTTAGTAACAACCATGGTGATATTTTTAAAAAGAAACAAGAGACGATAGTTGTTTGAGTAACAACCATGGTTTTATTTTTAAAAAGAAACAAGAGACAATAGTTGTTTGAGTAACAAACATGGTGTTATTTTTAAAAAGAAACAAGAGACGATAGTTGTTTGAGTAACAACCGTGGTTTTATTTTTAAAAAGAAACAAGAGACAATAGTTGTTTGAGTAACAACCATGGTGTTATTTTTAAAAAGAAACAAGAGACGATAGTTGTTTAAGTAACAACCATGGTTTTATTTTTAAAAAGAAACAAGAGACAATAGTTGCTTGAGTAACAACCATGGTGTTATTTTTAAAAAGAAACAAGAGACGATAGTTGTTTGAGTAACAACCATGGTGTTATTTTTAAAAAGAAACAAGAGACAATAGTAGCTTGAGTAACAACCATCAATCAGACTTTCATTTATATCAGCTTATATTTACAACAGAATATCTACTTATCCTTACAACATATTATCACATATTTTCTAAATAAGATATAAGTGAGGTATATCATTAGAAGACCACCCCAAAGAAACCAATAAAAAACATAACAAAGAAAAGCAACTTTAGCATATGGTGATTTTGCAATGAACTAAGTTTTTAGAAAAAAGCAGGAATGAAAAATAACTCAAGATATAAATTAAATAGCTTAATCAGTATGCTTTTTGAAAAGATTTTATTATATTGTACCTCCTCAAGATCAAGATAACAAGATGAGGATGGTACTTCCACAAATCTGCGACTTCTTGCTTATAAAACAAATGCTCTACCACTACAACCTTGAAGATAATAAACAGATTTAGATAAGCACTTTTTGAACAGTTTTGAGAATACAGAAAAAAACTCTGGCAAACAATTTCAAAAGACTGTTACAAGAATATCATCTGGACCACAAACTTCAATAAAGTCCAAATTAAAAGTAGTTTTAGCTGTACAAACTTTATTAATTATAATGTACAAAAAATGATTAAAATATCTGACAGACAAACAACCTGTTGATCAGCTGACTTATACGATAGATGTTTTAAGTTCCATGATAAATAACCTAGCACAAGAGACAATACACTGACCAAAACTAAAGTAATACACAGACCAAAACTAAAGTAATACACAGACTAAAACTAAAGTAATACACAGACCAAAACTAAACTAATACACAGACCAAAACTAAACTAATACACAGACCAAAACTAAACTAATACACAGACCAAAACTAAACTGATACACAGACCAAGTAGAGAAATAAGTAATTAAAATTATAGTTAACGGAATTGCTTTTAACTTGAAATCAAGGTTTGAAACCTTGATGTCAAGAATGTCATTGGTACTAAAATATTTTAGTATAATGAACATTAAAGTAAATCTTTAAAATGTAAACCTTTTGATCCCAAAGATATCATTCTAACCACTGCAACATAGCTTATATGTTATTAATTATTAGTTTAACATAGTTATAAACATACACAAAACAAATATTTTTTATCAAAAAATTAAATATATTATTTCTTCAATATAACGAAATACAACATTATTGTAATATATGAAAAACTGTAGCATAAATGATGAAGATCATAAATAAATATTTTTTTAATGCTATTACCAATAGTATTGTCCAAAAATCTTTTTTGTTTGAAAGCAAACTCCTTAAGCATCTCTTCTTGTCTTTGATTGACCTTTTTACGCCTGAATAAATCAATAAACAACTAAATAAGTAACCAATGTATAAAAAAAAACTAAAAAATTAACTTATCTAGTGAGTATTAGGAAAAATATCTAATCAAAATAAACAAATTTAAAGAAACCTTTCAAGTTTAGCATTCTCAACTTGATTTTTTGTACCTATGGTATCATCATTGAATGTGAATACTTTTGGATAAATTACTTTTAAAAACTCATTAAATTTTGATTGGTTGTAAAATGTTTTTAGTAGTTTACCAACATAGAAAATACCATCTCCTGCAATATCACAAGTGTTAATCAATTTTGATTGTTCTGATAAAACTCTATGCAACTTAACAAGTATTGTTAACAATGATAAGTTGTTTGTAGCACAGATTTTTTCAGAATCATTTGAAATATCCATTGGTTCTATGTCCATTGGTTGGTCATCAAAACCTAAAAAATACCATTGTTATAAAATCATTTGAAATGATTTTAAAAAATAAAATGATTATCATCAAATTGAAAATCAAATTAAAAATCTAATTGAATTAAAAATCTAGCCATTTGTTGTTGGTTCAAACTGATCCACAGATCTTTGTTTTAAAATCCACAAATCATAATTTTTTCTGATATAATCAATATCTTTGATATTTGAATCATTGATTAAGGTGTTATTGAAAACAACATGAGCGTTGTCACTAAGAAATGTATGAGGTAATTTTATGTCATAAGATTCAACGGGAAAATTTTTTATTGGTTTACCAACCTTAAAGAAATAAAACATTTAACAAAAAAAATATTTCATCTTACAGAAGAAAAAAAATTATTTTAAACTTATTTAGAATTCCATTTTAAAAAAATTTTCTCTTCTTTAAAAAATTCTCTATCTTTAAAACTTTTTTACAGCTATTTACTAATCTATTAAAAAAAAAATGTTTAAAATAATAAAAAAATAAAAAAAACCTGAAATAAAAAGTTAAAATGATCAAATAACAAAGTAATTGCTTGAGTTGTTACAGAATCCTCTTTTACCATAAAAGGTAATTTTGTAATTTCTATATCATTTGTTTTACAATAATAATAGAAATACTGAATAAATCGCTTTAGCAAAATGAATTTCTTGTAACTAAGCTGTGATAAAAGGGTTCGTAAATGCAACAAGGTAGAAGCTTGTGCTAAACCAAATTAAAAAAAACATTGATTGAGAAAAACTATTGACATAATAAATAAACACAAAAATAAATAAATAAAAATTATTAATAACTAAATTTTATTAATCAACTTTATGTATATTTTACCTAAAGCGTTAAAGTTTTACCCAAAGCGTTAAAAATTAAAAAAACTAGAGAACAAGATAAACTTAGAAATACTTTTATAACTTACGTGTTTTTTTGATAAGTGTTTCCAAATAGTCAGTTAATGGTAATATTAGCTCAGATTTATATATTAAAAACATATCAAAGATTAAATCTTCATGAATATTTTTGAACATTTCTTCCTCCCAAACACTCTTCCTGTTTGATTCTAAAATGATAAAACCATTAAACAAAATCTAAAACATTTAAAAATATTAAACATAATAAGTTTAAACACTTAAAATAAATAAAACAAAAATATAAAAAGAAAAAATTAGTCACCTAAGACTTTCTCTTTTAATTTTTCTGAAACAAAAAATAACTTTTGTTTGTCAGGATAACAATCCACATACTCAATAATTAGATCAATCATCTGATCGTCATCATCCAAAAGTGAAACACAATCTTCTATCTATTTGTTAATTTAAAAAAATCTAATTTCTTTTAACTATTTCTTTCTTTAATTCTTAAACTGTTTTTTAAAAATTTATATTTTAAGTTATTAAAAAACGTCACCTCATATCTGTTTTCAGCAAAAAGTTGCAGAAGATGTACTGTTGATATGAGCAACATCTCAGGCATTGTATTGATGCCATGCTGAATCTGAATTTTAATATATAAAAAAAAAATTATAACTGAAAACCTTTATAATTAAAAAAATGTTCATTAGTAATGTGTAAACCTAAATTCAAATACTTGTATATACAATCAAGATTCTTTCCAATATAACTGTCCTAATAAATTTTTATTAGGACAGTTTCTATTAACATTTAAATTCTAATTTTAATGTTAATAGAATTTTAATTCTAACTAATTAAATTTTGTAATTATTTCATTTTCAAAACCCAGCACAAAACTAAACCTTTTATCAATGTACTGAAGCCCCTGGAGAAAGCTATTCCAGTTTGTATGTACTTTATGTGTAACTAAATTAAAATTTACATGTCTTCAAAGTGATGTTTAACTTCAAGACATTTGTACAAGATATTTAAAATTTGGTGGCTACTATTATTTTTGCAATACTGTCTGTTGATATCATCTCTATTTTTTTATTGGTATATTAAAAAATAAAATAAAATATTTTTCACCATCACAACTGTGAAAACCACAAGAACTAATTACAACAAATGTATTTTTATGACAACTTAAAGATTTTTTTTTTTAATTTATTCAGCAAAAAAATTTTGTTGAAATAAGTAATAATGTCAAATTTTTTTTTTAAATCGATATTAGGAAAAAATAAATTTTTTTCTTTTTTATCTGTAAATTAGATTTTTAGATATTTTTTATGAAAGCTGTTATAAAATAAGCTAAAAAGTTTTGAGTCTGGCCCAAAGAGGGCAAACTTATTACTGAAACTAACATAACTTATGTTACACAGAACAAACTTTTCAATTTTTAGGTCAGATTTCTGCGAATTAGTAAAGCAGATTGTGTTGGAAATTTTCACAAAATATTGAGAATTCTATACCAATTTAAAAAATATTTAAAAACTCATCAGAGGTTACCAGCTAAGGAAAATAAACTTATTTTTTTGATACTATATATTTAAGTTACATTACATCACTTATGTTACCAAACAATTATTATAGTGGATTTTTTATATCTATTACAAAGAGTTAGATCTCTTCCTGAGTGATTTTTCATAACATTTATGAAAGTTATCTAATAGGTAATATTTTTTCTGCAAGACCAAGAGCAACTTTAAAAAATTATTTTAGTATTACAACTTTATTAATACTTATTAAGTCATTTAAATAAAAAAATCATTTAGTTTGTTGAAAAGTTTACTTGCACTTCTTACGTTTATGGGCAGTACTTTCACTAGGCTGAATTTTTAAAATGCTACAAAGTATTTACATTCAAATCTTTTAAAATATTTTTGATGTAAAAACCGCTTTTACATTTTAGGAGGGAGAGGGGGTGCAGGCATATGTGATCATTTGAGACAGGAGGGAAGGGGTTAAAAAATGACAAATAGAGGGTTACGTACTTTACGGACAACATCCTTAATTACATTTAAAAATGATTTGTTTACTAAAACAAAAATATTAACCAAATAGGAATTACATAAAAATGTAACAGTTCATTTTGAATGCGACAAAAACTTTGTGAAAAAGCGCCAGAACTTTATTAAATGCATGTAGCTTTAACTTACATTACACAAATTTAATATCAAAATGTGCTTTAACTAACCATTATTATTCAAAGCTTTAAATGTAAAAAGTTTTTTACATTTAAAGCTTTGAATAATAAATTTTGGAAAATTACAGTAAACTTTGGAAAAAACAAAACTTTATCATGTTTTTGTTGACTTACGTTACATGAAAATTGCAAAAGTTCTTTCGTTATTTTCTTGAAATATATATATTTTTTAAAGTATAAAATTTAATCAACAACAAATTGAACATGGTAGCTCCATTTTCACACTAAATTAATGCGCATGCGACCGCACACGCTTCCCGGGAAGGCTTGTAATCCGAATTTTTTAATAATAATAAAACCTTTATATTTTATACTTTTTTTTTGTATTTTTCATTTATAAAATTATTATTTTTTGTTTTT
>NC_088930.1:49867500-49872500 GCF_038396675.1 Hydra vulgaris | reverse complement strand
AAAAGTTTATTTTATTTGATTGATTTTTTAATTGTTATTATTGAATGTTTTTTAAATTGTTATTATTGATTGCTTTTTGTTTTTTTTAATAAAGTGTTGTTTTAATTACACGTGTATTTGCGTATTTCATTCTCCCCAAATGTCAGTGTATAATGGAATAAACTTTTTTTTAATCAAATAAAGTTTCATAAAAACTTTTAAAAAAATTATTTGATTTTTATTTATTTAAGTACAGCTCAATATTCTCTACAACTTTGAAAAAAAAATTTAAATCTTTTTTTCGTAAAAAATAAATTATTAAAATCCTTAACTATTCCATTTGATCCCATTTTACTCTAAATTTCTTTATAAAGTGATAATTATTTTTGAAATTTTTTTGCTTCATTTGAAAAGTACTACATACTTTTGAAAGACATATTCATTGGCCAATTGAATCTTTGAAAGACATATTCATTGGCCAATTGAATCTTTGAAAGACATATTCATTAGCCAATTGAATCTTTGAAAGACATATTCATTAGCCAATTGAATCTTTTAAGAATATGTGTCACATAGATAAATACACTTATGCCAAATAAAAATTGCTGTAACCTACTAACCTGGTATGAAATAAATATTAAAATTTGCTGCAACTTCTTACTTCTGAACAGCCTAAAAAATATCCTTAGAATATTTAATTTTTATTATAATAACATAAGTTTTAAAACCGAAAATATTTTTTTTAAATTTTAATTTCAATTTCTTTTAACTTTTCTCTTTTACTTTATTGAAAACCATCATAAATAGAGACATGTAACCATGTATGATAGAATAGACATATAATGGTGGAAACTCTGAGTGGAGTAAGCATGGTTGTATTAAACTTGTGAAACAGATATACTAACAAAGATTGTGTCTAATAAAATCTAATGTTCAAGAATAATAATTGAAATAAAAAGTCTATAATATTAGTTTAGTAATTCAGTTGATAATTATAACTAAAATTGATTTTTTTTTATCCTCACTTCCAACAAGGATGTAAGCTAACACTATCAGAGTTGGAAGATTTGGAAGAGTTGGAAGACCTTGAACAGCTCAAAATATTTTTGTTTTGTTTGTTATAAATAAAACATTTTTGATGTTTAAATAGATAAATTTACTGTATATTCTTTAGATGAAAAACTTTTATCTGTACAAATGATTTGCAAAAAAAAGTTTGAGAAACAAGTTAGTAAATGCTGTAATCTCTATTCTAACAATTTTTCCAGAACAAAAATTATGGACTGTTATAAACTTTCTGCAAAATCTTTTAAGAGTTGATAATATAGCAATAAAGCAGATGTGAAAAAAAGCGATTAGTTTTTTGAATTATCTTTAAAAGCTTGATTAACTGGAATGGCTTCTTTAAGTTATTCATAAACTGAAAGTGAAAAAGTAGTATGCACCATTCTAAAAAGTCATACTTTTTTTAAATTTAATATTATATAACAATTTTAAAACTGATATAATATAACAACATTTAAATAATAATATATTTATATTATAAATATACTTATATTCATATATTATTATAGTTATCTGTATAGTTAAATAATAAATTTTTAAATGATATATAAGTCAATCTTGTTTATTAAGCAAAAGATTAATTATTAATTATAAATATTAAAAATATTAAATAAATAAATATTAAATAAAAGATAATTACTAATAATTACTTATTAATTAAAAAATACTATTAAACACAAATAACTTATTAAAATGAAAGAGTTGTAATAGTTTTACAAAAAGAATGCAAAAAATTTCAGTTTTATAAACAGTCAGTTTTCTCTATTAGCAGATATATAAACAGTTTTCTCTATTAACAGATATATAAACAGTTTTCTCTATTAACAGATATATAAACAGGTTTCTCTATTAACAGATATATAAGCAAAAATCATATATTGATGCTTTCATTATCTGTTAATCATTTATTAAATATTCACTAATAAACTTTTTTAGATCCTTGAAATATGTTTCTTTTTTAATTAGAGTCATAACAGAAGAAAATAAAAATACTTTATCAGATATTATTTCTAAAAAGTAAAACCATTTTTTTACTTTTAATTAACTAATATTAATGCTATCTGGTCTCAAGATTCAAATAAGTTCAGAACCAAAAGGTCTTTAGACATTGTTGCACTAAATTTTCATTGGTTATTTATATTTATTAAAAGTTTCTACTGTTTCATTAACTTAGGGGTCATCCATAATGTTTCATTAACTTAGGGGTCATCCATAATGTTTCATTAACTTAGGGGTCATCCATAATGTTTCATTAACTTAGGGGTCATCCATAATGTTTCATTGGTATAATTATTAGACTTACAATTTTTCTTGTTGGTATAATTATTATTCTATTATTTTTATTTCTATTAACATGATTATTGTTAGATCAGTTTGTAAATAAGAAAGTTTTTATCTATTTATGTAAACTTATATTCTTTTTTTTTGTTTTTTAAATTTTGATTGAAACAAATGAAAAAAGAAAAAACTAAAAAAAGCATATCTCACTTGAATAGACCTTCATACGCTGAATGCAGTTTAGGAAAAGATTTTGAAGGAGGCCAGTAACAGGAAGCAGATGAATTGTACCTCTTTGACATTCTATACAGTATAAAACACATTTCTATCATATAATGTTAAAAAAATAAAAACAAATATAAATCAGAGATGATAGAGATGATGGACTTAATGGAGATGAACTACATGATGGAGATGAACTACATGATAGAAATGAATTACATAGGAAACAGAGAAGGACTACATAGATAACATAGACTACATGGACTACATTTGAAAAAGTCCACGGCCATTTTTTTTTACATAAAAACAAAATTGATAATCTCTTGTATATTCATGTCCTATAGTTTTTTTTGTTTTTTTTTTTGTTGTTTTTTTCAAAAAATAGTTTTTCTACATTTTTAGAGCTACTGAAAGCCAAAAGCTAAAAATAATAAATAGTGACTTTATGACTTTTAAAAATGGAGTCCCTTTTAGAACACTGCTAATATAACATCTCTAATAGAAACATTTTTTTAATAAAAATTTCTTATTAGAAATACAAATATAAAACTTTTTACACTTTATTGTATCGCTCCAACGAATTTTGCTGGTTGCTCTTTTTAAAAATACGCAAATAAATGTGCATATAATCATATTCTTGCTCCCATATCTCATCTATTAAAATAAAAATAAAAGTGACTTATAAATTGAGAATAAATTATAAAAATTAATCATTCTTATCATTTTTATATCAACTCATGTTAGTGTTAGGTTAGATTAGTGTTAGGGCAGATAGTATCTAGGTATGAAGATCTTGTAGCAAAAAATATTTTTTTCATTATTCTTTGTCTTCTTTTTATAAATAATTAGGTTTGCAAGTCTATCGTCTTAAATGCAAACAGTAAAAAAAACATATACACACACATATATATACACATATATAATTATATATATATATATATATATATATATATATATATATATATATGTATGTATGTATGTATGTATGTATGTATGTATGTATGTATGTATGTATGTATGTATGTATGTATGTATGTATGTATGTATGTATATATATATATATATATATAATGTTTAGCAAAAAAAATTTTTAACAAATATGAATAAAAGTTCCAGGAAACAACAGAAAAACTATCTGAACTAAGATGAGTAAAATATATTTATTATTTAAATTTTAACAAATATTTTAAATTTTTTTTAAAATTAATTGATACACTGCCTGTCCCAAACAAACCCTCAGTCGATGTAGCAGCACTCCCTTGCGGGTCAGGCTAAAAGATAATATAGATGTAGTAGCACTCCGTTGCGAGTCAGGCTATTTGTCAGTCAATATAGCAGCACTCCCTTGCGAGTCAGGCTATTTGTCAGTCGATGTAGCAGCACTCCCTTGCAAGTCAGGCTATTAGATAGTCGATGTAGCAACACTCCGCGCATGATTTACAGTAAAAAAAATAAAAATAAAAACATTCTATTAAAAAAATTAAAAATAAAAACATTTTATTAAAAAAAATAAAAATTGTTTATTTTGTTAAAAACATTCAAAATGTTTTTAAAAACATTCTGGTCAATTAAATTTGTTTTTTTGTGGTTTTTTTAAAAAACGATTAATTTGTCATTAAATTAATGGTTTTGACTTTTGTCCAACACGCAAATGTTGGACGAAAGTCAAAAGTAATTAAAAGTGACGTATGTGTGGCGTAAGAATCATTTTTTTTCTTCCGTGCTTCCCAAATGCAACAAACTATATATATATATATATATATATATATATATATATATATATATATATATATATATATATATATATATATATATATATATATATATATATATATATATATATATATATATATATTTAATATATATATATATATATAATATATATATAAACTCCAAGAAATTTTACTATAAAATCTTCGAATTCAATAAAATTGAATTGAAAGTGTTCCTCATGTTTTTTAATAAATGAGTACTGTCTTATAAATTATAAACTTGGTGTCGCAGTAAAAAATATGTTATTATCTTATTTACCAAATTTCAAATGAATCCTGAAACATTTCTTGCATGATTGACAGTGATTATAGCTCACATATTAAAAGATGCTTTACATAAAGTTTTATATGTTTTTTTATGCTTTAAACAAAGTTAAAGAATGCTTTAAGTTTCTAATGCTTCTTCTATATATGAACTAATCTTATAACCAGAAATTTGAAACTCTGAACAGACCTTAATAACAAAGTGATTGATTGTTATGAGCTAACCACCAGTAACACAACTATACTAGAATAGAAACTGCCATCATCATCAGCACTAATTAAACTTCTTCTGTGATACCCTTTTGTAAATTTATTTCTAAAACAACACAGCCAGCATTAACACTACCATTTTCCAACAGTAATAATAGTAATAATGATATTGTATCAGTACAACTTTTCAAAAGTTATTTCAAATAAGAC
>NC_088930.1:49772500-49860000 GCF_038396675.1 Hydra vulgaris | reverse complement strand
TATATATGTATATATATATATATAATATTATATGTATATATACATATATATATATGTATATATACAAATATATATATGTATATATATATATATATACATAATATACATATATATATATATATATAATATACATATATATAAATATATATATATATATATATATTATGTATATATTATAATATTATATATATATGTATATATACATATATATATGTATATATACATATATACATATATATATATATATGTATATATATACATAATATACATATATATATATATATAATATACATATATATAAATATATATATATATATACGTATATATATATAATATTATATATATATATATGTATATATACATATATATATGTATATATATATATATATATATACATAATATACATATATATATATAATATACATATATATAAATATATATATTTATATATATATATATATATATATATATATAAATATATATATATATATATACATATACATGCCAAGCTGAGCTGTTACAGACAAAAGATCAGATTCAAGATCAACTACCTGTTCTAAGTGATTGAAAAGTGATGATTGTGAGATAAAATATCAACAAAAAAAAAATGTTTAAAAAAAAAAATACTTCAGACAACAGTTGGTCAAAGTTTTTATAAGAGCAGTGTGTGTTTGCAGGCCTTAGAGCAACCTAAATGTTAATGTTAAAGAAAACATCTATCATCAATAATATAAAAGAATTGAACATTAAAGTTAATTTTAAAGAAAACATTTATCATCAATTATATAAAAGAATTGAAAGTTACTGTTTGATTATCAAAAATACAAACTTCTATTGATAAGATTGTGAAGCAGTTAACTGTAGTGAAGAGGAAAAAGACATTAAAAAAAAAAAGTAAAATAATATTGCAAAGAAAATAGTGTAAAAGATTTTTAAAAAATATTGTAGAGAAAAGAGTGTGAGAAAAAAAATTAAAAAAAATTTTTTTTTTACATTTTTTTTTTTTTGAGAGGATGGTGTAAAGAAAAATGTATGTACTAGGTTGTCCCATAAGTTCGCGGGCACTTGAAGCTAATATTTTCAAACATAATTTTTTTTATGACATTTGACTCAAATCAATTAATGATTGATATTATTTTGTAGTATTTTTATTCCTCTTTAAAATGGTGTATCGCTTTTTGTAATTGTGATTTAAAAATGTGTCTTTTTAGTTCTAAAATGACGGACGAAAAATATGAGATTCGCGTACTTTTGCGTCACTATTGGAAAAAAGGACTGAGTTCAAAAGATGCAGCAGCTGAAATTTGCAATGTGGAAGGCGAGGGAATGGTCAAGAAAACCGCAGCGGCCAAATGGTTCAAGCGCTTTAACAATGGCGAAACCAGCCTTGCAGATCTACCCAGGTCAGGCCGTCCATCGACAGTAAACAATGAGGCGCTGCGCGAGCTGGTGGAGCAGCAACCACAAACTAGCACCCGCAGATTGTTGGCAGAGCTCGGCCCTTCCAAGTCCACCATCGATCGCCACCTCCATCAAATCGGACTCGTCAATAGGCGCTGCCGAGAAGTTCCTCACGAATTGACGCTTGCGCAGCAAAAACGACGCGTCGACACCTGCACCCATCTGCTCGAAAACCCCAAGGACCTTCCTTTCTGGCGTCGAGTTGTTACTGGAGATGAAAAGTGGGTCTTCTTCCGTAACGCCAATAAGGCGAACGTTTGGATCCAGCCCAGCCAACCCGCTCTACAAGTCGCCAAACAGGATCGGTTCGTTCACAAGGTCATGTTGTGTGTTTGGTGGAATTTCGAGGGGATAATTCACTTTGAGCTTGTTCCAAATGGTCTTGCAGTGAACGCCGCACTCTACACTGAACAACTGGATCGTGTTTACGCCGCTCTCTCGGCTCATTATCCTGCCTTGGTCAATCGAAAGCGCGCGCTCCTGCTACACGACAACGCTCCAGCACACACCGCCATTCGCACCAAGGAAAAAATTGGAATTGAAGTTCTTCCTCATCCTGCATACAGTCCGGACTTTGCGCCATCCGACTACCACCTGTTCCGTTCGATGGCTCACTTTCTTCGCGGTAGGACCTTCGATTCTTTGGAGGAGGTCGAAAATGGGTGTAGAGAGTTTTTCGCCTCCAAACCGGCGGAATGGTATCGTCGCGGAATTGAGCAATTGGCGCAAAGATGGACGAAAGCTGTAGAAAGCAATGGAATTTACTTTGAAGAATAATTGTTAATAAATATTAAGTTTCAATGAAATAAAGTTTTGTCGCAAAGTGTCCGCGAACTTATGGGACACCCTAGTATAGTTAAAAATTGCTCAAATTTAGAAAAATGTATATATAAGTTGTAAGGTTTGTAAGGTAAAGAGAGTTAATGAATTGGTGTAACAGAAATAATTTAAGGAAAGGAGAGTTAATGAAAGGGTGTAAAAAAAAAATATTGCAAGGGAAAAAGAATTGATGAAAGGGTGTAAAATAAATATCGCAAAAGAAAGAGAGTCAATGAAAGAGTGGAAAAAAGGAAAAAAAGGAAAAAAGGAAACATTGTAAGTTTCTTTTTTTTTAAAAAAACAAACAAAGAATTGTACAAAATTGTAACTTGAACTAAATCAGCATTTTAAGGATTGTTTCTTTTTAAAAAAGATACAATTTCTGCTAACTGACTGTGAGTACGATCAGCAACACATAAATTGGCAATCATATCTTTGCGTAAAAGTTCATCCTCAGATAGCCCTAAATAATTCAAATTATTATAAAACAATTTTTTTTTAATTGTTCATTAGAAAAACTAAATGCAAAAATTGTTTGTAATATATCTCATCATCAAAGAAAAAAAAACATTTTTTATTTATAGTTTTATGGTCATATAGAATACAAGAAAGGGTATAAAAAAAATTACCAATAGTTTTAAAAAAATTGAAACAGAAAAAAAACCACCTGAATACACTCTATGAGAAAGCAATATATGGATAATATTAAGAAACCCTTGTACGAGAACCAAACAGTTTTCATCTGTATTTTCGCCATTTTCATTTTTTTCAGTAAAATGAAGCCATTGTCTAAGTGAAAGTCTAAAAAAGACAACATCTCAGTTAGTCAGATTGTATATAAAATACTTACATGGTTACACTTTGATTTGTAAAAAAATAAAAAACTTTTTTTTTAGAATAACTAAAACTATAACAAAATCTTTTTAAATTAAACTTGTAAAAAATGTAAATAAATTTATTTTTCATCAAATAGTTTTAGTTTATATATATTTATTTTACTATTTTATTAATTAAAGCATATACAAATAAATATAATAATTCAAACATAAAAGTATTTTTACAATATCATAAAAGATATTAAGAGAAATCTGGACAAAATAAGCAAATTCTGGAAGTGATGTCTTCAAATTGTCCTCATTTTCAGATATTTTGTAAAAGACAATGAAAGTAGGCCACTAGTAAATTTTTTTTTCAAAAATTCCTATTTATTTTGGAGACATTGAGTCCCAAATATTGGCTCATTTTGAGAAAATTTTGCGCATGGAGTGCAATTGCAAACTGAGGAGCAGTTTTAGCAACATGAATATCACAGAAACATTTCTTTTTAATTTTATGCTAATTTGGGTAGATTTCTACAGTAAAAGTAAAAATTTAACAAATTTTACATTTTTGGTTCTCTAGAAATCATGGTTCGAAACCACAAAACTTGAAATTTTAACCTAACTTTCAGCCCTTATATCTCTTAAGGCCAATGTTTGCATGTAGTTTTCTTAGGTGTTTTTAAAAGGCACTAAGACATACATTGATTTTATGGAACAAAAATCATGTGAATACAAAGACCTGGGAAGGAGTAACTTGCCAAAAATCACTTTTTGCGTTCAAGGCGCTTTGATAGATTACTCATAACAACCGTGGCCTTAGGTCTGCCATGAACAGTATAAGTTATTTATTTTCCTTAAACATACATCTTTCAATGCCTGAAAAAAAATCTATGTGCTTGGGTGATAAAAAGTCTACAGAAGTCCTAGAAGTATTCTTATTTTGCCAACTTTTTAACTAAAAAATACCCTAGCAATGGTATAGATATGCTTACCATGCTGATGAGTATAAATACCCTAGCAACGGTATAGATACTCATCAGAAATGCTCATCATTTACTTATATTACATGCATATACTTATATTTATTTTATATACTAGAACATTTTATTTATTACACTTTTAGATAGAACAAGATAATACTGCGGGGACAAAATGACTGCCGACTTGGTGTGATATTTGTGTTAATGACTACTTGGTATGTACCATGCTTTACTTAAGTTACATAACATAAATTTCTTTTAGCAGTTTTCAGTAGAAGAATTGAAATTTTTTAGTAAAAACTGCTTCTGTTTAATTTTAGTCAATAAATAATTATCAATAAACAATTATCAATTATCAATAATATGTCAGAGAGCAAAAATAAAATCAGTCCTTATGAGAAATGCATATATTTTAATAAAGAGAAGAGTTCTTGCGGTCCTTATATAATAATATCAGCTTATATGTCAGATACTTCTTTATGGAGAATTCTTCGTGGAATAAAACCTTTTCAAAGGAAAGCTTTGGCTGGTCTTGATGATGTCACGGCAGCTGGTATGGATGGGTTTCAAACTTTGATTGCTATTTCTGAAAAGTGGAAGTATAAAAATATTACTAAGTTCCTTGAAAAGGAAGAAGATGAATTCAGAGCAAGTTTGCTAGCAGCTGAGGGCAATGTTAAAGCCAAGTGAATATGTGACAACTCAATAAATTCGATCATTATTCTGTAGGCAAGTAAATTAACTTGTATATTTACAAATTCTCAGAGTATGTATGATAAAAAACGTGACTTTTTCTTTTCTTGGGACTTGAGATAAATATTAAGCAATTTCCTTTATCCTTCAAGTGTAATTTTTTAGATGGAGTAAACAAAAAAAAACAGGAAGGTTGGTAACCACTTTTTGTGAAGAGTTTAACTTAACTGATGATATGATTGATGAAACGGTTGATTTGAAAGATGCACCTGAAAACCAAGAAGATTATTTAAACAACGATATTCAGTTGATTGCAAAAGAATTCGCAGGGGATTTTCAAATCGGTGATTGGATTGTTGTTTCATACTTTTTGCAATGGTATCCTGCAATAATTTAAAATGTAAGAAGTTATAACACTATAATATTGTATTTTTGTGTATTGAGATCTTTTACAAAATTATTGGTTTATTAACCATATTAACTAATTTCAAGGAATATTTAGGAAGCAGCAATGATTAGATTTACTTTATCTTTACCTCAACCATTAGGTCAATGATGATGATATTTATGTTTCTTGTATGGAATATTTTGCTGCACCCGGAGAGAACTGCTTCAAGTGGCCAACCAAAAGAAAATATTCTCCAATATTCATCTCTTGATGTTTTTTGTAAGATTGATGCACTAACACCAACTAATCATAGAGGAGATTATTCATTCTCAAAAGACGATATTGACAAAGTGGAAATTCAGATTGGCCATTAATAAACTTCTTATATTTTTTTTGTAATTCTTAGAAAACTGTATTTCCCATCAATTTTAAACGGAGAAATAGTTGATCTTGAAGTTGAAAGTTTGTTGGTTGAAAAGTTGAAGTTTAATGGTTCTTTCATTGATAAAGTTTAAAAACTAGTTTTTATCAAGTATTCTTGTACAGTTCCGTTTTAAAAAATATTATATTAAAATTTTTAATCGCAGTACTAATTATTAAGGCTGGAAAGTAGCCATTGCTAAGTCATAAAAAAGCTACAAACAATAAAGTTTTCATATCGTTTTACTTTACAGAAAAAAAACTATCAGTTCAGTGACGCAACGTTCAGTGATGAAACAAAATATATATATATATATATATATATATATATATATATATATATATATATATATATATATATATATATATGTATGTATGTATATACTCTTACTTAGTTGTCTTAAATTTTACCATAAAATAAACTTTATGTGTTTTTTTTTAATTAATTCAAAAGACCAGAAATAATTTAATTAATGTAAAAGACCAGAAAAACTTGAAAAAAATTATTTTTATCATTGATTGATTGCCTGCCCAAACCTTAGTCAATGTAGCATTACTCTTTGCATATTCTACCTTTTTGACAGTCAATGTAGCAGCACTCCTTATATGTTCTACCTAATTTTCAGTCAATGCAGCAACACTCCTTGCATGTTCAGCCTATTTGTCAGTTGATGTATGTAAACAGTAAAAAAATAAAATTAGAAACATTCATTTGCTTATCTAATTTTTTATAAAATCTAACTTCCTGTTTAGTTATAAAAATATAAATATATAAGTTATAAATTTCAAATAAAAAATTACCCTCTAAAATAAAAGCTCTAATGTTGTTGTAGTTTATTGACAAAAACATTTTAAAATTTAATTTCAGAATAAAATATTCAATTCACTGTTCCCCAATTTGACTGCCAGGATAAAAATTGTGTCACTCAAACAAATTATGGTTTAATATAACACTTAGGACCATAGAAGTTATTTCCAATTGTTTTTAAAATCAAAATGACCGTGGCACATAGCTTTTTTTAACTTTTCTTGGCTATTTTAAAGGACTAAAATAGTAGTCGGAAACAGGAGCTACTATGGTCTGCATAAGAGTGGGGGCAACCAACCATTAGAGATATTTCAGGAAAAATAAACTATAGTTGGTTGCCTTATTTAACTATGCGTCAAAAGTGGGAGGAGCAATAAGTCTACCATCATTTTTCGGCGCTGAAATCACAATTTTAAAAAAATATCAGCTTTTATTTCTTCATTATTTTAATTGTCATTTTTTTACCAAGTAATAATAATATAGTCAAACAATAGATATAAAGTTCTATATTTTTAATTGAAGAAAATACACACACATTAGGTGTGTGTGTTTTATTACACACACACATTAGGTTATTCTACTTCCTCCAAAATGTTTAACAGCTGCTAAAAGTTTATCGCTATGCTCTGAATGTCCTTCACTTCTTTTATATCTAGACCAGGTTGGTTTAAAGTTGGCATGTATTGATTCACCACATTGTTCAGCATATCTTCCTAAACCACATCTATGATACTTAACAAATGGAACTACATGGCACAAAATAATATGAATTTTCCAAGTCAAACTTGGAAAAAAAGTCTTTTACCAAAGATTAAAGCTAGCTCTTGTGCAGAGATAAACGAGTTCTTTAACTTGGAGATTCTTCAATTCCAGTTTCTAAAGTGTTACCAAAGCACGCATCTTTAACAGATCTGAAGTTTTTAAGACATTCAACAAAGGGAGTGAGATGATAATGATTGTTTTTAATGACAAGCTCTAATTCATCAAGATTTTTAATGATAGCATTTGAGTTGTTGCCATACCAACCTCTACCTTGGTAACCTCATTAAGAATATTTTTCGATTTCAACCACTCATCAAAACCAGGCCATAGATCTAATAAAAGAGTTCCTAGTAATGAAACAAATCCTATCATAAGGTGTAGTTCTGGTGGAGCGACAAGGTACTGTATTAAAGTTTTAGGATCTTCTTCTAAGTAGATAACTCTGGGATTTATTACATTCATACAATCTTTCATAAGGGCCTTGTTGAATCCAGTCTCAGCATATTTGGAGTACCAATAATCCAGGCTTTCAAGAGATCTCAATTTTCCTGACTCTGTTGTTGAGAGCCCCTTGCACCAAAGACATGCTCTCAAACCAGCATGAAATGATAAACCAAATACTGAATTAGCACATTTTAAATCAAAGGCTATATTGAATTGAACATTCTGCAAGTTTAGTTTTTCTAGAATAAGTCGTAAATTATAATTTGATTCTGGAACATTTTCTGTGATTCCAAGTATCTGGTATCTTTGAACTCCACTGTTTAGAAACCTTCCAGAGTTTACATTATTATCTTCTGGATCAAATATATTTACAATAACTTTCAAGAATGAACCTCCTGAGTCTAAAGAAATACGTACAAGAGTACTAAATGGATCCATTTTCCGCTGTTCAATTATATTTAAAATGAAATTTGATGTTTCTTGGACAAATACAACATCTCTACGAAAAACAGATTCATTTGGTCCCAAGAACTCAATCTAAATAACAAATATTATTTTAATTATTTTTCTTTGGTATTTTGTAATTAGTCAATACTTATATAATCCATTACCTTTTCAACTTCATACAATTTTGAGATGGATTCTTCGATTTCATTTAGTTTTTCAAAGATATTTGATTCAATGGATGATTTATCCATACCTTTTATACCCTTTCTTAGAACTGCTATCGTATCTTTTGTTTTATTTAATGAGAGTTCTAAAACAATTTGCAATTCTTGTACAATTTGAACAGATAATTGTCTGATAGATCGCCTATCAGTTTTCTTTTCAGGCGTACCAACCTTTATAGTTAGTGGTTTTCCTCTTGTTGATATATATTGTTGGACCTATATGTTATTTTGTCAGTTTCCATTTTTCTCTTAAGTGTTCCTGCTGCAACTTGTTCAGCTTGAAGATAACCAAGATCAAAAGCTAAACTTATAAGATTAGAAACAGCTGTTTCTTTCCCACACTGATGTGGTAACCCTGCTCCAATGCTAGAAAAACAGTCGGAACTTAAAATCCTTTTAGTTTTGATTTCTGTTTCTGGTTAAAAGATTTATTTTGAACATTCATCCTACCAGTCTTTTTCGTCCAATCAATCTTGAAAATATAATTTATATAAATATTAATGTATTTGTTTAAACATATAATTTTAAAATTAACTTGTTAAACTAATTTGATGTTCCATTATTCTTAAAAACAAATACCATTGCAAAAAACTTTGTTATAAATATAAATTTAATTTAAAAAAATAGAAACAGAATAAAAGTTCTAAGATTAATTATTAGTATTAAAAATATACCTCCATTGCATAATTTTTTTTTTTTTTTAAATTAAATAAATATTATCTTTACCTTGGATTTTCTCCCCAAGCCATTCTTGGATTTTTTCCAGTCTTGAGCAAATACAGATTTCTACGACAACTTGAACATATATTTGTTGAAAAATCTATTAGTTTCGAATATCCATGAAACACGTATAATTTCATCAACTCTTCCACTGTAATGTTAACATATTGTAGAGATTTTGAATTTATTCCAAATTGCTCCCAACAACAACAACAAACTTGTTGTAGACACACTGATGAAGTTGACATTATTATAAATATATAAAGTAGATATTTCTTTATATCTAAAGATTCATTTTCAATCAAATAAGGATAGCATTTTATATAAAGCTAAGGAATATATAAAGATAAACATGCATTGCATATAATATATAGCATATGTATAATGTATTATATATACTTAAATAAAAAACATAAGATAGTCAAATAAAAAACAAGTCATTTATAAAAAAAATATATTAAAAAATATATATGAGATAATAAAAAAATAGAACTTTGCAGCAGCTTAAGAAAGATATCTTTCTCAATCTTTGATCTATTACATTTTTTGATCATTCTTATCTTAATTTTAATTAACATAAAGCGTAAATACTCTAACAAAAATCAACCTTTTTTCAGAACACTTTGTACAAAGTGGCGCAAAGTATTAATATTTTAAAATGGCGCAAATAATGAATTTCAAAAATGGCCAGAAATTGAGTTTAATTGTCATGTATTTAAATTTATATTGAATTTTTTGTCTGTTCAATAGTCAAAATGATTTTTTTTATTTAAATAAAAAGACTTTTATCATTTAAATAAAATCATTAGATTTAAATAAAATCTTTCAAGTTGTGTAAAAAATAAATAATTATACAAAAAGAAAAAATTAAAACCTAAAAAAATAGTTAAAAATAGAAAAAATCATTTTAAAAAATTAAAAAAAGCTATGTGCCACAGTCATTTTGATTTTAAAAACAATTGGAAACAACTTCTATGGTCCTAAGTGTTATATAAAACTATAACTTGTTTGAGTGACACAACTTTTATCCTGGCGGTCAAATTGGGGAACAGTGAATTTTAATGAAGTAATTTTTGAAATCAAGCAATATTTTATTGTATAATTTTTTTTTTTTTTAAAAAAAAGAAATTATCATGATAGAACTTTTAGAGAGTACCATTTTCAATGTTTGTATTCAGTACTAGTTGAAATTTTTTTATAATATAAAAAAAATTGTAGAACTGTCTAATAATGTAGAATTAGTCATTTATACACTGATTTTTATAAACTTAATCAATTGAGCTCACACATCTGAAGCTCAATCATTAAGTTCAAATTGTTTATTTAAGTGTTAAACTCTTATTTTATATAATTTAATATTTAACATGAAAATGGTTTTGAAAATATATACAGACTTAGTAATTTGTTAACTTTAATACCATTAGCAATTATCTTTACCCTAATAATTTTTGGACAAGATTTAAAAAAATAAGACAAAAAAAGAATACCTATCAACAATTAATTAAAAAAAAAAAGAATACCTATCAAAAAGATGAAACAAAAAAAAATACCTATCAACAAGCATTTCTATAAAATCATCAACATTACATCGTGTAATTAAAACCTAAAAGTATAAAAACTTTGTAAACAAAAATTAACTACAAAATATGAGAAACATAATTTTATAATTTCAAAACTTAATACTACCCAACTAGTAAAAAAAGGTTTTTCAAAAAAAACATTAAAAAGCCTAAAAATTAGTTCTAGAACCAAAATTGTTATCATTTGATAAAGTCTCTGGAATCATATTTTTAATCCAGACCTGTTATAGTCTTACAGAAATTTTCTCCGGAGCTGTCATCTATACTTCAAAACTATTTAACAAGTGCTGGAAAACAACATCTATTATCTTCTATTTTCAAAATTTCTGGAGAGCAATTGATAAGAAGCCAACACTCTCTGATTGCTTGGAGGGGGCATATGAGCTTGAAAAGGATCTCATCTGGTAAACTTTACTTAAGATAAAACTCTAGTTTTTCAGCTAATCATTATCACAACAATATAGATCTGACCATACTTTTAAATGGTAATGTACTTGATGAGTCATTTACCCTTCATCTTCTAGGATTAACTCTTACCTAAAATCTTTCTTGAAACCATATACCAAATTCTTTGCAAAATTAGCATCTGCTAAGATTGCATCATTTTATCATACTCGCCACTCTCTTACTCTGGATTCAAATTTTTATCTCTATAAATCTCAAATCTGTCCTTGTATGGAATACTGATGGCAAAGCTGGAGTGGATCTTTGAATGATGCCCTTTCTCTTTTAGACAAGATACAAAACGGATTGTAAACATATTTAGACCTGCTCTTGCAGCCAACCTTCAACCATAGTCAAATTGTTGTAATGTTGCTTTTCTTTTTCTTTTCTATAAATATTATAATAGACGCTGCTCTAATGAGCTAGCATCTCTTGTGCCATCTACTAGAAGTCATTCTTGTGTTACTTGTCATCTACTAGAAGTGATTCTTGCGTTACTTGTCATTCAATTAAGTCTCATCCTTTTACTGTGACTGTTCTTAAATGCTCAAAAAATTCTTATTTATCTAGTTTTTTTCCCAATTAGTTATTTGGAATTCGCTCCCTTCATTTTGTTTTCCTGATTCATATAATATGCAATCTTTTAAGTTGTTGTTAAAGGTTGCTTAATTGTTTATGTTTATAATTGGAAATTTGTGGAAGGTATCTGTTTTTTTTTATTACTATCACTATATAATTGTACAGCGACAATCTAACATAAACAAAAATTATAACAAAATATATATATATACAGGTTCACATACTTGTAAAAGAAATATATCCAAATCCAACATAGAGTTACAGAAGCACGATTGCATATAGGATTGAGTTTGGCAAGTTATCTGGTGGCCATTAAAACGCCAAAGTCCTGCTCTAATTTCTTCTATAGACACCTTAAAGCAAATTATTTAACTCTTCATACTTATAATAATATCATACAATTGTATAATTTGTAAAGTTAAAGTATATGTTATATTATATATTTATATATATATATATATATATATATATATATATATATATATATATATATATATATATATATATATATATATATATATATATATATATATATATATATATATATATATATATATATATATATATATATATATACAGAGAGAGAGAGAGAGAGAGAGAGAGAGAAAGAGAGAGAGAGAGAGAGAGAGAGAGGAGAGAGAGAGAGAGAGAAAGAGAAAGAGAGAAATTTATTGGATAAAAATCAGTTTATGTTTATATTAAATTTAAATTTAAAGTTGTAATTAAAATCTTTAAAATGAAATATTATAACTTAGAAATAAAACGAAATTAGATGTATTAAAAAATAACAAAATTAGATGTATTAAAAAATAACGAAATCAGATGCATTAAAAAGGAAATAAAAACCAATTACTTGAATTAAAATTGTTTATAAGTTGATTAAATTTTGATACATTAAAAATTACTTTAAATGATTGATATTGTGATTAGTGTGTGAAAGTTTATTTAAGGGTTGTCCATAAACTACATCACGCTCTAGGGAGAGGGGAAGGAAATTTGTGGTTTTGTGACAAATTGTTTAGAACTTGTTACTAAAGAGTTACAATGTTGTGATAGGGGGAGGGGTAGTAAGGGGGACAAATTCAGTCGAAAAATGTGTGACGATTTATAGATAACCGACTATCATATTTATAAGTTTATAAAATTTATTATTTATTATCATTATTTTGGAAAATAAAAAAAAAAACTTAAACATGCAAAAGCATTATTCAAGTAAAATAGTTCATTAAAATTAAATTCAAATTTTTCAAAAAATGGTATGGTTTCTTTTTTGCAAACAAATGTATAATAAATTTTCAAAATAACTATTTTAAAAAATACATTTTTTTTCTGAAATGTTTTGCCATTCTCATTTAATTTGCTGAGTTATGTCTGCAGAAAAGCATGCATATCATTTTCAATGAACAAAATTTTCAACAGTTTGGAAAATTAATGAAGATATTTTATTAAATATGCATCAGTGGTTATAAAAGTGTTGAATAATCTTTTACTTAAAAATCATTTAAAAAACAACATACTTGATTTTAAAACAATAAAAGGACAACAAATGGGGATGATATTTTAAAGATGAGGACTTCAAAAAATAGGTTATGCTGATGTTTTTAAAGATATCAAAAATTATGCAACAAAAAATAAATAGGTTATGCTGATGTTTTTGAAGATATCAAAAATTATGCAACAAAAAATAAGTAGGTTATGCTGATATTTTTGAAGATATCAAAAATTATGCGACAAAAAATAAATAGGTTATGCTGATGTTTTTGAAGATATCAAAAATTATGCAACAAAAAATAAGTAGGTTATGCTGATGTTTTTGAAGATATCAAAAATTATGCAACAAAAAATAAATAGGTTATGCTGATATTTTTGAAGATATCAAAAATTATGCAACAAAAAATAAATAGGTTATGCTGATGTTTTTGAAGATATCAAAAATTATGCAACAAAAAATAAGTAGGTTATGCTGATATTTTTGAAGATATCAAAAACTATGCGACAAAAAATAAATAGGTTATGCTGATGTTTTTGAAGATATCAAAAATTATGCAACAAAAAATAAATAGGTTATGCTGATGTTTTTGAAGATATCAAAAATTATGCAACAAAAAATAAATAGGTTATGCTGATGTTTTTGAAGATATCAAAAATTATGCAACAAAAAATAAGTAGGTTATGCTGATATTTTTGAAGATATCAAAAATTATGCAACAAAAAATAAATAGGTTATGCTGATGTTTTTGAAGATATCAAAAATTATGCAACAAAAAATAAATAGGTTATGCTGATGTTTTTGAAGATATCAAAAATTATGCAACAAAAAATAAATAGGTTATGCTGATGTTTTTGAAGATATCAAAAATTATGCAACAAAAAATAAGTAGGTTATGCTGATATTTTTGAAGATATCAAAAATTATACAACAAAAAAAACTTGTTATTTTAACACAAAAAAAAAGCCTGTTATTATTAAAAATTCCAAAGGTTGTAATCATGCTTTTTATATCACCAACAAAGAATGACATACTAAAAAATAAATCAAGGACATATTCAGTAAGTTTTTTTTACTTTATTAGAAGTTTAAGCTTTCTTAAATTTTAGACACAAAGATCTTTTTAATTTACTTTTTTTCATATATAAGCATTTTCTAACATTGTCAGCATTTGCTGACAGTATTAAAAAAATTTCTGAATAAAACAATCACATATAAGAGTCTAATAAATATTAAATTTGATATACACTTTTCTAAATTTTTTGTTTTTTATTGCAACCTATATACAAATGTATACAAAAGAAAGAATTACAAATAAAGATTTAAAGATTTTTTTTAAAATAAAGAAAAAATTACAAATAAAGATTTCATTTAAAACTGTGATACTCAATAAGGACCAAGATGCCTTGTAGCAAAGAACAATTATGATGTTGTTGTCAAATATACAACCTGTTAGACTAGTTTTTATATATTTTTTAATAAAATATGTTAAATAAAAAACTTACAAAATAAAATTAAAAAAAAGAGCAACAAAAATTGATAAAATTATTTTTACTAAAAATGATCGAAATTGTCAACAAGCCATAAATCGTGAGGTCTTTAGGAAAACTCATTATTATTTAAGGGAACTAGCTATTTTTATAAAAAATTTGGAAAAAATTCTCTTCGTTTGAAGCAGTTTAATAGTTCAAAATTACTTCTAAAACTTTACAAAACATTAATAAACAAATAGACAGTTTCAAACCAGTAACTTAGTTAACTGGTATAAAGGTATTTCAACTATTTAAAATAATAGTATTTATGTAAATAAAATCTTACCAGTAAATTAATCAGGTAACTCATTGTGATAGTTTTAATATGATCAATGGAAGACATAACTGATGTATCATTATACTCTCGAATTGCCTATTATAAAAACAAATAAATTTTCAACTTAACAAAAGTTTTTTTTTTTAAATTGCGTAAATAAAGCATATACACAAAATAAATGTGAAAGAATAAGCACGTCATTTTTTTTCAGTGGTTGTATTAAAATATTTCAATTGTTTTGTATTTTGTTTACAATTTGTTGTGGTTTCAAAAAAATATGTTAGTTTTTGGATTTAACTTGAAATTAGTTTTAAAAATGACAAAAGAAGAAGACGTAAGAGAAAAAGTTATGCACAAATATTTACAAAATCCTAATAGTAGCTACAATTTTATAGCAAAATCGTTGCAAATACATCCCATAAACCGTTAATTGTGTTATTCAACGTTTTTCTCAAACAAAATCGATCAAACGCAAATCTGGTGGTGGAAGAAACAAAGGTTTTAAAGATATAAAACTAGTTAGAAAACTGGTTAACAGTTTTAAGAATAACCCAAGCCTTTCATTAAGGGAACGCGCAAAAATATATGGATTCTCTCATAGTTTTGTTGCAAAAGTTAGAAACAAACATGGTTTTCATTCTTTCAAAGTACAAAAAGTGCCCAACCGTTCTGAAACTCAACAAAAAAGTGCAAGAACCTGCGGCAGAAAGTTGTATGACAACTTTATTTCTAAAAATTTTTGTATTATTGAAGGCGATAAAACTTATATCAAGTACGATCATCAACAAACTCCTAGTGCTGTTTATTATATTGCCAAATATAGAGAAAAAGCAGATAAGAAATTTAAATACATAAAACATGACAAGTTTGCTAAAAAAGCTTTGATTTGGCAAGCTATTTGCAGTTGAGGCAAAAAATTAGCACCTTATATTTCTCAGTCCACACTTTCTGGTCAAATATATGTTAAAGAACGTTTACAAAAATGCCTTTTACCTCTCATTAAATCACACAATAACAGACCTGTGTTCTGGCCTGATTAGCTTCAATTCATTATTGTAAACTAGCTATGGAATGGTATAAAAAGAATAATGTGAACTTTGTGCCTAAAACAGAAAATCCTCCAAACTGCCCAGAATTGAGAGTTATTGAAAAGTACTGGGCTATTATTAAAAGTAAAAAGAAAAAAACAAAAAAGCTTTGCAGAAACATTAAAGATATTAAAATATTTTTTAAAAAAGCATCAAATAGTTTTGATTCTTATTCTGTGCGCAAGCTTATGGGTACCACTAAAGCAAAAGCTCAAAATTTTATTAGATTCTCACAGGAATAATTAATTTTTTTTTTTAATGTTTGATTTTCTTATATTATTGTATTAAAATTATTGGTTCGAAATAAAAATTGAGGAGTACTTTTTTTTAGTTGTTTTTCTACTTTCACATTTATTTCATGTACACGCTTTAGAAGTAATATTGTAATGTATTAACAACATTGACTTTTCTACTTTCAGATAAAGCACATGCTGATATATACGCCATTTAGGTTTTTCACTTAAAGTGCACTCTTTTTTATAACAAAGTATTTAAAAATATAAAGAAACAATTTGCAAATACTTTAAAACTCTTTGCTTTCGATGTGTTGTAATTATTAGGATCTTATTTGTTACAGGAGCCTGAAAGCTATTGATACTTTAAAAGTATTTTAAAGCATCGCATAGTAATTATTTTTAAAATGCCTTAAAAATTATTTAAATTAATCTAAATTCAGTATTTGAAAAAGCTTACATTTCCTTATAATTTATTTCTTAAAACAATCTTATACTTAACATAATCTTTTGTTTGTTTAACAAAATTTATTTATTTTAATTTTTATGTATTTAATGCAGTATTTTTAATAAAGATAATAAACAATTTATAGATAGATTTTATCAGTTACCAATAAGATCTTTGTAAACATAGTTTATGTTCATAAATGTATTACGTCAAAAGAACTTTACACGATATTGAATTAATAAGAAACAAAAAATTTTAAATACATTTGTAAAAAGAACTCTCTTAAACAAAATCACTTCTCAATTTTTGAAAAAAAAAATTTGCTTTCGCATATTATCATCCATGTAATCTATTTATATTTTACATAAAAAATTGTTTAGCTGACGATAAGAAAAAAACTTCTTTAATAAAAGTTGTGAAACTATTTTACATTCATATGAAACTAAATTTTAATTCAACATTTTACTATTTTACATTCTTTCAAAACTTAATTTAAATTTTTAAAATCATATTTAATTTAGTCTTTTAAAATTAAAATTTTTTTTATAAAACAATTTATTTCTCTGAAAAATTCTCAGTAGCTGTAAAATGCTTTTTTTTAGGACCTCATATTTTCTAAATAAATGTCAAATAAAGGATATTAAAAGATAACTTAAATATTCCAAAATAAAAAAAGTTTACGCCTAACTGAACGCTTTTGACAATTACATTTTACAAAAATGTTTTCCCTTAACCGAATTCTTTTAACATTCACAAAAAGCGAAAAGGCCTTGTTAAGAAGTGTTATGCGAGCGGCATAACACTTCTTAACAAGGCCTGTTAAGAAGTGTTATGCCCTATTTTTTAGCAAACTTAGTTCTATTACTTTATCTTAAAATCTTTAAATAAAATTTGTAAAAGAATAAAAAACAAAATAATATTTTTGTTAAAACAATAAAACTTTTTAGTTTTTATTTTGGAAGTATTTTATTAGAATAGAAAAGATAGAATAGAAAAGATGCTTTACACACTTGAGGTGTGTTGAGTCTTAATTACGTAGAATTAAGACTATGACAGCCGATTACAAAATATAGTGTTCAGAAACCTAAATATTTATCAATGCTGTTTTTAAAAAGGTTGAAGTTATCTTTATCTATTATCCATTGAGGAAGAGAATTCCAATCGTTTGTAACTCTGTTTGAGAAGAAATGGTGACGAATTCTTGAATTGGTAAATTGTCTGCGTATTCTACAATTGTTACTTTTATTTGATCGTTCCAGCTCAAAATTTAATGGAAGGTGGTGAAAATTAACAATATCTTTTCCTTTTGAGATCTTATACATTAAATACAATTAAACGATCTAGCAATTTCCTTCTGTTCTAATTAATAATAAAAAATTGGGAAAACAAACTTTGACATTGTGACTTTAAAAAAATAGTTTTATTATCATTTTAGATTCTTTATATATATATATATATATATATATATATATATATATATATATATATATATATATATATATATATATATATATATGATCATATGTAACAAAGAACAATTTACTGATTTTAGAAAGTGTCTACAGGTGTGATGATGTAGTGCATTAGTATGTACCGTTTGGTCGTCTAGTATGGTCTCGTTATTGTTATTATTATTATTATTATTTATTGTACCGCAACAAGCTATAGCTTTTGGTAGCCTACATAAAAATTTACAAATTATTTTTTAAATAAGTTAATTAAATGGGAATAAAGCCAATTTCATCGTTAATCAGCTTCAAGGTTTTCAGATTCGAAAAATTTATCCAATCTTGCTTTGAAACTATTTCCAGTTGTGGCACTGACTGTTTTCAGGCAATTTATTCCAAGTGTTCACCACTCGATTTGTAAAAAACTGATGACGCTCTGATGACGCTGTTCATTGTTTTTTATTAACTCTCTAACTACCTTAAAGTTATGATGTCGCTCGCTGATAAGAGAGCGAATTTACATTGCACCAATTTACAATATCGAAGCCATTTATTGTTTTAAAATACTGTATTAGGTCACCTCAAACTCTACGGTCTACAAGAGATTGAATACCCAAAATTTTTAATCTTTTTTTGTAATCCAATTTTCTGAGTGATGGAATCGAACGAGTTGCTTGGTGCTGTACTTTTTCGATTAAACTTATGTCAATTTTTTGGTGAGGGTTCCACAAAGATACTGCAAATTTGATGCATACATACTATGATATTTCGTCTTACTAGATAAAATAACACCTAAATCCTTTTCATTATTTGTACTGCATATACTTATTATTTTATTGTGATGTTTGTTTGATTTGCCAAGATGCATTACTTTGCATTTTGACTCATTCAAGTAAAGAAGCCATGTTTGGGATCATTTTGCTATTTTATTTGTCATTTATATACATTTATATCCCCGATATTATTTATTTTTGCTAATAATTTAGTATTGTTAGCATAAAATTTCTTTACACATAGTTCTGGCATACCATTAATATATATTATAAATAAAATAGGACCTAGCACGGATCCAATGTTTTCGTTCACTATCAAATCGTGTGAATAGAAAGCTAATTACATTCACTCCTTGCGCTTATGGGCTAGCACATTCGATCAATTGATCGAATGCACACATTAGTCACCATAAGCTACAAGCCATCACTCTTAGCCAAAAGAGCTACTGCTCCGTACTGGTGTGGAATAATGTGCTATGGAGTGAGATTTTAGATCCAAGCACATAGTCAACGAGCGCTGATCCAACATGCATTGTGGAGCTTCCAATTGAATGTGTGCGTGAGTGTCAGCATAGTCATTAGGTTATTGAGTGCCATAAACACATCCAGCGAGATAGCCTAATGTCCGTTTTGTCGTTGTGGTGTACATTGGAAAAAATAGGGGCTCACCAGCCACAAAAATATGTTTATTGTTTATGCGACACAATGATCGCAAAAAGTGACCAACTGAGCCATCTAGTTACATAGACCTAAGAGATAGACCTGTGAAAATAGAAGTAGATTGTAGATGATTGTATGATGATACTATTTTGTAGGAGGAATAAAAAAATAAGGACTAAGGGATAGGGTGAACAATAACTCACGCTCTAGTCATCCTAGGCAAATGATAAAACAATGGTCTATGAGTAAACAAATCAATATAGATCTGCTGGTTTATTAATGGCAACCATGGCTAAAATTATCGCACCATACAAAAACAATAAAATAAAAGAAGTAGATAACAAAATATTAAGTAAAATGATAATAAATGATAGTTCGGGCAACATAAAAAGATAAAATAGGCTAATAAATGTGGTACTATTTATAGTCTAAGCTCTAGATAATAAATTGAAAACTGATAATCACATGAGCAACTTAAAACTGATAATCAACATAAAAGTATATAAATGTCGCTAATGTAACAAATTCATAATATAAAGCTCACAAAGCGCTAAAATTTATGGGTGTAAGAGGTAAAAAATGTTGGTGTTATAATAACCAATTAGAATTCAATAGTGGATAAATGGTGATCCCCCTCCTCAGGAATGCACTGCGATTACCAATGACGTTTCAGAGAGCCCGAGACCTGCACTAACGCCACTCATCAGGGGTGTGTCCTTGCAACAGATCTCAATGCCTGCACTCTTTTATAAATGCCCATTTGAGCATATATTAAAGATGTAAAAACCTCACTGTAACTTTTATCATCAATATTGAAGTTAAGTAACTGTGAACAAAAACGTCAACAGATGTAAGTACTGTACTTAAGCAAAAACAAATATAAAAATAAATAACTACCCATCATTATTATTATTATTTTTGCTATTATAATAAAAATTATTATTGTTTTTATTATTATTGTTATAATAACTATTTTATTTTTATAAATGTAATTTTTATTTCAGAATGTATATTGATTGATAACTATTTTAATAAAATAGTTTTTTTTTACTAAAACTATTTTAATAAAAAAGTAACAATAAAATTTATTATTATAAATGTAATTTTTATTTCAGAATATATATGTATATATTGATTGATTACAATGCCGAAACAAAAGAAAAGAGAGGTACGGGACTAACTTACAATCAAAGTAAATGATACTAACTATGCAATATGCAACTTTTTAAAAACAGTCATATCCAGGGGTTGTATACAAAACTCCATAATATGAGTATAAGTTACTTGATGAGATGCTTGATTTAAAGGAAAAAAGAAATGCAATGCTTAGAATTGTTATGAAATGTTTAGGAAAATTAAATATGTTGATGGCTCCAAGGAACTCCAAAGTCATTAGAGTCATTAGAGAAAAAGATCATTGGAGAAACTCTTTACCATTTCTCCAATGATCTACTTCTCCAATGATTCTATTTCTGCCTCTACCTCTTTCTCCTAAAAGATGATGGCTAAAAAATATTATGAAAAATATCCAACCTGTGCAAGTACAGAAACAAGAATACTAAAGAATAAATAATCATGAATGATGATAATGATGATAATGATGATGAAGATGATGATGATGATGATGATGATGATGATGATGATGATGATGATGATGATGATGATGATGATGATGATGATGATGATGATGATGATGATGATGATGATGATGATGATGATGATGATGATGATGATGATGATAATGATGATGGTAATTTAAATTGCATGATATGGTTATAATATAAGAAATGATGATCATTTGTAACTTGTTACCATGCCAGTACTGCTGCCTTTGTGAGTAAACTTTTATTTTGTAAACTTTAAAATAAACTAACTTTATTTTTGTATGCAAATGCAACTAGTGCTAGAAATACTTATTCATAATTCAATAATTAAGTAAAAATATTATCAATATTAAAACAAATTTCAGGCCTTTACAGGAAGGTATGTGATTGAACACCATTATATGACCACGCAAATAATAACTTTGTTTTGACAACTTGACCACAGCAATTTACATTTTAAAATCGCTGAATAATAAAGATTTTATATTATAAAGGGTGGTTAAATTTTAAGGGTCGATAAGGAATTTATTGTAACATCTTTTTACTATGATAATATGGTTTGATTCAATTATGTATGGAATAAAATATCAGCCAAATGGGTGCCGCGACCTCGGCGGCACACCTCCATCCGATGGTGCAAATTTTCAATGACGCTGAGGCATAATTAAGGTTCTATGCCGTTAATGTGCCAAATTATCTCATCCTTTAGCTCTTGAATTGTTGCTGGCTTATCAACGTACACCTTTTCTTTTAAATACCCCCAAAGAAAGAAGTCCAACGGTGTCAAATCACGTGATCTTGGCGGCCAATTGACATCGCCACCATGTGAGATAACACGGCCATTGAATTTTTCGCGCAAAAGAGCCTTTGTTTCATTAGCTGTGTGGCAAGTGGCACCGTCCTGTTGAAATCACATATCCTCCACATCCATATGGTCCAATTCGGGCCATAAAAAGTTCGTTATCATCTCACGATAGCGAACACCATTCACAGTAACTGCCAGACCGGCATCATTTTGGAAAAAATATGGTCCGATGATGCCGCCAGCCCATAAACCACACCAAACAGTCACTCTTTGTGGGTGCATTGGTTTTTCGACAATCACTCTCGGATTAACATTCGCCCAAATGTGGCAATTTTTCTTGTTGACGAAGCCACTAAGGTGAAAATGGGCCTCATCACTGAAGATGATTTTCGTTGGAAATTGATCATCGATGGTTGCCTTTTCTTGCCACCATTCTGACCATTGACGACGTTTGAGATGGTCAGTGGGCTTCAGTTCTTGGGTCAACTGCACCTTGTAAGCGTGTAAATGCAAGTCTTTATGCATAATGTTCATCATCGACGAGCGTGAGAGGTGCAATTGTTGGCTACAACGAGTTGATATGGACGGCTCTTCAGTCACACTGTCACGAACAGTAGCGATATTTTCGGCAGTACGAGCTGTACGAGCATGCGCTGGTCTTTTCACATCTCCTACAGACCCGGTTTGCTCAAATTTATGCACGATTTTTCCGATTGTACGCACATTTGGACGATTAAATTGACCGAAAAACTCACGAAGTGCACGATATGCATTTTGATTTGAACGATCATTTTCATAATAGGCCTGAATAACTTTAACGCGTTGCTCAATTGTGTAACTTTCCATGGTTCAAATTGAGTCAGTCTGAAATTGAGAAATGACAAATTAAATACAGAAAAATAATTTACGTTTAGGTTTGGTTCACATTCAACATCGGCCCTTAAAATTTAACCACCCTTTATTTATACATTAGAACAATACGTTAAAAATAAACAACATTAGAACTTTCATCTTGACTAATGATTTTTATATTAGTAACAATAATAACAATAATAGTAACAAATCATTGATAATAATTTTTTTCAAAGTGTCAATAAAAGTTGATATAACTTTTAATTTATATTATACAAATTATAAATGTATGTATTTTTTATAATAAATGTTGTTTAAAAATATATATATATTTAGAATTTATAAATGAAAACTCTTTTAGACAACAATAATCTCTTTAAAGAAATTTGTAAAAATTTCTTTAAAGAGACCATTGTTATCTAAAATTGTTAATAAGCGTGTGTTTAACTTTATTTTAAACGGCTTTCAATAATATTATAATAAATGAGTGATAAAAGATTCGAAGTTTATAGTTCCAAACTAAAAACTTGATTTAAATAATCTTAGAGTTTTATTTTTTGTGTTTTAGTTGAGTTAAGATTAGTTGAGTTAATTTTACTTTTGTGTTTTAGTTTTAGATAAGTTCTTTTTATTTTCCCTTTTGTTAAGATAGTGTAGGTAGTGGTGTAGTGATGTAGCAGTAGTGGTGGAGTGGTAGAGCTCTTGCTTCATAAGCAAGAAAGTTCCGAGTTTGATCACCACCATCCCCCCTGGTAGTACCGTGCTCAACTTGTTTCTTCGGGCAACACCTTTGTTAGTCAAGGTTTGTGTTTCAGAGTTATAGAGTTGAGAGAGGGTTGTAATCACAATTCTAGTAGCCTCCTCAACTATAGTGGCTTTCTCGGCCTTGGGGAGGTAAATTAATCTTAAAAAAATAATAATAATAACTTTTAAATAAAGTTTTTTTAAAGTTTTATTTAGTTGAAGACTAAATAAGTTTTTTTCATAGTCATAAAAAATAGATTTAAAAATGATTTTTTTCACTGGTTTTTTTTTTTAACTGGTTTTTTTGGCGCATTTTATGTTTAAATTCTAAAAACATGTTAATAACCATGGTCAAATTGTCAAATACTGTGCAATCGCACACCTTCCTGTGAAGGCCTAAATTTCAAAACCTTTAAAAAAAGTTTACCTGATGAAGAAAAAGAGCGAAATGTCGATGAACAGTTAGATGAAATGTAAATGACGTTTTCTTCAACTTAAAAATGCAAAAAAAAAGTTATAAATAAACAACAAATAATAAATAACAATATAAAATGGCTCTTTTAGTAAAAATCTACAGTAAAATAATAAATTTAGATAAAATTCATGAGTCTGCTAAAAAATTCACTTTACTTTGTTCACTAAGGAACAGCTATCCAAAGAATAAACTGATGCTTCAATCATGCACTTCACATAAGCTATATTGCTCTAAAACAAAATGGTGAAACTAAAAAAAAAATTAAAAAACCATATTTGTCGAATTAAAAGTTTTTACTTCCTAATAACTCAAACATCTCAATTGTTGAATCAAGTAATCTTTAACCTCATTTTAAGCTTTTTCAGACTTTACATTTCACAAAGTAAAATATATGTCAAATTATTTAAAATGTAGATCAAATAAAAAAATAAAAAAATTACTAATTTATTGATTGCTCTGTACAATTCCCACATTACTGATGCAACACATTCAAACTCAATAGAAAATGCAGAGTAATACATCTTGGATTCAAATTCAGCATAAACCAGAAACCGGCGCTTGTTTATATTCATACCTTAAAAATAAAGCAGCATAAAAATTTGATAAAACATTTTTTTTTGAAGTATTTAAATAAAATCAAAAGTTACTTAAATTATAAAAGTTATTTAGGGTTAATAAACGCAACATTTAACTATTATGATAAAAGGTGCATTCAGCACAAGAAAAAGTTGGGAAAATAAAAGATCTAAAAATAATGCATCATGCGACAAAACTCTAATGAAAAAAAAATAGAAGAATAAATATAGAAAAATATAACTCAATAACTTTATATGTTGAATTTAATTTTTTAAGTAAACATTAAAAAGCATATACAACTACTGACCTGAAATTATATTTTACTCCTACTTACTTAAGTTCTTAACTAGTAATTAAGTATAATTAGCAATTTAGTCACTAAATCTTAGTCACATAAACTAGTTTTTATTTATATAATCTAGTGGGAAATTGTTGATTATAATTGAACCAAATATGACTTTATAAAGCATTTTGAGAACTAAATTTTTTCATATGATATGATTACTCAACTTTCTTTTTTTATTTTTTCCAACAACTTCGCTTCCAACAAGGCTGCAAGCAACCACTATTAGAGTTGGAAGTTACTGGAAGAGAAAATATGAAGTTTATAGAGCAAGATAACGATTGACAGACAACTTAAAAGATTGCAAATTATATGAATCAGGAAAACAAGATGAAGGAAGCAAATTCCAAAGAATTGATGTTTGAGAAAAAAAAACTAGACAAATAAGAGTTTTTGGGGCACTTAGGAACAGTCACAGTAAAAGGATGAGACTTAATTGAATGATGAGTAACATGAAAATGAATTTTAGTAGATGGCACAAGAGACGCTAGTTCTTTAGAGCAACGCTTATTATAGTATTTATAGAAAAAAAGAAAGAGAAGCAACATACAACGATGTGATAATGGTTGGCGGTTGGCTGCAAGAGCAGGTCCAACTATGTTTACAATGCATTTTTGCACCTTCTCTAAAAAAGAAAGGGTTAATGCAAAAGGACTTTAACGTTTGATCATACTGTGCTGCATTCAAGCTTCACCTTTCTCAAAAAATAATCATGATCACCTGAAATTCTATCAATTATGATTTTACTCTAACACTATCTTGATTGGTTAAAATTCTTTTAGGTTTTTTAAATTCCTTTTAATAGAATTTTGATTAATTTCTATTAAAAGAAATAATTTTAAAATATCTTCGAAAACGGTTTTTGAAAACTTTTTGAAAAACAAACTATTTCTTTTCATAATTCATTTCCTATTTCATATTCAAATTCCATTAATTTATTTTTGGAATTTAGATTTGGTCACCTTAAATGCCAAATATAAAGATTTTGGAATAACATTTTTTTGATTACTGCTAGTTTTTTTATAACTATATTTTTTTATATAAGTTGTTATTGACTTCATCAAAATTAACTAAAAGGTGACTAGTTAAAAGTTAAAATTAGTTGACTGAAAAATCGAATAGTCAATTTAATTGACTCTGGATTTCCTATTAATCAAATAAAAGTCAATTTAGTTGAATAATAATTATCAAACCTTCATATCTTTTTATTCAATTTAACTTTTTTGATCTTTAATTTTTGTTTGTTTGTTTTATAACAATAGTATGTACTATTGCAACTTTTACATGCTACCTCCCTTTTTTTTCACGTTTTTTAATACTAAAATTTCATCTAACTCATAGTATGTTTGCATTATTTTTCATTATTCACAAATGTATTTCATTAATTTTTTTGTTTTGTTAAATTTGTAACATTGTAACATAACTCAGAGTTTCACACTATATACAATTATCAGATGTTACAAACAACCATAACATCAACAAAAGTTATATACAAAAATGCAATACATTTTTAGCTGAGATGACATTAAAGTTGCAGATAACAAATTTGTTTTCATGGCGACATTTTGATATTAATTCGTTTATTCAATAGTTTAAAAGATGATGCAATGATATGGTATTTTTCCATTAAACAAAGATTAACTTTCTTCCATGGTTCTGCCCTATCAATAATCTTCCACGTAAGAATAGGATTTGAAAATCCTTTTTTTTTTATTTCCCAGATATATTTAGAAAGTTCTGTGCTTTATTAGCTTTATTTTTGTATTGAAAGGAGTTTTTATGTTTGTACCAGCAATCTTTAAAGGTGTGCTTCAATAAACCAATACAATTTAAAGCACTAAATGTTTCTTTTTGCGGATAAATTACATATTTATGAGCTTAAAAAAACTTCTTACAATAAACTTTTCCAGAAAAATGTAAGTTCTGGTTACGTTTTCATGAAAACGTAACCAGAACTTACAAAAAATTCGCAATATAATGCAACTAAAATAATTGTTAAAGACTTAGGTATTGACAACAGAATGGAGTGTCTTGAAATGAATACGGTGTTTATAACGATAAAGGATCACAAAGATGATTTTGCCAAAGATATTAAATGTCAGTTAATTAATCCATCTAAACCAGAACTTGAAAAGGTTAGTAAAGTTTTACTAGAAAACGTCAATAACAGAGTGAGAAAAGTCACCTTTGTAAACCAATGGCATAATATGGATAATGTAATAAATTGGTTCCACAATATTAAAGACAAACACAACTGTTCTTTCATCCAGTTTGATATCAAAGAGTTCTATCCTTCTATCTCTAAAGAATTACTTCAAAATTCACTTACTCCACGCCGAACAATTTACAGAAATTTCAGAAAATACATTAGATATTAAATTTTACTCAAGAAAATCAATACTGTGTACTGAATACGATAGTATCTGGGTCAAAAAACTTATTGATCCTAGTTTTGACATCACTATGGGAAGTTTAGATGGGGCTGAAGTCAGGGGCGTGGTGGCTCTAAAGAGCCCATGCGGGATTTTTATGAAAAGGCCTATATATGTGGTATTTTACCATATATGCTTGATGTAAAGGCCCATACGAAAAAAAATATGTATATGTATGTATGTATATATAAATATATATATATATATATATATATATATATATATATATATATATATATATATATATATATATATAATAACTGACCTTATTCTAATAAATCATCAATACAAACTAGCAAGTTGAGATAACACTTGTAATTATTAATATTGTTTGTAATACATTTGTAATTAATAATATTTGTAATTATTAATATTGTAATTATTAATTATTGTATTTGTGATTTGTAATTATTAATATTGTTTATATAATATGCTGCATGGTATTGTTGCCAAATTTTTATTTTTTAGTATTAATATTTTATTTTAATACTTCAAAATAAAAAATTGGCAACAATACCATGCAGCGACCATGCTTTTGTTCTGATTTTCTTAAAACACAATTTACCGCAAGCAAATATGATTAGTATTTTGTTTGAAGAACATAGCGTAACACAAAATTAAAAAATCAAAGATTTTAATTTTTCTATTACTATATAATGATATATATTTTATTGTATAATAATATAAATTTTTTTAAATATATAATTTTTTTTCTAAAATAAATATTGAAAATCTTCAAAAATAAGGAATTCTTTTTATAGATAGTTTATGCTTTTGTTTAATTCGGTGTTTTAACTTTTTTGACCATTTTCGCGTAAACTCACAACAGCAAAAATGCCGCTCTAAAAATGGTGCCGTTATTAACATAATTTAAACATAAAAGTTTTTATAACGTAGTTTCATTTAGCAGTTACTAAATTGAAAGTATTTCATATTTTTTCCGAAAATACTATTTTATTGTTTTTTCATTTCAAAAATAAAACAAAATTAAAATAATGAAAATAAAAAAACTTAAAGCTATGGAATCTTTATAATTTATTTTAAACTTACCTAAAATTAATGGTAATAAAAATGTGTCGTAAGTAAGTAAATTGTTAAGGTGTAATATCAAATTGTATTTGAAAATTATATGCAGTAGTGGTGTAGTGGTAAAGCGCTCGTTTCATAAGCGAGAGGTTCCGAGTTCGATCCCCACCACGTCCCTGGTAGTACCGCGCTCAACTTGTTTCTCCGCGCAGCGGCCTTGTTCGTCAAGGTTCGTGTTTCGGAGTTATAGAGTTGAGAGAGGGTTATAACCACAATTAAGTAGCCTCCTCATCTGTAGTGGCCTTCTGGGCCTTGGGGAGGTGAAATAACAAAAAAAAAAAAAAAAAATATTTGCGGTACTCCCACACCTCAAATAAAATAAATTCGTTAAATAATATGGTTTTACGCTATTTTTTTTAAAGGTTTTATTTGTGTATTTATAGTTCATAATTCAAAGTTTGCATAAAACATATCTTCTTTAAATGTACTTTTTGCACAGCCATCATCCTTTTTTAAATCTGTCTGAGGACAGGATATTACGGGGTGATTTGTTTATTAACATACAATAATATAAACTGCATAAAAATAAATAACTTTATTTATTATAAAACTAGTTTATATCTGTTTCGAAACGTTACAAAAATGCAAAACATGAGTTCGATACTTATTTATATAAAACTTAATTTAAAATTTAACACTAAAACATTTTTTTTAAATGAATTAAAACGCAATTCAATTACTACATAGAAATTGTATTGCGTATTAATTCATTTAAAAAAATATTTTTTGGTTAAATTTTAAATTAGGTTAATTTAAGTCCAAAAATAACATGGGTCTGCGGACATTTTTAAATTTATTTCTTCAACATTACGATTGTTAAAAACCGTTTATAAGTTCATAAACTTTCTTATGAAAAAAAAATCATACCACGTCTTCAAATATCTACTTTGTTTTCAGAGCAATATTATTATTATGCAAAATACTAATATAATTGCGCTCAAAGTTGAAGACTTAAAATCAAAGTATTAATAAAATTTAATTTGTGCAAACATAAATATTGTAAATGATTGTGGAATTTCTTTAAAATGTAGAAAAAATTAAAATTTGCCAAAAGGCCCATATTTAGATGAAAAAGTGAAAAGTTCATGCGGGAATCCCGCATAACCTCTGGGGCCACCACGCCTCTGGCTGAAGTATGTGAGTTAATTGGCCTCTTTATTCTACATACAATAAGTCAAGAATATGGGTTGCAAACTGTTAGATTATATAGAGATGATGCCCTTTGCTGTTTACATGGAATTAATGGACCACAATCCGAGGGAATTAAGAAAAATATTGCTTATCTTTTTAAAGAGAAATTTAACCTAAAACAATAAAAACCAACTTAAAAATTGTAAACTTTCTGATGTTACCTTCAACTTGTTAGAAAATACATTCCAGTCATACAGAAAACCAGGTGACCACCCATTATACATCAACATAAATTCTAAACCACCCCCCAAGTATTACTAAATCCATACTAACTTTGATATCTAACCGAATTTGCAATATTTTATCTAGCAAGGAAATTTTTGATAGAGAAACATTATTTTATAACAGCGTGTTAGCAGCAAATGGGTATAATGAAAAGATTACTATTATTATCAAAACCAAAATCAAGATCACAAAACATTATTTGGTTTTATCCTCTGTTTTTGCAAAATGTAAAAACTAATGTCGCAAAAAAATTTTTAAATCTAATTGAAAAGCATTTCCCAAAAACACATAAGTTTTGCAAATTTTTAAATTTTGCGAAACTTTATTTTATAAAATTAATGTTTTTTGTTTCAACACAATTATTCCAACATGTAACTACCGGCAACCTGCACTATGTCCTTTGCAAGGTATATGTCTTCATGAAAATATAATTTATGTCTGTAATGTAAAAACATCACTGCAGATTAGTGGTTTAAATTATATTGGTTTAACGGAGCACACCTTTAAAGATTGCTGGTACAAACATTAAAACTCCTTTCAATACGAAAGTAAAGCTAATACCACAGAACTTTCTAAATATATCTGGGAAATAAAAAAAAAAGGGATTTTCAAACCCTATTCTTATGTGAAAGATTAATGATAGGGCGGAACCATTTAAACCTGGAAAAAATTTATGTAACCTTTGTTTAACCGAAAAATACCACATTATTACATTATCTTTGAAACTATTGAATAAATGAAACAAATTAATATCAAATTTCGTCACAAAAACAAATTTGTTATCTGCAACTTTAGCATCATCTAAGCTAACACAGTATTGCATTTTTGTATATAATTTTTGTTGTTGTTATGGTTGTTTGTAATGTCTGATGATCGCATAAAGTGTGAAACTCTGAGTTATGTTACAAATTAAATTGTATTTTACTTCTAATATAATATATATTTACTTTACTTTAGTATTGAGCACTGTCTACTGAAAAATTACTTTTATTATTATTGTATATATATACATATATATATATATATATATATATATATATATATATATATATATATATATATATATATATATATATATATATATATATATATATATATATATAAATTATATCAATAAATGTCACTGATAACTTCACACTGAAAAAACCATCTGCAATAGCTTCACTTTAGTGACTAATTTGTTAAATCATTTTGATCAAACTGAATAATTTAATCATTTTATATAATGGTAAAAAAAAAAAAACTCACCAACAAGCATCTTTACAAAATAAAACCATTTGCTCAAACAATCATTGCTCTCAAGGAAAACCTTAGCAATTGAAAGGTGAGATAAAATATTGGTAAGATCACTTGCGATTGGCCAGTAACAATGCTCTTTGAGTATTTTATTGCCACAATCAACAAGTAGTATACTTCTTGTAACTCCTTTTAAAATAAATTTTTTAAAATTGGTAAATAAAAAAAACTTGAAAAAAACTTTATTGAGATATAATTTTTTAGGGAATTGTTTAATTAAGTATTAATTTTGTTAATATAAATAATTAATTGTTAATAAATTTAAAAAAATTTACTGCTTGAATTGTACCTTCAAACTCTACAGGTAAATAATCTAAACACTGTCCAATCATTTTATCAAGAACAAAAATAATTATTGTTAACAGATTCTCCTCTTTTACCATTTTATATGCCAGTGATTCATTACTGAACAATTGAACACTAACATGAACTATACGACTACTTAACTGATCAGGATTTAATGATGTAGTCAACATTTTACCAATCGCAGTATATTGACGACAAAACAATTGTGTGAAAAATGTCTAAAAAAAGAACTTAAATAAAATATCAATAAACTTTTTTTCATATATATTATGTTGATTTTTATTTATAACATATTATATTAATTATATAAGAATATACAATAAAGTTAGAAAGTTTTTTAATAAAATTCATACTTTGTAGTCAGGAATAGGGAGTAACTGTAGAAGAAATGTTGATAGTTTGATAGGAAAAGATAACTTAACCAACCATTCCATAAAAAACTGAAGATAAGTTTCTTTGTAATCTTCAACACCAAGCCAGCTATGTCTGAAACCATGTTGATAATCAAAAGTTTGTTTACATAACAAATCACCAGTATCAATACTTGAAGATGGTATCTTAATATCAGTCGACATTTTCACTACTTGTCTATTGTTTTCAAATTTAGTAAAATCAGAAATTCCACATTGTTTATTTGGTAGAACATCACATTTTTTTATTGCCATCATTTGACGTGAAACTATTATACGAAGCGCCTCAATCTTTGAGAACTCCCTCAATGTTTTTAAGAGGTATGTAGAAGAATTAAGTACACCTAAATGTAATAAATTTAATATACTATGCTAAAGTGTCATAACATAATCATCATAACCATATATTGCTGACCTTGAATTGTTAGAAGAAGTTGGCACCAGGTCGACAAAAAAAATTTGACACTAATTGGCTACCATAAAACATAGAAACGAGGTCAGCAATTTTTTGCTGACCTCAAAAACTTTTAGGTCGGCATTGCCGAATGCCACCCTAATTCATAGGGCTGCAAGTAATTACCTAATACTTGTAGGATCACATTGTTTCTATTCACTTGTTTATTAAAGTTTACACATTCACTGTTGTTTTTAAAATTTTATCATTGTGTAGAGATCTCCGTATTTTAGTTATTTTCTGATTTTTGTGTTTTTATTATTAAACTTCTATTTTTGGTACTTAAAACAAATGTTTAAAACAAATGTTTAAAATACTTAAAAAAACAACTTTCTACAAATAGAAATTGAAACAATATAAATTGTAATCATCCGCATAACAAACTGATTTTTATCATTTTAAAATATATTTTTGTGTTAGTAATATGAATTTATAAAATAGAAATGTGTCAAGACAAAAGTTTTATAAAGAAAGATTGCCTAAAATTAAAAACAAAAAAATTTTACTTTTATAAATTTCTTATAATATAACTTATTATTGCGCAAGTGTTTTGTATTAATACAAATTATATCTATTTAAATATACATATTTTAAAAAACAGTCATTGCTACCTTAGTTTTTGATCATAAAAAAAAAATGTCAACTGTCAGAATCTTTGTGTCACAATTACAAAATAATTTTCAACAAAAGCACTACAGGATATCAATGCAAAACTTGCAAATGCTATGGATATTCAATTTTTAGCTTTGCTAAATCAATTTTATAAATGATTATTTCTTTTGTTTTGTAAACCATTTGTTTTTGTAATACCTAAGAAATAAGTTTGCCTAAGTAAAAGCAAGGCTCCTCATCAACAAAGTAGAAGCTCCTCATTAACAATGTAAAAGAAAAGCTCTTCGTCAACTCAGAGCAGGTTATCCTGCTAATGGTAACATGTAACCCAGTACAACCTGCTCCATGTCCTGCTATCTTGTTGGATACCTTTTTTTTAGGCAAAGGCTAGGAGAAGCCAACTCTGACTAAAAACACCCCCTGGCTTTGGGGGTCTTGTTTGAATAAAGGCTAGAGATGGTTTCTCTGTAAAAATTCTCATCTTGGGCAGATGTTAGATGCATCCAGCTACAGTCTTGTAAAAGACCTCCTTGGCAAAGACTTAAGGGATAAACAGATTCTATCTGTTGACCAGCTTCACACCAGTTCTTCATCTATCAGGCAGGCATAGATGTATTTATTATACATTGTTTCCAGTTTAGGATGTTGAATGCTGAATCTTCTTGACTTAATGAATGGGTTTTACTTGTGTCACCATTTTTAAGACTAGGCAACTCATTCTAGTATCTCCTAATGAGAGTACAGCTCTAAAATTCAGTTTTATGGTTCTGAGGCCAGCTGGTAGTCATATTTCCTAAATCTATGGTAGCTCTCAGAGAGGCTAATTCCATCAACAGCTGTAAAGAATCAGAGTACTAACAGTGCCATGTTGGGCATGGATAGTGTCCCTGTTCTTGCATTGGTGGGCATTGTGGAGGCCACAATTAGACCCTTTTGTTATGGCTTAGGGTTTATTAATAGTAATGAGGCAATTTGCTTGGATTATTAAATAGTGTGCTGAGCATAATCTGTGCTTTTCTCTTACAAAGTTCACTAGTCCTACTTGCTCTTTATGATACTAATTTAAGAATAGCTATCTTATGATCTTAGTGTTGATGGTTATCTTCCTTTAATTTGAAAAGGTTCTAATAGTCACATGTTTGGCCTGGGCATTTACATTCATAAGAATTCACCTATTTATTGGGAAACTAGGTTTGAATCCACAGAGTATTCTTTTATGTGCTTTTGTTTAGCACCACTTCGCTCTGTTACTTGTCTCTTTATTATGTATAACTCTCCTTCATCTCAAGACTCTTTTCGATGTTGTTTCTGATCAAATTGACCAAGTCCTTTCACTTTATCTCTCAGCTAATATGGATATTGTTGGTGAATTTAATGCTCATTACACTGAATGGCTTGGTTCTAGTGTCAGTGACTCTGCAGGTGTTACGACCCACAACTTTTGCCTCTCTCAATCTCAAATAGTCAACTTTCCAACTAGCTTTCCAGACAATCAAATCATTAACCTTATTTATTCAACTTAGGTCTTGTTTCTAATCCTGTCAGTACTCAGTTTCTCCACATTCACCCTTACGTGCTTCTGATAATGGTTTGATCTCTCTAAAACTATTATCTCATTCTTCTTCATCATCAGAATCCCCCTATCATTGTATCTTTACAACTACCTTAAAGATGATTGGTACTCTTACTGTGATTTTCTCTGTGATAGCCCTTGGGTAGAAATCTTTCATTTTCCTACTGTCAAATTTGCTTCTTATGTAACATTGATTGCTTGACATTTGTATCACTTCAGCTTCTGTATCTAAAGTAATATCCTGCTTAGACTCTTCTACAGCTTGTGGTCTGGACAACATACCTGTTGTTCATACTTGTTGTAGTCTTGCAGAAGTGTTTTCTAGAGCTGTCTTCTATACTTTCAAAACTATTTAATAAATGCTAATCAGAGTCTTGTTTTCCATCCTGTTGGAAAGCAACATCTGTTATTCTTATTTTCAAAAACTCTGGAGAGCAATCTGACTCATCTAACTACCACCCCATTAGTCTTCTTTCTATCAGAAGCAAGCTTTTTGAGTCTTTAATTAACAAGAACTTAACCCTTCATCTTGAATCTAATAACTTACTTTCTGATCATCAGTATCGATTTTGATCTTTTTGTTCTACAGCTGATTTGCTAACAGTAATAACCGATAGGTTTTATCGTGCATTAGATAGTTGTGGAGAGGTTAAAGCTATCGCTCTTGACATTTCTGAAGCTTTTGATAAAGTTTAACATGCTTGTCTTCTCCATAAGTTTTCTACTTACAGTGTATCAGGTAACATCTTTAAGATAATTGAATCTTTCCTTACAAATCGATGTATAAGAGCTGCCCTCGGTGGACAGCACTCTTCTTCATTTCCTGTAACTTTAGAGGTTCCTTCAGGTTCTATCTTTTAAGTTGTAAATTATACAATGTAAAATTCTGTTAAAATCATTATTTTAGATGGATGAATGTTTTTAATCCATATACTTGCAAATCAAAAATCTTATAGACATATGTACTTTCTTAAAATATTTTAAGAAAGTACATATGATCATTAAATACAGAATGTTCAAAAATGGAATGGAACAAATATAAACTGAAAATATTTTTAGAAAAAACAATATTTTTAAAGTTATCTTTACATTATTAAAAATGCAAAAAAAATATTTTTTTCTGAAAAAAGTGGGGCATCTCCCCAATTGCCCCAGCCTTCTGGTCATCTGCTCTTGAAACAATTTTAACACACATTCATCAGGACTTCACGAGTGCTAAAATTTTCAGAGCTCCAGTTTATCTCGAAAGTAGTGGAAAATCTATCACAAGATTCCACTACAAAAAAAGTGGGGGCATGATCCAGCCCCCTTTCCTTCCCTCCCCGGTGTCTTGGGCCTTGAAAACAACTTTAACGTGAAAAACATAGCATTACAGAAATGCCAAAAGTTTCAGAGCTCCAGCTAGTCTGGAAGGTAGTGAAAAATTAATTACAACACTCCGCTCCAAAAAAATTGGGGACCATGCCCTGTTATCCATATATAGAGTCCATATACTTGCATATCAAAATCTTTATATTTTTTGAAAGATCAATAATATAGAATAATGTGTAATATAAATTTTTTTGATATCATCAAGGCTACATGGGTTTCTTGACCATCAAAATCAGGTGCATAAAAATTGCCTAAATTTATTTAAATTGATATTTACAGGTACTTAAAAAGATTCAGGGTCGTTAAAGTAAAAAACATTAAAGCGAAAAAGTGGTTTCTATTAACAAACTTTAACAATTAGAAAAGGCTTTAATAAAAACAAGTTTTTATATATATTTTAACATACTTAAAGTAATAAAATTAATAGCATAAAATTGTTGATAAAATATTTATTTAAATTATTAATAAAAAGTTATATAAATGCAACTTGAAACCTCTAAATAAAAGTTGCAACTTTGAAGGGACAAGAGGGGCCTGGTTAACATCTATTAAAAGTAAAATGGTCATATTTAAGGATCTTCTTGGAGCCAGAAGCTAAAATTTTCAAAGAATTTTTATTCTATTAAGTACTCTCAACTGTGTAAAAATCAGCAAAATCTGAGATGAGTGATATTTTTAAAAATTTCTGGGTCATTTGACATGGAATTATAAAATGGGCACTGCTCTAAAAAGCTAGCGCCTCTTGTACTATCTACTAAAATTCATTCTCGTGTTACTCGTCTTTCAATTGAACCTGTCATTTCGAAAAGGAAATAAGTCCAAAACTTTTAATAGTTAGTTTATAAGTTTGAATTGAAAATCTCTGTATGATTTATGTTTTTTTTATAAAAAATAAAAAATACATAAGTTATATACGTTCTTTATTTATCTACTTCTATGTTTAATTTCTTTAGCAACCTAGACATTACTTTAATAAAAATCATATTTTTGTTGATTTTGAAAAGTTTTAGTAAATGGACTTGTGCCCCTTTCAAAATGACAGGTTTAATTAAGCTTCATCCTTTTACTGTGACTGTTCTTAAGTACTCCAAAAATTCTTTTTTGTCTAGTTTTTCTCCTCAAAAATCAGTTCTTCAGAATTCCCTTCTTCCTTCTTACTTTCCAGATTCAGATTCCAGATTTTAACTCCTATTTAGAAATTTTATAATTTTAGTCATTTTTTGAGATGATATTGATAGCAATGGTGATAGTTTCCTCAAAAGGAAGTTTGTAAACAAACTTTCTACATTAAAAGAAACTAGATAAACAGAAGTTCTTAACTTTTTAGTTTATTGACAAATGAGAAAGAGTCCACATGGACACATCAAAGTGCAATCATTCATTTGTGTGTGAGAAGTTTCACAAACAAAAAAATTGCAAAACAAAACTTCTTATTGCAAAAAATATTGCTGTGAACAATAATAATAAAATAATATTACTGTGTGAGGTAATATTTTAAATAAGCTTTTTAAAGCTTATTCAAAATATTATCTATACATTGTAAAAAATTTTGAGATTTAAAAAAGCTATTTGTATCAAAATAACAAGATTGTAAAAATCTCAAAACTAGGATTATGGTGCCAATGATGAGACCAGGATTCTGGATATATTTTCCAGAATCTTGGACCATTAGTAAAAAAGGTTGATTAATTCAATATTTTTATATAAATATAGTATAAAACATAGATGCTTATATATACATATATACATAGATGTTTATATATACATATATGCAAATATAAAGATAAAAATTGGGAGATCTACCCATATGCTATTTTGACTATATTACTTGATAAATAATATATAATGTTTGCTCTAAGCAATCAATTTAACAAATTTGATATTTTAATTGAATGAATTTAACACATTTTTACTTTTAATTTTAACATTTTAAGATAATTTAAAAAAACTTGTTAAATTCTATTAACATTAAAAAAGGGATATTAAAACCCTATTATTCTAAAGTCACATAATAATAAAATAAGTGTAAAAAAAAAAAGATTTAAGTAAACTCACCTTCATTTGCATCATTTATACATTGAGATTTAACTTTCTTGTACAAACACTTAACCATTTTTGGGATAACTATATTTGCCAAAGCAACTAACTCATCAGGAATACTTCTTAAAGAGCTCTTTTTTCCGTGATTTGGACAAAACCTATATATATATATATATATATATATATATATATATATATATATATATATATATATATATATATATATATATATATATATATATATATATATATATATATATATATATATTTATATATATATATCATTATTATTATTATTATTATTATTATTATTATAATTATTATTATTATAAATATATTTCAGAAAACAGGCATTTACAATTTAAGTGCCAGGTCCATAGTTTTTAAAAGAAAAATATTATTTTAAAATTTGATTATGTGAATGCATGGAATTATTCACTAAGGTACAAGCCATCAACTGTTTACGAAAAGAATGTCTCAACTGATTATGAGAAATATGTCTGTAGTTTAAGATAATTAATTGTAGAAAAGCATGTCCAGAGTTTAAAATAATTGTATAAAAAGATGGTAATCTGAGCTCTAAAAGCATGAAAGATATACTATCATACTTGTTGTAACCAAAAAATATTTTAGTTCATTTGTTGTAGCAATACTGAAGGCATGGCTTTGTTTTATCATTATAATTTTGTAACAGAGGAGCACCATATAAACAAATGCAATATGATTTAAACAATTTAACCTTAAATCTGGTAGAGCATAAACGAAAGTGTTTAATTAGAATATTCATGTGTGTGTAAAGACCCTTCACCTCCTTAGTTATATCAAGATCGTCGTTAGGTCATTTTTAACTATATGACCAAGGTATTTAAAAGTTTCAACAAAAGCAATTTTATACCCTGTTACGCATAATTCTGGGAAAGAGTTTGATATAACTTTTGATTTTTGAGTTGGATTAAACACCATACATACAGTTTTCTTGGTATTAAAGGACATGTTAATTAAAAAAGATTCCTTATTTGTAAAACTAATTAGTTTTTGAAGAGAAAACCAAGAAGGTGCAATTATACATATATATTATTTATAAATAACATATATATTATAACTATTAATTATACATATTAATATATATATATATATAAACTATAAATATATATATATATATATATCTCTATATATATATATATATATATATATATATATATATATATATATATATATATATATATATATATATATATATATATATATATATATATACATATATATATATATATATATATATATATATATATATATATATATATATATATATATATATATATATATATATATATATATATATATATATATATATATATATATATATATATATATATATATATATATATAGTCATGGACAAAAGTTTGCGACCACTGCAACTTTTTACAAATAACACTCAAAATTTAGAAAAACAAGTAGTAAATTATAAATCAGTACATATATTTCAAATGTTTACTCACACTATACAGGTTAAACAGCATGTCTATTCATATTTTAGCATTTACAATGAAATTCTTTATTTTTGAGAATATTTTCAATACGTCCTGGCATCGATTCACACAGTTTCTTGCAATAGTCCGGCGTAATCTCCTGCACCCACATGCATTTAATCCAGTTGATGAGGTCATCTTCAGAACTTGGGCTATGTGCAGCAATCTTCTGCTTCATTACAGTCCAAACATTCTCAATAATATTGAGATCTGGACTGTTGCCTGGCCAAGGTTCCAGTAGCGGGATGTTTTCAGAACCCAGCCAGTCCTTAACAGCCTTGGTACCATGACAAGGTGCGCCATCATGCTGGAAATGAGTGATGCCATGTATTGGTACAAATGGTGGCAGCTTATCCATCAGTATACTGAAGTAAACAGCACCATTGATTGTTGTATTTTTAGACATAATCCAAATGCCGGCACGACCGCTACCAGAGACTGCTCCTCCCCAAACCATAACTTTTAGAGCCTGTTTGACTGTTGGTATAACGTACTTTGGATTATGCCTCTGATTTGGTGGACGTCTGACATGTCTACAAAATGAGTAGAATTGCGTGAATGTTGTCTCATCTGAAAACATCACTTGTTTCCACTGGGCTAGTGTCCACTGCCTGTACTTCTGACAAAACGCTATGCGATCGCGAATATTCTTTGGTGAAAGCTTCGGCTTCCGTGCTGGTCGGTAAGATTTCAAGTCTGCATCAAATAATCGTCTGCGTATTGTCCGACTGTTTGGTTTCTTGGATGGTGATCGAGGCAGTTTGCCTCTAATGGCACTTGAGGATGCTCTTGGTGATTTTTTTGCTGCCTTTATTATAGCATTATCCATACGGTTGCTTGTAACCTTCGGGCGCCCAGCGCGTGAACGGGATTTAAAACTTTACAGCTCTTGATTTCTCTTTACAGTAGCTACAACAGTGGAATGTGAAATACCGAGCTTTTTGACTATCTGTTTTATAGAAATGTTCTCTTTGTACAAAACAACAACCTGAGCTTGCTTTTTAGATATCAGTTCTTTACCGCGTACCATTTTAACTAGTACTGCTTCAAATAAGGTCTCCGTAATATAAAATGTTTCAAAATATTTCAGTTATATCTGAAAATAAACATGTAAACATCAATTTTAGACTCTAATTGACAATTAGCACAAATTGGTACAAAATTGTAGCACTAAAGTAGCCCAAAAGCAATTCAGAGTAGAATACATTAAAAAATAAGCGAAAATCGCAGTGGTCATAAACTTTTGTCCATTACTGTGTGTGTGTATATATATATATATATATATATATATATATATATATATATATATATATATATATATATATATATATATATATATATATATATATATATATATATATATATATATATATATATATAAATACGAAATAAATTTTTAGTTTATGACAAATATCTCAAAACAATATGTAATAAAAAAATTTTTTGTAGTCAAATATTTTTTTCTAAAAGTAATTTATGAACTGTATCAACTTGTTTTTCCGTGCAGTAGCCTTATTCATCAAGGCTTGTATTTTAGAGGTAAAGGTTAAGTTGTTATATGAGATTGTTTTGGAGGTAAAGGGTTGTAAAAAATAATAGCAACCTCCAAAACTGTAATGGATGCTTCAGCATTCATTAATACATATAAAAAATGCTGTTACATGTATCAATATGTTTTGTATTCTCTTTTTTATTATTATTTTAAATATTTTTCTATATAGTATAATATGGAAATACTATAATATTCATGTCTGCTTTTTTTTAAATGTTATGAACCAATATTTTAAAATCTCAAATAATATTGTCAATTCTACAGAAATCAGAGGAAATTCCATTTTTAAATGGATTGATAATAATTTTACTATTGTTCACAAAAAAGTTTTCATACTTTTATGCGATTATGCTTTTAAAATTAAAGCAGAAATAATATTAAGTATACCTACTTTAACTTTAGATAATAATATAAATACTATTTATATGGTTTTTATGCTAAGTCAATTAAGGTTTAACAAGTCTTTTTTGGTGATTTTTAATAAACAGATTTTATTTTAATAGAATAATACTAGAGTGAAAGTTAATAATCTAATCAATGAGGGTTTCAAAACTTAAAATGACTTTTATTATCAATAAAGTATTGGAAAAAATACTGGAGCACAAGTGTTGAAATGTTGAAGTTTATTTCTTATAAAAATTAACTTATTGATGATACCTGGGCATCTTTCCTGTTAATATGAAGTTCAAATATATAATTTATAGTTGAATATTTTTTTTATACTTTAATTTAACACCAATGTTTTTAGTATTATAATTAAATGAATCTAAGATTATATCGTTGCTGCAAAGCAAAACTATCTTAAGTCAATTTTTGGAAAAATTGACTTTTTTGGTTTAAAACACTCCTTAAGTGCACAAAAGTCATATCACCATGGTATGCACCAAAATTGATTCAACTTTTGCAATGAGTAAAATTCAAATATCTTATGTCCTAAAAAAGATAATTAAGAGACATTGTTGCTGCAAAACAAAACTATCATAAGTCCATTTTTTAGCAAAAAAAAAAACTTTTTTAGTTTAAAATACTTATTACATACAATAAATAACTGAAAACAAGTAGATTTAATCAAAAAAATCAAAAGCAGTGATTAAATTTAAAACTTTAAATGTGTTTTTCTCAGAACAGCCAAAACGGACTTAAGATGGTCTTGTTTTGCAGTAAAAATTTATTATTATTTCTAAAATTTTGCCATATTTTATATAGTTTTAAGATTATCTTAACCATTTGCATTGTTGCTTCTCATAAACTTAAATTTTTAATTTGTTATATTATGAAAAATAATAACATATTCTATAAGTGTTACAATTTGGTTTAATTAAGAAGATCAATTGCAGTGATGAATTAAAAACTTTAAATACCTTTTGATAAAATGGACTTAAGATAGTCTTGTTTTGCAGCAACAATATTCAACTTTATATAAATAATTTTTAATTTGCAAGACTCAATCGCAATTTTAAAAAAAAACTAAAATAAAATATTGTATATGTAAAACTAACCCTTCCTTCTTCAATACTGTTTCATCACCACAGTCACATGCTCCACCTGCTTGGCTTTTAAAGATATTAAAATCATGACCTTCGTGATTACCTGCTAAAAAACAATCTGCGCATAAAGACATGCAAGGAGAAATACCACAATCTCTACATCTATATGCAAAAAAATTTGCATTCCATATTAAACCACAAACTAATGCACTATCATAGTCATGTAATTTTTTAAAATAATCTCTCGGAGATAAACCACCAGCAATTAATATTTTTAGCCATTTTGCAGAAGTTTCATCAAATATGTTGTTTGGGTTTAAAATCGCTTTTAAAACACGCTTTAAAATTCTTTTTCCTGTATTTGTATTAACTCCTTCCTTAATAACTTCTGCAATATCGTTAGACCAAATTTCTTCCATTTATTGTTTACTTTTTTTTAACCAGCGTATTTTTTTAGGTGACTATTAAACAGATTTTTCATTTTCTGATGACATCAAATCCAATAAGGAAGTACTACCTGACAATGCTTGGATATAGGTCTAACGCAGTACTTACTACTTTGTCGTAGTAATTTGTTGTAGTACTGTTTACGTTAAACACAATTTTATGTTGATATTTTTATTTTTACTTTTCCCGTTCAGGTCCGCAACAGCGTTAAAACATTGCAATGATCGGAATTAATACCAACAATAACTTAAGAATAACATCTTAGTAATAATAATAACTTAAGAATAGCTTCATAATAGTAACGTATAAGTATTTATTTAAATTATCTTTTATTAAAAATAATTTAAATAAATAACTCCTAATATTTTATTGTGACAATGTTTGTAGACTTAAAATTAAAACCAGTATTTTAATGTATAATATTTAAAATAATCATTATATACAAGGCCGTAGACAACTTTTTTAGATGTTTAAGCTAAGCAAGTTTGGAACATGAAAAAAAACTCCATATTTGAGTATCTTTATATATATGAGGAATGAGGAAGTTATGTAAAAAATTGCAGTGATTGGAGACAGGGAACAACAAAAACCCTAAAACCCCCAGCCCCAAATATGAGGGCAATGAGTCAAAGTTATTTTTTTTTATAGTAAAATTAATATATATTTATTGATGAATTTCAAATTTGATTCAATAGTCTCTTGCTGTTCGACTTTTCAAAAAGTTTACAGCTGCCTCAAAATGAGGGTGATGTAAATTTTGCATGGTCATAATTTCAGAACACTAAGAGAATAATAAATGAAATTCAAAATCTGTCAATGAATACAAATTTGGTTTATGAATGCAAAAATAAAAACAATTTTAACTTATTGCCCTCATATTTGGAGCGGGGGGGGGGGGGAGGGCTAGCTTTTAAGGGTTTTTGCTGTTCCCAATCTCCAATCACCGCAATTTTTTGCATAATTTCCTCATTCCTCATATATATGAAGATACCCAAATATGGAGTTTTTTTCATGTTTCAAAGTTGCTTAGCTCAAATATCTAAAAAAGTTGTCTACAACCTGGATATATTCATAAATATTGTGTAATTTTTTATAATCAATTATATCACAATTTCTTATAATCCATTATATCACAATTAAGCTTTCCGATTACATTTTTACAAAGTAAAAAAAGGGTTAGAAACAATTTATATGGTGAGATACTTAGTAAAAACCAATTGGTTTTTATTAAGTTTCTCTTTAAAAAACTATTGGGGTGAAATCTGTTAAAAATGTCAACTCAAAAAAAAAAAAAGTGTTTAAAGAATTAATTTTAATTAAACCATTCTTCTACCACAATGTATATAAGTTAGAGTTGAAATCTCGGGATCCCATAGTTTTTAACATCTCAAAATTCCTGGATTAAGAATTTGATCCCAAGATTTGACTTTTTAAGCCTAAAGCGAAAAATTTGCTTAGGGGAGAAGGAGGCAGTATAGGACAGGAGTAGTTAGGACAAACATATTGACCTTTTTCTAATTACTACTCATTAAAAAAAATGAAGTTTTAAGAAACATTTTTTGTCTTTTTACTGTGATTCCTAAACTGTTCTAATGTCGTCCAAAACTACGCCCTACTATGGGGTAATTCACAAATTGAACCACGGCGATGCACTTCATAAACGTTTCGAGCTAACCACCTCGGTCACTCGGCGTATTGTTTGAAAAATGTTTTAACTCAATTTACTAAACAAAAGACTTTTTAAATAAGCAAATAAAGGCTTTAAATCGAAATTGAGGAGATTATAATATAGCTTTAACATATATGTTTTAACATTACATAACTTGAAGTTTACATAAGTGAGATACCTTTTCGAATAGGGCTGAGAATACCGGACCAAAAATCAAATACCGGTATTTCGGTATTGAAAATTTATAATCCCGGGATTCCGGTATTAAACCGGTATTATTAGATTTCCTTTTATATTACAAATGAATGAATAATATAATTAAAAAATGGTTTGGCAATTAAAAAAAGCTATATTAACTTATTTAAAGAATAAAAAAAAGGAAAACAAATTTCAGTAAAATGTTAGTTATATATTAATCATAAGAAAAGGAAGAAAACATAAATTTTTAAGGTTCTACTTTTTCTGCAGTTGGTTGTTGATATAAGATCTCAGAAAACATAGGTTTTTAAGCGAATTATCTTCCATCCTTGACCGAATTCTGGTGCAGACTAAGCCAGCTACCGAAAAAGCTCTCTCTGATTCTACACTGGTTGGTTGAATACTTAGTAAATAATTATATATTAAAGTTAAGTATTTTCCCCTTATGTCATTTGTCTCAAAAAATGACATTTCTTTTTTTATTGAGCGTGTGAGATCTTTTTTATTTCGGTCAATTCCACTCTCAGATAATCTGAGCAAACTTTTTTTGATATTGCTATCTCCATGTTTTCCTTTAAAGTCAAAGAAATTTCATTTCTTTGATCAACTTCATCATCGTCGAAATTGAATATTATATTTGTGAAACGATAACTTTTGCGATTGCAGCTTTGATAATGATCGGAAGTAATTCATAATCTCTATCAGTTTCATCATCGCTCAGATTTTCATTGGAGTCTGCATCGTGTAAATATTGCAAAACACTTGAAATTTCTGTTCGTCTTTCAAGAATACGTACTTTCAACGCTGCTTTCAATTCACAACTTAATGAACATGGATGGCCAGATATTGATTTCATCATAAATTGAATAGCAGCACCTACAGATAATAAATTTATATCTTGTCGGCAGATTGCTTCAACTGTAAGCTTAATAGAAAGTAAAGCTGAAAGGATATTTGACAACATTTCAAACTCTGCATCTGAAAAAAAAATAGGTGATTTTAAATCTATTAGACTCTTTTTGATGAAATTTTTAAATTTGACAAAACGTTCTATAATAGACACCAAACTATTCCATCGTGTTTTTGAGTCCCAAACCAGAGACAATTATTTCCCGAACTCTTCTTTTACATATATTTGTAAGGCTTTGTCATTTTTTGTAGGCGAAGAACGAAATATTTTGACCACGTTTCGAACTTTTTGAATTAATAATAACGTTTGCTGATGTATCAGAAAAGAAGAATTATCATCATTGTTTTTAGTGGAGATTATGAGTAAACCATTTTCATTTTCATAATCTTCATCAGTTAATTCGTCGTCATCTGCGGAATTCTTTGTGAATTATTTTGTGATCCTTTGGTATGTTAGAAAAGCCTCTGGCTGTTAAGCCTTTTCTGATATCATATGATGTGCAAATAATGTTGAATGATAAACCATCACACGCAGTCATCCTAGCTAAAATAGCTGGCAATGAATTATCCATTTTATCAATTTTAAAAAAGTTGTTTATAGTTACTGAAGGTTTTGATGTCTGTAAAAATTCTGAAGAATCTAAAACAGTGGGACTACCTGCATCTCTTTTTAACATTAGCTTCATAATAGTAACGTATAAGTATTTATTTAGATTATCTTTAATTAAAAATAATTTAAATAAATAACTCCTAACTAGAGGTACTAGTATTAGCAATAGCAGTACTACTACTACTATTGCTAGTACTAGTACCACTACTTTAAGAGCAGCCGTGGCACATTGGTTGTGCACTTGCCTTATGAATAAAGTATTCATAGTTAAAACCATAGTAAACATAGTTTAAAATAGTAATAACAGTAGTATTAATATTAGTAAAAAAAGTAATAAACGATAATAATAAAAACAAATCGCATTTGTAGTTTAATATTAAAAAAGGAAGAAATATTATTAAATATTATATGATATAAAAAGATTCGGCTCTGTTTGACAGTCTTGTTTATGTAAAACAGTGGAACAAAGCCCCACTTGGAATCGGAGCCCCTCGCAACGACAAGGAAATTTTGTGAAATCTGAAGATCTTTAAATTTTTAGCAAAAAAGAATGAAAGTTTTACAACTTTAGTATAGATTACCATTTTGAAACAAAAAAAACAACTTTTTGTATATTATATTATAAAAGTAAGAAATATTTCCAGTACTTATTTTAATAAAAAGCGGAATAAACTTGTTTTAAAGGAAGAAAACGAATTAAGAGCTTTTAATTCATATGGAAGGTTGTTCAATGAGGTATTGTACAATGGAATAAAAAGAAAGATTTTAATCAATTTTGATACCGAGTTTTTTTAATGGAGTTAACAAAGTTGATTTTTTGCAAAGTTAATCTGAAGCTCGTGTATTTATAGGTTTTTTATTGATTTAATTTAAAAATAGATTTTTGTTGAAATTTAGAGTTTGTTGAAATGATAGGGACATATTTAGTAGGGGGCGTAAGAGGTGTCTAACCCCCCTAGGAAAATTTTATACAAAAAGTAGTCGGCGAATTTGGATTTTTAGTGAGAAGTTGGCAAATATTAGGCAACGATGACCTTCTTTTATTTATAGGCCTTATTAGCAAAAAATTATTTTGCCCATAATCAACAAAGCCCCTTTTTTCAGCCTCCTCCCTTTAAAATTTCTTTGCAACGGCCTTGGAAACGAAGTCATTCAACTAGGTTGAAAAGATCATGGTGAATTTATTTTATTTGTTTTTTTGAGGGATTTGTTAATTAGCATTGGATTAATATCATCAACACAGTGGTAAACGAATGCAAACTTAATAGATGTATTAGGAAAGAAGGAAAGCAGCGGTTTTAATACTAAACTTTGTCACAGAGTACCTCGGAAGATCATTTAACAAGGAAGTTAACGCCTACTTCCTTACCGAAATCGCAAATATGATTAGAGCAGCATTGAACCACAAACCTTTTGATTCTGAACCACGAACCTCTCGATAAGAAAAACTTTTTCTAAACGACTGCTAGCTGAGATTAAAGATGAAGCTTTTTTTTTTTGATTTTATTTTTTTAATTTTATTGAATAAACCTTTACAATTAGGTTTAATTTTTCTGGTTTTTCTTCTATTTGTTTTGTTATTCTTTATTTATTTTTTTATTTTATATTTTATTCTCTTTTCAATTTATGGATTTTAATCTAAGTTTGCTTTGTTTTTTAGCATCTTTTTTAAAAGCGCTATTTATCAAAACTTGCAAAGAGCCGTGGCCAAGTTATTATTCTTTAAATTTTTATTAAAAACTTCAATTATTTGGGGTAGCTTTGATAATCCTGTCAATGTTACCACAAAACCGAAATGTGCGTTTTAAACAAAAAATACTAAAAAATTATTTTAAATGCTTAACATTTAAATAGCATCATAAAAATACATTTAAGACTATGCTATAGTATGATTTAACTTAACTTAGGTATAGTATGGTTTAACTTACCTTATAACTAAAGTTTTAAAACATAAAAAAAATAAAGAACAAGTTTAATTTGCGTTCGCGGTATTGTGTCGTTATTTATGTTTACAATTATGTGGATAAAAATAGTTTGTTCATTTAACATATTACTGTCGCGTTGGTTAAAATAATTTAAACAATAGTCAACTGGTGACTGGTAAAAACGTTTAATATAACACATGGTACCCACCTGACAATGTAACCCTACGTTACCTTACAATTGAACACGTTGAAAATATACAAACCATATAACAAGATATTACAATGGCAAACTTAATAGTATTGTCAAGGATTGTTAATGCAAAATGCATTTTTGTAAAGGATAACTCGTAGAAGACTAAAGAATTTTATTGTCGAGTACTTTAATTTAATGGTTTACACGGTCATCATCGTTAATCAACTAATAGCGAGTGATACACATAAATGTTTAATACCTATCAATATAACAATTTGAATTGAGTATGAAGTATTTTAATTTTTTTTTCAAAGTGACAGAATTAGTTATTGTTTTGAGTTCTATATTTTTGGATATTATTTTATTATAAAGGCACCAACCTCGGTATAAAATTAAGAATCGTAAAAACTTCGTTGTTTTTATTATTAATGTAAATTTTCCTGTTTCTTGTGGTGTATCTGTTTGTGTTAATTTGAAAAATATTATTAGAAAAATGTGATGGCGTTAACTCAAGTTTATATTTAAGCATGAACATGTTGATAGGTATTAATTTAATAGATATTTAGTGCCTTGAAGGGTTTTAGTAAGGGTTCAGTATGGATAAGCTTATCTTTATTGTAAACTAGTCTTGATGCGTGTTTTTTGTTTCTATGAAGAAAATTTAATTTAGATTTGTGGGTACATCCCCACGTAATATTAGCATACGTAAGATAACTATGGATGTAAGAAAAATAAGAGAGGTTTTAGATTATCTTGAGATAACATAAATTTTATTTTGAAGAGTATCTCTACATTTTTTGAAATTTTAGTGTTTAAGGTATTTATATGGGTTTTTCCCCATATGTTTTTATCAATTGTTATTCCAAGAAATTTGGTTGTTTCAGTTCTTTCAATATTTGTATGATCTAATTTTAGGGAGGGAAGTATGGTTTTTACATTTAGTGAGGGAAGTATGGTTGATACATTACTAGTAATATAAAGGCCAAAAATTTATGGCTATTATACAACCATAAAATTATGCTATTGTACAAAAAATTATAGTTACATTAAACCAGAATTTCTTAGCCAAAATAAAAAAATAAAAAAAATATAAAAATAAAATAATGATAGTATAACGACCATAATCTATATAAAAATTATAGTTACATCATAACCATAATTTCTAAGCTAAAATAAATAAAAAATATGGTTACATCACAAACATAATTTCTTAAAAAAATTATGGTTACATCATAACCATAATTTCTGAGCCAAAATTTAAAAAAATTAAAAAAAAAATTAGCTTCATCACAACCATAATTTATTAATATATTATGGTTACATCATAACTATAATTTCCGAGTCAAAAAAAAAAATTTAATTTTTTATAAAAAAGTTATTTTATAAAAATTTTGTAATTTTAAATCAATCTTTTTTAAGTTGAGCGTAATAGTAAAATTGTCATTTTAAAGCATAAAAACTTCCAATTCCAAAGATAGTCCAATTCGTTCATCCCCAGAGTTTGATATATCTACTAATTTTCTTCCATTAGCAACACTAGGCACGAAATCGGATTGGGTATAATTTACAGACTTATCAATTCTTTATTGTCAACCCATGAGTTGAACTTCTCAGGGTACCCATATCACTTTACTAATGATTTGTTTTTGAGTTTACGAATAACTTTTTTAATCCTAAATATTTTTTGGTTAGTTTTTTGCAGTTCTTGTTCATAAAAAGTACCTTGTATTTCTTCACCATTATTGTCAGTTATTTTATATGTCGGTGGATCTGTGAACTGAATCTGTGTCACAGTAAAAACCTCCTCCATCTCGGTGTGTATCCTTTTTCAAACGTTACCTTCTTTTTAGTTATCCTAACTCTACCACTAATTGAAAACTTTGGTTTAACGGGCTCTTATCGTACTCATTCTTTTTATCGCTAGCTGCAACTGGTATCATTTTAATTGAAGAATGCCTCGTGTTGTTGTATTTAATTACCATTTCATCTAAAACATCAATATATTTTCTGGTAGAATTAGCTGAAAAGTACTTTAACATTTTCTCTTTCATTGTTCTATTCCAACGTTCAACTACACAACTTTTTTCTTCATTTTCAGTTGAATATAACTGAACACCCAGCGCTTTAACATGCTTATCATAAAATTCTAAGCCTTTATCCACCCATATTTTATTACACCTTCTTTCTTTAAAGATTTTATTTAATGCATCAGCAACATCAACTCCAGTTTTATTCTTCAATGGAACAACCCATCCATACTTTGAAAATACATCTATCACCATTAATAAGTATTTTATACCGTCATTGAATTTAGAAAAAGATTGCATGTCGACTAAATCAACAGCCCATATTTCATCGATTCCATTTACAATAACTTTTCTTTTTCTGAAATATTTTACAACCGGTCTATGAAGCTCGTTTGCAAGTTTTTCATTCCATTTTAATTCTTTATCCTTGTCTTTTTTACAGATCGTTTTTACAGGTAGTTTTTTTGAACATCCAATCCAAACTTTGCTTTAGTCGATATAATAGGTTTTATAATACCTCGTTCAATTCTTTCACGCATTGTTGGATTTTTTATAGCATCCATTTCTTCGAGCATAATTTTATCAGCTTCATTTCTTTTTGCTATATCTGTAAAGTATTTATAAGCAAGATCATGATGGTGTGCTGATTATCAACTCTATCTACAGGTTTACTCCATTCTTTATATGCACCAGTAAAAGTTAATCGTTCATCTAAATTAGTACCAGGACCTGCAAAGTTCATACCAGGTAAATGAATTTCACCTGGGAGCTTTGACCATGGGAGTTTTATTTTATTTGTTGCTGAATTAATTGAACTAACTAAATCACCTACTGTTTTTGCTGATACGAATTTAGTTTTTGTTTTTCCACTAATAGCGCAAGTTCCTCGTAGCATATTATTTTTTGTTTTTACTCGTGACGCTTTGCGGGTTTAGTGTATTTGTTTTGTTTTTGCATTTAACACAGTACATTTTTTTTATATAGAGTAAATTTAAAAAAAATGGACAATATGGATTTATCATGGAATGTAAATAACAATAAGAGAAATAAATTGCTACCTAAAAGTTTAAACTTTTAAGACCTGGTTGGTTAGACTATAATAATTTACAAGTTTTTGGAAAATCTCTTTTTTAACCAGAATACAAAAAAATAAAAAAAATTAAAAGATCTTTTGAAAAAAATTACAAAAAGAAGTTATTCTTGGACTATGTAAGTTACAAGACAAAATAGAAAAATTAAATGCGAACCCTGAGTTTATAATTGAAAACATTTCAAAAAATTTAAATGAGAAAACAGATATGGAGTGTAACTTTTTTTAAACAGCAGAAGATGTACCAGATCCTAAAGATCTTGATATTCATAAGAATAATCTGATGACATTTGATGATTTACAATTAACAAAGCAAAATAATAAAGTGTGAAAAAATAAAATGTGAAAAATAAGTGTGAAAAATATTATATATAAGATGAAGACATAGTGATGTAGATTGTTTCTATCTTGCACAAAATTATTTATGTTACCTAGACAAACTATGAAAGAAAATGCAAATTTTGTTTGCTTATTTCCACAAGATTCGAAGAATCTAAATCATATTTATAAAGATCATGTTTCAAGTGATATGACACAAGATAAATTTACAAGATTATGTAAGGATGCCTGGTCAGAGCCTCATGGATTTGTTATTATAGATCTATCTTCTAAAAAGGTTATGGAAAACATAAAAGTGGATTAGATAATTTTTATATACCAACTTGTGAATTTTAAAAAAACTATGAAAAAAAAAAATTATACTTGTATATATATAAAAACAAAAATGACTTATGTATTATCGAGTGGAAATAGCAATATCAGAAAAACTAAGTTTGCTCCTATTATTCAACTTAGACAAGATAAGGAATATGAAATGGCTCTAATTTCTTTAGAGACATATTACAGTTTTCCTAATATTATTTCTTCAATCAACAGTTTTAGATATAGCACAAGTAATGGAGCAACTTGGCATGACATAAACATTCCAGAAAGATGTTATGAGATTACTGATATAAATGGATATATTCAATTGATTATGTCAGAAAACAACAATATTTGTGCAGGAGTTGCAGGTATTACAATTGAAGGAAATAATAATACATTAAGATAAGTTTTAAATATTGTATCTGATTATAAAGTTGATTTTACAACTTCAAATTCAGTTAGAACTGTTTTTGGTTTTAACAGTGGAGTATATTCATCAGGTTACCATGAATCAACTAATATAGTAAACATATTAAGTGTTAATAGTATACGTTTTGCAAGTGATATAATAGAATTATCATATATAAATGGAGGAACAGAAAACGTTATATATTCATTTTTCCCAACTGAAGATCCTGGATTTAAAATTGTTCAAGAGCCGTTAAACTTTATTTACTTACCAGTAACACTAAAAACAATTTCAAAAATGGAAACTGTATTGCTTGACCAAAATGGAAATCCTTTGAATTTACGAGGAGAAGAATTGTCTATTAGGTTTCATATAAGAGAAAAAAAATAATTATATTATATAATATGAGTAAATATACAAATATTAAAATAAATGTTTCGCAGGGGCAATTAGAAAAACTTAAAAAACAATTGAAGATGGTTATGGAGCTAGTATTAAATTATCACATTTAGATCTTAATGGTGAACATGTATTTGCTGTAACAAATGCACAATTGAATAGAATTACAAGAGCATTAGTACATTCCATCCGGATACATATAGAGTTGAACTTTCTCAAATACTTTTTAAGCCATACAAAGACTTAGAACACCCTTCAGTATTAATAAATGAGAATAGATATGAAATATTTGCACAACATGACATTACAATAAAATCTTTATCACATCAAAATATTCTTTTAAAGTTTGGTGTATCAATTAATAAAGGTGTTGCATTAGTTTCACTAAAACAAGAACTTAAATTAAAAATGTTAAGTTTACAAAATTCTGTAATATCTGAGTCTGTTGCTGATATTGTAGTAAACGTTGTTAATAATTCTGTTTCTGATGTATTAATTAAACCAGGAGAAAGTTTATGTTTTATTAATTTATTGTAAGTTTTTGAAAATATTTTTTTCCCTCATTAAAAATGAAATATATGATGAAAATCAGTCACCTGTTGAAAACCAAACTCATGTATATCGTATACAAAAAAATTAATGAGATTTAAAAAGATATAGAGCGTGAAAGAAAAAAGAGAACTATGTTAAGTAAAAAGTATCAAAATCTGTAAAAAAGTATCAAAATCTGTAAAAAAGTATCAAAATCTGTAAAAAAGTATCAAAATCTGTAAAAAAGTACCAAATCTGTAAAAAAGTATCAAAATCTGTAAAAAAGTATCAAATCTGTAAAAAAGTATCAAATCTGTAAAAAGTATCAAAATCTGTAAAAAAGTATCAAATCTGTAAAAAAGTATCAAAATCTGTAAAAAAGTATTAAATCTGTAAAAAAGTATCAAAATCTGTAAAAAAGCATCAAATCTGTAAAAAAGTATCAAAATCTGTAAAAAAGCATCAAATCTGTAAAAAGAGCTGTTAAAATAATTTAAGCAGTTGATAATGTATTACTAGCAAGCACTATGGCACTTGGAACTATTGGAATTGGTTTTTTGACAACAATAATTGCAAGGTATAGCATTAGGAGCAGGTGTGTTATCAATAATAGGTGGACAAATTAATAAAAAATTAAATTCAAAAGCAGAAAAGCCTGAAAATATTAAGATAATTGCTGATTCAAAACTAAATACAATAAGTGATTATATTTCTAAAGCTTTAGTAGATGGACATATAAATAACAATGAATATGAGTTAACACTTGGTGAATTTGAAAAATTTCAAGTAATGCTTGAACAAATTAGAACAAAAATAAAAACTGAAATTGATGAACAAACTAATGGATCATTAATTAAACAAGGAAGAGATAAGCCAATTAATATACTCCAAAGTAGATTTAGTAAAAATGTAAACGTAAAAAAACAAAATAATTTATTAAAATAAAACGTAAATAAAACGTGCAATTGCTACTAAAAACCCATACAAACCAAGGTCATTTAGGAGTGGAAAGTACAGAGAAATAATAGCTCCAATTTGGAGAGATATAAAGAAAAGTGAGAAGTGTGAATCAAAAGGAACAGGATTACAAGCAATAATTCTTCCTAGCGACCCTAATGCATTAATTGAAATGCTTGAATTACGTATAGCTGCATGGAAAGCAGGTAACACTGGATCAAGAAATGAAGCTGTTGCAATTTGTGATGATTTATTACGGCAAGGTGTTATAAATAGTGCACAGTATAAATCGATACAAAATAATTTATAATTACATATATCTCAATGCATATAAAAAAAATATATATCACATAAAAAATGCTAATTGTTCATTATAAGAGATATATGAAGAAACATGTTGTTGGAGGAAGTGGCATATTCGACAGTATAAAAAATTTGATTTAAACGAGCAGCAGCGTCAAAAGCATCATATTCAGCTACGTTGAATAGGTTGGCTGCTAGCGAATTAGGAAAAACTGCATTAAATGCTGCTAAACCAGCAGGAAAAGAACTTTCAACACCAGCAATAGAAGCTGATAGAGATGTTGCAGTTGAAAAAGGAAAACAATTAATTATTAAAGCATCTTCAAAACTAGTTTCACAACCAAATACTGCTATTAGTAAAAAAAGTAAATATTTTCAAAATTAATAAATAATTGAGATGAGGTAACAACAAATATAAATAAATTAATGATGGGGGCTGCGATAAAAAATCAACAGAAAAAAATCTCAAATAAAAATGATAAGAATCTATAAGAATAGAAGATCTAGTTAAAAAAGGACGTGGTCTTAGACTTGCGAAATTTTTTACACAATTATTACTTGGCAAAAAAAAAAATTTTTTACATTGTATTAAAAAAAAATAAAATGTCAACTTCTGAAGTATTAAATTTTACAGAAATTGCAACTGTGGATGAAGGAATCGAAAGATTTGAATTCCATGAATATGAGCCAGTGGCTTGTACAAATCTAAATAGTTCTGGGGAAATAAGAACCAACGTTGAGCAACAAGATTCTGAGATGATTACGGCAAAGTTATTTATGGATTTAAACATACACTAACTCTTGTAAGAAAAAGTGATGGTGATGCAATTTTTAGACTTGCTGCTGCAGCTGCAGGAAAAGTTAATCTTGATAAAATATCATTGCTTATACCGCATGTGACTCCATCAGATATAGAAAGGAATTATCTTTATAAAACTGTTGAATCAAAAGTGAAAATTCCAGTAACTTTTCGCGCGCGGCAGTGTGATACTACAGCGCGCGGCAGTGTGATACTACTGTATATCTGTTCCATAATCTACTACATTTTCTTGGAGACTGAGCGTAAAGACATCTCCTGAAAAACCAAGATACATTATTGTTGGATTTCAAACAAATAAGGATGGAAGTCAAAAATTTAATCAGGAAAGATACCCTGCTGTTGATTATAATTTATCATTCCCAAATCAGCAATTTTCAAGAGCTTATAGAGATGCATCTGTGTTTAGTGAAAAACTTTATGGAATGAATGAATTGATCACACAAAACAACATACCTCCTTTTGAATATAAAAATTTATACCCACTTATGGTTTTTGATGTTAGTAAACAATCAGAAAGATTAAAATCATCAATAGTAGATGTACAAATTAAAGCAACAATTAATGCGGCTGTTCCAGAAAATACTGAAGCATTTCAGACGGAAATAAAATGAATATTGTTTATTAAAACAGTTTTTGAAAATGAGTTTAATTTTTTTTCTTTATATAATAAAATGAATATGAAATATACAAAGAAAAATTTAAAAAATCTATTAGAAGAAAATAACATTTCAAAAACATCAAACAATCTTGCTACATTGGTAATGATTGCTATGGATAATGGGTTATTAAATAAAGAATCTATTATGACAGAAGTGAAATAAATAAATGAGAAATGATCAATTGGTAGACCTAGAATACATCCAGTAAAAGAAGTAAAGGTGAAGAATCCAGTTGGGAGACCTAGAAAAAATTGTGAAACAGATGAGATAGAACTAGAAAAAATTGTAGATCCAAAATATGAAAGATTAGGGACAGTTAGAAATAATCCAGTGTCTATTAAATTAACTGACATGGAAACAGGAGAAATTACAATATATCCATCATTATATAGTGCTATGCGTGGAACTAAGCATGGATGGAGATATTTTGAATTACGTGATGGAAAGATTGATAATGGTGTTAAAATTTAGATAATAAAATCTGAAAAAACTGAAAAAACATAAGTCCCAGATATGATATAAAAATTTATATATATTTTAATAAATATATATAACATGATAATATGAAAAAACAATAGTCCCAGATATGATATAAAAATTTATATATATTTTAATAAATATATATAACATGATAATATGAAAAAACAATAGTCCCAGATATGATATAAAAATTTATATATATTTTAATAAATATATATAACATGATAATATGAAAAAACAATAGTCCCAGATATGATATAAAAATTTATATATATTTTAATAAATATATATAACATGATAATATGAAAAAACAATAGTCCCAGATATGATATAAAAATTTATATATATTTTAATAAATATATATAAAGAAAATAAAAATATTAAAATGATATAAGAAAAATAAAAATATAAAAAAATAATCTTGTTATATAAAATGGAAAACAAAAATGTAAATGAATTGTGACAAAACGCTAAAGAGCAAAAAATTAGATATTATAGAATGTGGAAAAGTGATCTCATAAAATCATTACAAATTGTATTAGACGAACCAATTCCGGATATAGCATCTTCAACAATTTTAACCCCTACACCTTTTATTGCAACTATTACATCAATATCTGCAGATATCTTTTATACAGCAATATCTGCAAATATCTTTTTCACCTGCAATAGCTGCAGGTGAAAAAGGTAATGGTGCTTTATCATTTATGAATCTTGTAAAAAATAGTGCGATTAAAATGATTAATGAAAATAGAAAATCAAAGGTTTATATAGTTCTCTCTTGTGAAATGGAGCGTACTGATATTAAAACAAGAGAAACTAAAATTACAATCATTTTAATTATCAACCTGCTTCATTTGCAGAGAAGAATCAAGTTGTATTAGAATCAACAGATTTGAATGAATTATATGAAATATCAAAGCTGAGAATTCTAGAAAACTTATCATCATTTCAACAGTTGGGGTCAGGTTGGAGGATTGTTTCTATTAAAAAGATGGATATAAATATTATGGAGTATAATCCAATTAGCGCTAAATCATACATTCCACTTGATAAAAATTTAGCAACTAAAAAGACAATAATTAATATAAAAAATGAAGATAATGAGTGTTTTAAGTGGTGCAAGAGCATTAAATTTAACAGATAATCATCCTGAAAGAGTAGATAATAAACTTAAAAATCAAGCTGAAAAAATAAATTGGGAAAAAATAGAATTTCCAATATCATTAAACCAAATTACACAATTTGAGAAAAATACTACAGATATCAGTGTCAATGTATTTGGATATGAAAATTCATCAGTTCATATTTTATGTGTGTCGAAAAATAATAATCGTAAACATTTAATAGGTTTACTATTAATCTCAAACGGTGTTACTAATCATTATTGTTTAATAAAAAGTTTAGGCAGATTACTTTCTTCATATTAAGCAGATTACTTTCTTCAACATCTAAGAATCGAAACATCTAAGATATCGAACATCTAAGAAACGATGGACTATTCACTATTGCAGAAATTGCTTATTAGGATTTAATACTGAAGAATCTTTATCTAATCATAAATTGTATCGTGACACACATAATTCAGTACGTATTGAACTTCCAAAACCAAATTCAATAATGCAGTTCAATAATCATAACAAATCTGTGAGAGTACCGTTTGTAGTATATGCCTACTTTGAAATTTTATCAAACCAATTAACACTTGTGAACCAAATCCGAATGACTATCCTAAGCAATATCAAAGACATATTCCAAGTTCATTCTGTTATTATATTAAATGTATTGACTAAAGCGTTTATTAAAGCAGTCCAGTTACATTTACTGCGAGTAATGAAACGGATGATGTTGCACAAAAATTTTTTGACAACTTAAAAGAAGATATTAAGAAAATTTGTGATATTATTAAGCTTCCAAAAAAGATGATTGAAAGCGAGGATGATTTTAATGCTGCAATATCATGTTACATTTGTGGAGAAGATCTTGAAAAAGATAAAGTACGTGACCACTGCCTTATTAATGGAAAATATAGAGGCGCTGCTCATCAAAACTGTAATTTAAATTATAAAATTCCAAAATTCTTTCCAGTTACATTTCACAATTTATCTGGTTATGATTCTCACTCGTTTATAAAGAAGTTATCAGGAGGAAAGTTGAGTTGTATACCAAACGATGAAGAAAAGTTTATTAGCTTTTCTAGAGAAATTAAAGTTGGCGAGTTTATTAATAAAGATGATAAGAAAGTTGAAATTAAGCGTGATCTCTATGGTTTGTACAACGTTTCAGATGTGATGTTACTAACTAATGTATTTAAAAATTTTAGAGATGTTTTTATTAATTGTTATAAATTAGATCCTGTTTGGTATTATACATCACCGGGATTAGCTTGGGATGCAGCATTAAAGAAAATAAAAAGAAAGTTCGAATTGCTAAGTGATATGATACTGATGATAAAGCAAAAAATAAGAGGTGGATTTAGTATGATATCTAACAGATTAGGAACTTCTAATAATAAGTATATGAAAGATAAGTATGATCAAAGCAAACAATCAACATATATACAGTATCTAGATGCTAATAATTTATATGGGTGGGCAATGAGTAAACCACTTCTAACACATGGTTTTAAGTGGATGGATGAAAACGAGTTAACAAACTAGAAATCAATTTCCTGTATACTAGAAGTTGATTTAGATTACCCTGAAAATCTACATGATGATCATAATGATTATCCACTTACACCTGAAAGAATAACCGTTGATAAGGTTGAAAAATTAGTACCCAACTTGAGTAATACGAAAAATTATGTAGTTCATCATGAAAATCTTAAATTGTCTGAAAGATTAGGATTAAAGATTATAAAAGTTCATAGAAGTATAAAGTTTGAAGAAAGAGCATGGTTAAGTGAATACATTGAACTAAATCCAAATCTAAGAACTAAAGCAACTAATGTTTTCGAAAAAGACTTATTTAAACTAATGAATAATTCAGTATTTGGAAAAACAATGGAGAGTATTGAAAGCAGAGTTGATATTAGATTAGTTAAAACAGAGATGAGGCTATTAAATTAGCATCTAAACCAAACTATGAAAGTAAAACAATATTTGATGAAAACTTAATAGCAATAAATATGAAAAGAATAAAATTACTTTATAACAAACCAATTTACTTAGGTATGTGTATATTAGATTTAAGTAAAACACTAATGTATGAATTTCACTATGATTACATAAAAAATAGATATTCTGGTGGAGCAAAACTATTATTCACAGATACAGATTCTTTAGCATACGAAATAAAAGCAAAAGACTATTATGCAGATATTTCTAATGATGTTGAAAGCAAATTTGATACAAGTGAATTTGACCCAAAGCACCCTGAAATTAATAATGTAGGTTTTAAAGTTGGTGCTAATAAGAAAGTAATAGGAATATTTAAAAAAGATAACAAAAAATGTAAGGGGGTAAAGAAAAATATTGTTAAAAAGTATATAACACATGAAGATTATAAAGATTGTTTATTAAATAAAAGATATCATATTAGGAAAATGAATGTAATAAGATCCCATTTACATGATGTTTACACAGAAGAGGTCAATAAAATAGCATTAAGCTCAGAAGACGATAAAAGAGTTATTTTAGAAGATGGTATACACACATTAGCATATGGGCACTACAAACTAAAAGAAGAAGAAAAACAATATGTTGTAAATAAAAATGGAAAAGATTAATAACAATTATCATAAACTTATCAATGTTGAAGGAATAATTTTACCAAATGATCCACTAACAAATTTTCAATTGACCAAAGCAGCAAAAAAACTAAAAATAAAACATTTTAAAGGTGTATTTGTAAGAGATGAATTATCTAAAAATACACAAAAAAAAGAATGCGGAATATTAAACACAGGAGATTCAAGTGCGCAGGGATTTCATTGGATTTGCTGGTACAAAGACGGAGATAAAAAGTTTTAACTCTTATGCACAACCACCACCAGTTGAAATTGTTAATTATTTAAAAAGTCCTGTTTATTATAATAGTGAAAGAGTTCAGTTTGGAATTACCTCATTCTGAGGACACTTGTGTCTATATGTTTTAAAAAAGCTAGATGAAGGATGTGATTTTTAGAATATTATTAATAATCTATGGATAAAAAAATTTTCTATATATATAAAAATGACTGTTGATAAATTCCGACGCAATAATAATTCAACTACAAACCAAGTAGCAAATGGTTTAACAACATCTCAAGCTACTAACTTGTTTATTAGGAGAGATGGACAAAATAATGCAACTAGTAATAACTAACATGAATTCTAATAAATTGATAAATGTAGCAGCACCTACTTACTCATAGGACGCTGCTACAAAAAATTTTGTTGATAGTATAATACCTAATCCTAGCAGTTTACAAATAATACCAAATTCAAGATTAACATGCACGGAAGTAATATCATAGACTCTTGCACCACATACAGATGCTGATGGATCAGCAATTTTTATTCAAAATGGCGGTCCTGGTATTCTCAGAAAACTATGGTTAGCAATTACAGAAACAAGTGTTACTGGAACACTACCAGGTAACGTATTTATTAAAATATAAGCAGATAATACACATTGCATAGGAAATTCTTCTTCTTCTACACCTATTAACGGAATAAATGGTATAGATTTAACCACTGATTTTTTATTTCCTTCACTTGGTGGATCATATTATGCAAACTCTTTACAAGGTTGTTATGTATCTACTAATACTAGATTAGGAGGATATTTACACTTGATTTACCATGTATAGCCAATCTAGCAATTGAATTGCTCAATAAAACTGGTTACACAAACATATTGGCTTCAACCTTTTATTACATTAATTCCATCAATACCACAATCAATATCATCTCTTAAATTATACTCATTAACATTTAGATATTTGAATACAGTTTATGGTAGAGAATATTATTGGATACTGTAGGTAATAATAATGGTGTTTAATTAAAATTGGTGCATCTGGAAATTGGTTGGAATCAAGAATACCCATGAATGACGCACTCAATTCTCCTATAAATACTAACTCTGTTATACAACCTTGGACGCCATATAACTATAGTAATTATACAATATTTCCTGGATATGATGTTAATAGTTTATGTTTTTACTGTTCATCTGGATTAGAAAATTTGTATCTTTCTTCATGGAAGGGTGCTAATGTAGCCTCATTTAATAATACATCATCTGGACTATTGTATCAATCAAAATCAACAATTGATTCTACAACTACTATCTCATTTTACGTAAATTATACCGATTCCATGTCTAGTGTTGCTTACGGAAGAAGATTAGTAGTTACATTAAACTCTGGGGATGAACGAATTGGACAATTTGGAAGTTTTTATACTTTAAACAAATTTACTATTACGCTTAACTTAAAAAAAATTTATTTAAAATTATAAATTTTTTTTTTGGCTCAGAAATTGTAGTTGTGATATAACCATAATATATTAATAAATTATGGTTGTGATGAAGCTAATTTTTTTTTTTATTTTGGCTTAGAAATTATGGTTATGATGTAACTTTAATTTATATATAGATTATGGTTGTTATACTATCATTATCTTAATTTTATATTTTTTTTATTTTGGCTAAGAAATTATGGTTTTAATGAAACTATAATTTTTTGTACAATAGCATAATTTGTGGTTGTAAAATAGCCATAACTTTTTGGCCCAGAATCTGCCTTTAAATTACTATTACTTTTTTGTTTTTTAGAATAAAACAATATGAATTTAGTTTTTTTAGTATTAAGTGATAGTTTGTTTACTTTAAACCAGATTTTCAGATTTTCAAGCTCGTTATGCATACATACAAATAGGTCTTTAATTAACCCCAGCGGGCATTTTACCGTTGACTTAATGTTGACTTAACATCATCTTTAACGTTGGCTAGTCGTTGTGTTAAGGTTGGAAATGGAAAGGTTTTTTAACGTTAAAAAACGTTAAAAAACCTTTCCATTTCTAACCTTGAACGGTTGAACGTCAGCAAAACGTTGAACGTTGGTTAGGAGTTGTTTTAAGATTAGAAATTAGTTAATGTCGTGTAATTTTCTCTACATATAAATAAATTTGTATATATCCTCTTAAAATAAAACTCTACAAATTTAAATACATGTATATTTCCCAAACATTATCATTACAAATCATTCCGATTCCAAAACATAACTTGGTGTTTCATTGCTTGCACAAGGATGGTTTGATGAAGCATCAATCGATGATCTCTGACCTTGACCTGCTTTGTCTGGAGTATACTTTAACACATACATAATTTCTTTTTGAATACAATCTCTTGTAGTGTCTCCATGGATGATAAGTACAGCATCTAAACAATTAACACGGATATAAAAAGTTTAAATCTCGTGGAATTTTTCACACTGATTTCAATTTTCTGAACTTAATTAAGTTCAGAAAATTGAAATCATGAATTAAAATTGAAATTTTTTTAATTATAATTATAATTGAACAAATTTTAATTATAATTATGAATAAAATTAATAAAAGTTGTTTAATATATCTATCTATATATATAAATATTTTTTTAGATTAAGTCTCCGTGAAAATAACGAGAATTTCTTAAAAGATTTAACAAAATTTGTACATTCCAATTTTAATAGACAAGTTTTGAATTCCAGGAGTTTCTAGATTCAGACAACCTTGATTCTTGATACCTGGACCTCTAAAACAATTTTTCCTTAAAACTGAATTTGGGTTCTGAGTTTTGAGGACAAATTGTTTAAGTTAGCAAACCATTACAATATGTGATAAAAATGTTTTAAAATAATAATTCACCTGTCACAGCCTCGCACAACTTTAGTTGTTGAAATGAAGATTTTTGGGGCCTGTTGATATTGCTCTCCTTTCTATTTCCTTATAAATTACTTCATATTAAAATGAGCCAAAACTTCATAGCTAATAACATTAGCTATAATTCACAGCTAAAAACAAAATAACATTTAACAGTATATAGTGTAGTATTAAACATTTATATATATATATGTACAATTTACATAAAAAATGTTTATAAATATATTTTCAATAATAACTATGTGCAAAAAAGTTACTAACCTTTTTAATATATTTTTAACAGCTTCTTTTACACTTAGTCCGCCAATTTTAGATAACTTACCAATCTGGAAAATAATTTTTTTTTTTATCAATTATTAATTTAAAAACACACTAGAAAAAGCGCCAGTTTAGCTATCTAAAATATAAAGTGATTTAAATTACAAGCAATATCTCAAACCACTTTTAAACGCCATTCATAATATGTCTATTAACACATATATTATGTGTTAATAGACATATTATTATAACTCATTTAAGTAATGGCGTATAAAAAATACACATACTATAAATGTTGTTTAAAAAATCCAAGTAATTTAAAATAAATATTATGAATAAACATAATCATTACTGAATATAAATAATATAAATATAAATTTATATACATAATATATATTTATATATGGTGTTGTGTTGTCCAATGCGTAGATATAATACATATAATATATATATATATATATATATATATATATATATATATATATATATATATATATATATATATATATATATATATACATATATATATGTATATATATATATATATATATATATATATATATATATATATATATATATATATATATATATATATATATATGATGATAGCTATGGTATTGAAAAAAAAGAAAAAAATCAAAAAAAGAGAGAAAAGTTTCTTATATAATTATATTTCAGTTATGTCAAGTCCCCCTCATTGGGATTTTGGGTATTGGGGATTTTGATTGGGGATTGTGATTGGGATTGTGATGGGGATTCTGATTGGGATTCTGATGGGGATTCTGATTGGGATTCTGATTGGGATTCTGATTGGGATTCGGGATTTTGATTGGGATTCTGATTCTGATTGGGATTCTGATATATAAATACAATATATAAGATTGATGAAAATATAATGTAAAAAAACTATAAAATACAATAAGTCAGGTAATAAAAGAAAGAAAGATTATTGGTCTTTTTCTATTTTGATTTTACGTTTATTTCTTGTTTGCCTTTATCATCGTCTTTATCGTCTTTGTCAAAGTTTTTATCGTCGTTTTTATTATCGCCTTTATCATTGCCTTTTTGTTTGTTATTATCTTTTTCATTATCTTGTTCATTATCATCTTGCTTATAGTCATCACTCCAGATTTCATAGTATTCTGGTTTATAGTCTTCATTCCAGTCATCATAGTCATCATCATCTTCATTGTCGTCAATCAATCCCAATATATTCAAGCGATCATATTCTTCAAAGGAAATTTATTCTGTACCCGTTCTTGATACAATGATGACAAAACAAGAAGAATGTATAAAATATTTAAAATTTATTTGTTTGAGGTATTTTGATCACGCGGTGATTGATCATGATCATTGGACAGGGAAAGTATTGGGACTAGCTCACAACTATTGCAATTTACAGTATGGTCGAATTAAATCACCTCAAGTAAATATCTATGCACATAACGCCTTATTTGATATATTGGTGATGATTACAAAATACATGTCTGAATTGACGCGTTATCCGTGGATGCAAATGCATAATGAAAAGCAAGAATTTCAACAACTTTTTTCCAGTCATGACATGTCTGAATTATTTTGTATTGCAAACAGTTTAGGAAAATTAAAAACTGTTTCTTACAAACACGTAATATTTTTAGACAGTTTGAAATTATTGAATTGTAAACTGGAAGACGCAACGAAAAATCTAAACGAGGAAATAAAAGACAAATTAAGAACGAGCATATTAGATTATTTATTTTTACAAAAATGGATTAGTTTTGAACAGTACACGGATTGGACTTTAAATCCATCTTCTACCCAATTTTTCACTGGAAAAAGTTGTTTTCCCTATGCAAAAATCAACAAAATGGATTTGAATATGTCGCGTACACCTCACATCAATGACTTTTTAGGAAATTTTTTGAGTAAAGCCAAAGATGAACAAGACGAACGCAAGCAATTACAAGTACCATTTGATAATATTATGAAAATGTGGAATTTATTAAATTTAAAAAATTATGGGCAGTTACTACATATTTATAATATCATCGATACAATATCTCTTTCTTTTGTTTTATACGATTTTGATAATAGAATATTTCAAGAGTTAGGCTTTCACATTTTTCCTTTTCACTCGATTTTTTCGTTTGCAAGTAAATACAATTCGTATGTGGGAAATATTTGCGTTCAACATATTGTGAGTAAACCTCATCACGACATGATTGAGATGTGTATGAAAGGAGGAATGTCCACTAACGGGTCGCAACCGATTGTCATTTCAAATGAAAGCGAAAACAGCGTCATGAAAACAAAAATCAAAATGTGGGATGAAAATGGACAATACGGTGCAGCTCAATTAAAGGAACTAGGAGTCTCAATGGAGTCTCAAATCCATTCAACTATGAACTGGTCGCAAATCATAGAAAGATATTATCATCAAGAAGGGACATTTAAAAGAAGTGCAATGATTCATTGTATTTTAAGAATAAAAAAAGAAGCCCATGCCAGTTTAAATGGTTTTTCCCCGCTCGTGACACGAGAAAAAATTAAAATGGAAGAGCTTTCCCCATTTGAAATTTTCGATAAAAGACAAAAAAATCAAAAAGAATACAAATTGAATATTGCCAATAACGCTAATAAAAACTTTTAATAAATATGAATTACCACCCGACTGGCCTTTTCAAATTCCCGCTTATGTCACCTTAAAAATTGGCGCAAGAGTTATGATTTCAAAAAATTTACCCGATAAAGATTTAGTCAACGGGCATATTGTTAAAATAAGAGAAATCAGCGCAGATAATAAAATTATAGTTGTCAGTTTTCAAAAACGCATTTTAGAATTATCGCCCACCACTGAAATTATTTTCGATAACAAACAACAAAAATTAGCCGAATGTGTTGGATTTCCGTTAATACTCGCTTACGGTTTAACTGTTCACAGAGTTCAAGGATTAACACTAAAACACGTTGTTATTTACATAAACAGTTTACAATTTACTCCGCATTTATTTTACGTTGCCTTATCTCGAGTTACAGAAGGAAAAAATTTATTTTTAATAACGAAAAAATTATTTTTGAAACAATTTATAAACGAAATACGCATTATTAAATCAGTTTATCATTTTTATACGGACAAAGATAATTTAATTGATATGAACCACGACAATAAAATAGAAACAGATTTATTAACAATCAATTACAATTAAATATTTTATTTGATTTTTTCTAACAACACAAAGCATGGACGAAAATCCCGTGAGAAAAACATTGCGTCTCACTAACAACTCTCCAACTCGCTTTTGTTGTGTATTCATGACCTCCGGTTTTTAAATGTTTCTTAAAAGAAAAAAATAAATTATTTTATAATAGAAACTAAATCCAAATATGGTAACATGCTTTGTTTCGATAAACATGCTATGTTATTTTAAAAACATGCTATGTTATTTTAAAAACATGCTATGTTTTTTTAAAAACATGCTATGTTTTTTTAAAAACATGCTATGTTTTTTTAAAAACATGCTATGTTTTTTAAAAAATAGGCTATGTTTTTTAACTAACATGCTATGTTTCTAGATTTCCATAAATGGAATTGTGTTTCCATAAATGGAATTGAGTTTGTGTATAAATACGCTAAAGAAAAAAAATATTTTATCATTCAACTTCAAATCACAAATATTACAAAAAGCACAAAGAAAAAAAAATAATGCAAGTTGCACATTCACCAGGAGAATATGAAAGATCGGTTGATAATGCGTGGTACACATTATATAAGTTGGTCGATGAAAGATCGGTAAATAATGGCAAATATTCAATTGTCAAGGCGTTTCCGATTGCTCAGTATTCAACATTACATGAACAATGGATTTTTAATGCGGAAAAAAAAGATAAATTAGTTAGTTTTTTACTTTCTAATTCTCAATTTACGTTTGGAACGGACACGTTTTTGGGGTATTATTTATATCGGGCTCATTACCCTGAGATCATGAAAAAGAATGCCAAATCAGATGAAGATCCAGCTTGTTATGACGCGTTATTCTTCTATGAGGAGAAATATACTATAAACGCTTTTAAGCAATCGTTAGATTTAATTTATAAAGAACAAATGAAAGCTTACGGTAAACATTCAAATATTAAAAAATTATCTGAGCCTTTACTTGTCAGTCCAAAATTTGCGGATTGTGAAAATGTAAAGTTTGCTAAAATAAACGATTTTGTGTACAATAAAAAAGATTATGAAAAATGCAAAATGCAAATTGAGACATTACCCATACCTTATTTTCGCAGCAGAGAAACAGTGTGGAAAGATTATCAATTTTTAGCTCCTGATTTTTTATTCAACGCTTTTAAAGGGGATGAAAAATTAATTTCCAATTTATCCCCTTACCCTTTAGATCAAATTAATGCACCCGCAACTTTACAACATTCAAGCAATTATAAACAAAATTTTTGGTTACATGTTGTTACCGATGTTACAAAAAGTTTATCACTAGAAGAGCAACGAATATACGAAGAAAAATGGGACGGTTTCAAACAACCGCTTTATCAATCAGAAGTTATATTCAACTCTCAACAAGTTTATTATCCAGATCCAAATACTGATGCATACAAAATTGTTTTTACTATTGAGCCAGCCGAATATCTTCATTTAAGATCTTTGACACTCCAAGCAAAAATTAATGTATACAAATCCATTGACAGCAGTGGAGTTGGAACAAAATTTAATGTGGCAGCACAATCTCCCGATCTACTTCTACTTGATAATCTTAGCATTTGTAACAACTTTAATCGAAAATTCTTTCCAGCCATTAAATTTTTTCCTAACTACACAGTAGAAAGTCAAAATTGTTCAAATTATTACAGCAATGCCGTTGAAAAAAATCACTTTGATGAATATTGCGAGCGAACACAATTACCTTCTCTTTATCTCAACAGTTATTATAATCCAACAATGAATAGTTATCGAATAGACTCAAAAAATTCAATAATGACCTTTGATGCTTACACTGCCACGAGTGAAGATTTGACAAAACTTCCAACACGCGCACAAACTCTATTACACATTAATGGTCCCACTATTGTGCCCGGCGTAACAGGTTATGTTCCAATTGTTCCAGATAACACAACAAAACCTAATTTTACAAAGGCATTACAAGATAGAGTTGTTTTTAATTCAACTGGTATTAACACTGCTACTATGGTGCAAGATGGCTACATAATTAACGTTCCTTTATATATTTTAGATAAATGTTTTGATATTTCAGATTATTGGGGTAAAGGTAAAAAAATGCAAATTCAAATTGACATTGCACGGAAAAATGAAGATATTTTTGAAATTGCAAGACCCATTGTAGCTGGAGAAGATATGACTTTTATAAATAGAATAGGGTTTACAGTCACCCAAGCAAAATTGTTTTGTAATATGGTGAGATTATCAGACACCTATGTCATTGAAAGAAGTAAATTTACAAAGTCTCGTCCAAACGACGATTATGTTCAATATCGCGGTGATTTTTGGGAACGGAGAAAACAAGATATTAATGGATCGGTCACCAATTTTAGAATAGAATTAAATTCATTTAAAATTGAAAATTTGACACCGCATTGTGTAAAATTATCAATATACGCCAAAGATCAATTTGAACACACTCATTTTTATTGTCTGCCACCAAGAAATTTAATTCAGGCTGTGGTTAACAGAGTGAAATTTAATAATATAAGAAGAAATTTTGCAGACAGTGCAGGACAAACTTTTGAATTCAATTTAACTGATGCTGCAGTTAAAGAACAACTTTATCAACAATATGTATCTTATCATAACAATGGATCTCCTTCTCATTACGATAAAAGATATCAAATAAATAAATTTGATAGCAATTTTTGGTATGAATGGTCGAATACAAGCGACGAATATTGGAGGTTATCTTATGACGAGCCTTTAGTTTTTGATTTAACATGTGATTTAAATATAATTCAGGATTTAACCGCCGCTTACATCCTCGGCAATAGTACGGGATCCATTGAGTTGGAGTTTAATCAACCCATTAAAAATTGCGTTGTTGTTATCGAATTATTACACCCGTTTACCTATCAAAGTAGCGGTACTAACCGGACCGAAAATTTTAATTTATTCCCACCGTCAATTAGAAATACTTAAATATCTTTTTTTTGTTTATCATTCCACAATGAAATATCGAAGGAGAAGGATAAAAAGAAAAAAACAGAGGAGAGGAAAAGGAGTTTTACTTTCGGAAGAACAACATAAAAAAGCAGCGGAAGGATTTAATAATTTTATCAACAAAATAAAAGGTATTAAAGACGCATTTGCAGCAGTACAAAAAAGAAAAGAATTATTAAATTTAGCAAAAAAGCAAGCTTTTTTAACATAGTATATTAATAAAAAAAGATATTATTACAATAATAAAAAGAACATTCTGCATATTATATGGACTTATTTTTTTACATAAAAAATTTATTTTATCTAAGATGAAGCACAAAAGAAGGTCTCATAAAAAGCACCACAAAAAGAGAAGAGGTCATCGAGGAAGAGGTGCCAAACTTGACTTTTTAAAAAGAATTGGAAAAAAAGTAATTGACGCCGCATTAACATCCAAACTCGGAAGAGAGCAAGTAGGTAGACTTGTTGAATATCAAAATAGATTAGGATGAAACGAAATCGCCATAATAAAAATCATAATAAATATCGAAAACGACAAAGAGGAGGATTTGTTTTTATTCCGGCACTTATAGCTGCAGGCATTGCTGCTGCTAAAGCTGCGGCAGTTGGAGCTGTTACAGGTGCTTCAGGTTTCGCAGTTACAAAAGCTCTACAAGCCGCAACTCGAGGAAAAGGAAATGTCGCTTTACCCCCTATGACAGCGAGACGAAAATTTTTTTCAAAAAAGCATAAATAGGATGAAAAAACATATCGGTGTATCATCATTTTTTATTAAAAAAAAATGGAAGAAACAAGCGAGAAATGTTTATATTGCAATGTCGAATATATAATGACAAACATTAAAAATATTCACACATGGAATACATTGGATTCAAGAACGGCAGGTAGTGCGGTTTTAAAAACCATACTCGCATGCGAAACAAAAGAAAAAAAATCAAAAAAATTTTGGGATCAAATTCATGCTGATCTTGAAAAAATGATCGAAGAAGAAGATTTGTCGCCCATGATTTGCGAAAATCATAAAAATTTGTTTCATAATGAAAACGAAGAATTTGCGCAAGCCAAAAAGGAACTCAAAAATATCAACAGTTACCTAGGTGATGTAACTAAATCTTTTTATATTGTTAAAAATGGTTTAAAAGAAGCAGAACCGATTGAAGATAATGTTGACGGATTTAAAGATGTCATTCGGATATGCAGACCCATCATCGAAAAATTGATCAAAGCGCTAGAATGCATGATTCAAACTGGTTTTACTAAACGCACTAACGACGGCGAATTGAAAGTTGAATCCCACAAAAACTTTTATAAGGAAATTATTTTATGTATTTATTCAATTATACATAAAAGTTTTGAAAACAGTATTGATGGTGACGGTAATAAAATTCAATTTACTTAAATGGCAACAGCTGAAAGTTTAACACAATATTGCAAACAATTTACAAGATTTAAAGGAGTTTTTCCTTTTGACAAAATTGATCATATTTTTAATCAAAACATTAATAATGGAGAATTTTTCATATACAACAGCGATTCAAGTCGCAAAGATGGAACACATTGGCGAATGATGATGAGAATTAATCGCGATTGCGTATTTTGTTTTGATAGCTTTGGTAGAAAAAATTTTTTAACGCAAGTACCAAATATTATTCAACATAATACACAACTTTTAGAATATGCGTACGAAACTTCATTAAAATCAAATCTTAATCAAATGTCAATCAATTACAACAATTACGACTACACAGCAGGCATAAGAAATTTAAAGTTAAAAGATAGTCAAGAGAAATGGTTTTTAAATTTTTGTCGTGAATTTACAAAAACTAATAATTCCATCCAAATGGGATTAATATTTAACACAAAATGTTATCAAGAAGAAAGTTCAAGTTTATGTGGCGCATGGATATGTTATTTTTTACATTTACTTTTTAATAAAAATGACACACTGTTTTGGGAAATCATTTCCACCGATACAATCAACTCGATATTAGATGTCTATTTTCACGACACGCAAGAACATTTTGAAAATAATGTCGCTAGAGCGCATGTAAAACCGCTGCATGACTTTATCAAAAGTGATCTTTGGATTTACTTGGACGATGCGGCTAAAAATTTATTTTCCAAAGATTTTAATGTGTTTTACTTGAAAGATTTACAAGAAAATCAAATGGTTGAATATTATCAACAAAAAGAAGAGATTCATTATCCAAACTATGATGTTCACGCAAAGGCTATTGAAAAAAATAATGCAATTTTAGATTATTTAACATCGCTCGATTTACTACGCGTTAAATATTCCAGTGATTCTATGGTTACAAATGAAGAATTACAAATCATTCCTGATGTATTACTATCTAATGATGTTGAACGACTTAAATATGACGATAAAATGCGATATTATAATCGAAAATATAAAGAACTTCGCAATATAAATCAATTTCAAAATATTCCGCTGAGCGAACGAAACGAATCAAAAGAAATACAACGTTTAATTGACAATTATGAATTGTAATTTTTTTAATTTAAAAATAATATTTTAAACAAATTTGTCCAAAATTGTCCTTCATGAATACTTTCATGAAACGAAGTTTTATAATTACAAAATCCGTTTATATCCTTTGATTTCCAACCTTTATTTCTAAGATGACTGATATTTCTAAATGTTCTGTTTTCCAATTCAGACTGTGTCTGTTTAAATTCCCCTTCAATTTCATAGAGTATTTGAATATAATCCCGATGAAATAAACCAATTGCACATGAAGGACATTTATAAAAATCAATTTGACGCGGATGAGATCCATTTAAAAGTGCTTTTCTTTGTTTTATTTCGTGCCACTGCAACTTACTTTCTAAATAATGTTTTGTATTCATACACTTTGAAGAAAAAATCAACATGCGATGATGACTAATTTTCTCGCCTATATCTTTTAAAATCATTGTTACCCATATCAATAAAAATGAATAATTTGGCATATAATGAAAGGGCCAATAACTTGGAGGAACATCTTCAATATATGTTTTTAGTTTTGATAATTTACATAATCCAAATTTTTTAGTTTTTATTTCTAACAAATAATCTTCCAGCATACGACATAAACAATACTGATTCCAAACTTTATTTTTCTTTTTATATTTGCAATTTGCAAGTCTGCAAGGGCGAAATCGTGTGCATAATAGACCCCCACATGAAGTTTGTTGTTTAATATGATATTTACCAAATATGATTTCTTCAAACTGATCAATTGGCTCTCTTGAATAATTTATAAAATCAAAATATACATATTCAGTGTCATGATGATTATAATTTAATTTTAAAAAAAGAATTTCTGTTATATTTACCAATAATAATAATATGTCTATCATTTGATATGGACCACCAGGATTACATACCATTAACGATTTAGTTTTAAAATAATCGTCACCCATAAAACGATCACAAACTTCATCCCAATCATTATAAAATAATCGAAAAAATTTCCACATTAATTTGAAATCAACTACAATAAAGTAATTATAATAAGCTCTCTGTCTTGCAGGAATTATCCGATAATACTCTCGAGCATTATCTTTAACAGCTTCTTGAAAATATTGAAAACAAATCTTCATTAATTGTTGCACTTGTTTCTTCATTTTTAATTTGGTATGTTCTTCGGGCAATAATTCATCGTAATATTCCATTGAATAACAGAATTGAATAACATTCAATCGCATTTAAAAGTTTGCAAGGAAAAATTGGAAAAATGTATGTTTTGTTCAAAGTATTCGGATAAAAATCATGATTGCATTATCAATGAAAACGATGAAGATATTTCAGTCATTTCAAGATGTGATGTTTTATCAAATCATTCTAATATTCCACGAAAATTTTGGTCGAATTGACAAAATTAGATATAGAAAGAAAAGAACTTTTAAAGAAATTAAATTGGATTGATTCCCACCTAAAACAGAAAACAGAAATCAGAAAACGTAAAATTGATGAGTCCAATGAAGAAACACATGATAAAAGAATTGTTATCATTAATAATAAATATATATCACTGTTATAATTTATTGTTTTTTTTTTTCTCGAAATCCCAATCAGAATCCCAATCAGAATCCCAATCAGAATCCCAATCAGAATCCCAATCAGAATCCCAATCAGAATCCCCATCAGAATCCCAATCAGAATCCCCATCACAATCCCAATCACAATCCCCAATCAAAATCCCCAATACCCAAAATCCCAATGAGGGGGACTTGACATAACTGAAATATAATTATATAAGAAACTTTTCTCTCTTTTTTTGATTTTTTTCTTTTTTTTCAATACCATAGCTATCATCATATATATATATATATATATATATATATATATATATATATATATATATATATATATATATATATATATATATATATATATATATACATATATATATATATATATATATATATATATATATATATATATATATATATATATATATATATATATATATATATATATATATATATATATATATATACATATTACATGATATTTTACTAAACATTTAGAAAAAAGATGTTATACAAATTGCAAACATGCTTGTTTAAAAAAGAAAAAAGAACTTTCAATAATTCTTCATTATGTCGATAAATTCACACTAAAGAATATTTACTGTGCATTATTTTTATCGCATCTTAGTTATTGTTGTCAAATTTGGGGTCAAAATGGCAACTATCACTTCAAAAAATTGATGTCCTCTCAACGTCAATCCATAAGAATTCTAAACTTCCAAAGTCAGAAAAATTCAGAACCTTTCAAAAAACTAAAAATGCCAACCTTAATATTATATTAATCATATTATATTTAAAAACGGGTGTCACTCCTTTGATCTGTTTGAGTGACACAATCCTTATCAATCATTTAGTTATTATTATTAAATACTTTCTAATTTCTTTTTTTTTATCAAGCAATTATTTTTACTTACTATACAAACAATAGAGTTATGATTTTTTTTTTTTATATTTTTATTATTATTATTATTGTTATTATTATTATTGTTATTATTATACTTATTAGTATTATAATATTATTGTATGATTTGAAAAGGAAAATAAATATCTTGTTGTTGTTGTTGAATAATTTTATGCTCATTTGTATTTTTAAAACATATTTTTAGATTATTTTATTTCAATTTTATTTATTAAATATTTATTTAAATTTTTTATTCTTGTTTATACACTTATTTTTTGAACTTTTATTACCAATATGTTTATTGATTTATTTTTTCTTCATAAAACTTTTTTTTCTTTCACTTTTCAACGTTAAACTAACACTTCCTTCATTTACGAGGTCATTGTAAAGATGACATAAGTTTTATGGGAATTCCCTTTCTGTTAAATTAATTTAAGATGAGGTGTACAAAATAAAATAAAATTTTATTTTATTTATCTAGTGAAGGTGAAGTTGCATGTAAGTATTAATATTATATTTTCATTTTCATTTTACTTAAATAATATCAGATTATAATATTTATTTAAAATCAAAATAAAAATTATATTACTTATATAATTTTTAGATTATTAATTCAAATTTGAGCGATAACAAATGAAGGAAAAATCGTTTAAACGAAAATTTAAAAAAAGAGTTTCCGTTCATTGTAGTTAAAAATCTGCAATAGGGAATTTTAAATTGCAATTCATGGACGCAATAACGCACACATTGACACTAAAGTACATAAAACGTCTCATGACACAGCAGCGTCAACATTCAAACTGACAACATTTTATAAAGGGAATACTTTTTGAACTAATGAAAAAAAATGGCAGTTATAGAGGTAATAATCCATAATCAAAGTTTTCGCAGCATGGACTGCACTACTAAATTATAAAAAAAAATTTTCTTGAGTGCGAACAAAATGTGAGTCTATCGTAATTTAATGAATACTGCAAGAAAATGCTATCAGAAAATCTGGATTATGTATCAGATATATCTATTCTATCAGACGCATCGAATCACAATGAAATAAAATTTTATCCAATTAAAGTAATTTTAAATTTTGATTCAATCGAAGGGGACATATCAGACATTTTGTCTAATTACTAATTTCGATTTATAACAGACAACAATTTGAATAAAAAAATTTTGGCGCTCTCGGCTGATAACACAAATACTAATTTTGGAGGACGCACCCGTGACGGTTTCAATTATGTGTACACACAATTACAAAATCTTTTGAAACGAAATATTCTGGGAATTGGTAGTAATGCTCACATTATATCAAATGCCATCAATACAACATTAAGTTCAATGTCAATAGATGTGGAAGTAATTATTACAAATATATATTTATATTTCAATCGGTTTACAGGACGGGTAGCAAGTTTGAAAGAATTTTGTAAAGAGGCTGGTGTTCAATACAAAAAACTACTTGGTTATTCCAAAGTCAGATGGCTTGCTTTAACTCTAGCATTAGAATGCGTTTTGCAGTTATATGATCCACTACGTTCATATTTTTTAGGCCTTGATAAATGTCCTACAATTGTGAAGAAATTCTTTCAATACGATATGTCAGAGCCTATGCTTTATTTTATTCACAGTCAGGCGTAGTTGTTTCATAAAATTACTCTACAAATTGAAGGAGATAAAATTTCAGCAGCAGAAGTTTGTATAATATTAAACGATTTCATACTGCAATGTAAATCAAGATTTAATGATGGATTTTTACCACTAATTCTAAGGCATAAACTGACTGTTTTGGAAGATTCCTATCCCGGAATAAAAAATGAATTTTTAAAAGAAGTTAAAATTTTTTATAAAATTTGCTATGAATATATTGAAGAATGGATAGTGAACTTTAGAGCATTGAATTGTTTCAAATGGACCCTTCTAAATGGATCCTTCTAAATAGATTAAATGGACTCTTCTAAATAGTAAAATTGAATGGAAAGAAGTTTCTTCAGCAGTCAAATTTGTAATGAAGGAAGTAAAAGATATTGTTATTAATGACAACTTTCTTTTAGAAGAAATTCGAAGAGTAAATTTATATTTAAATGAAGAAAAATTGAAGAAATTGAACGATGAGAAAATAGAACTTGACAAAAGATGGGTAGAATTTTTTTGCTCGTTTACATTTGTCGTATTTTACAAACAAACAAACAAGGCATCTGAAAGAAGATCATAATGATCTTATCATCAGAACCTTTTACAGCTTTAGACATTTTACAGCAAAACAAAAATGAATAAAAAAAATTTCAATAAACAGTGTAAATAAATCTGACAATGCAATATAAATAAAATAAAATTTCGTGTAAATAAATCTGACGTTACTATATATAGAATCTATATCATTTATATATAAGATAAAAACAAAAATTTAAACGTTTCATAAAGCGTATTTTACAATAAAATAAAAGTTCTAAACAAAGATTACAAAGTACAATTAGAAGTACTTGACTAACGTCATCAATGGATAAAAATTTTTTTTTCATAACCATGAGCGAGATATCGTCTCGTTCTCGTTTCTCGTGAGAAATGGGACTTCTCGTGAGAAACGAGAAATAGAAAATTCTCGGGAGAAGTAGAACGAGACTTAAATATTATATTATTTTCTAAATTAAAAATTATTATAATTTACAAATTGCATAATAATTTGTTTTTTTAATTAATTAATATTTTGACTCCGTGATTTTAATAAATCTAATTAAAAATTTAACTTGTTTTTGAAAAAAACAAATTAAATTTTTAATTAGATTTTTAATTAGATTTTTTAATTAGATTTTTTTTTAAAATCTGATATAAAAATTTTAATTAGATTTTAAATATTTTTAATTAGATTTTAAATACAAAAACTTTTTGTATAAAATGGTGCACTTTCGACTAAATTTCATTAGTTTACCAGTGGAATTCAACTTGACACATATTGTTCATATTGAAAAGAAATATTCTTGCCTCATTTCAAAAAATGTCAGCAAGAAAAAACGAAATCTGGAGATATTTTCAAAAAACAAGTGACGGTGCTGAATGCAAGCCGTGCAAAAAGTCTTTGAAAACAAAAGATGGAAACACAAACGGACTTCATCGTCACCTTGAAAAAAAACACAGCCAAGATTACGTTGAGTATTCTGAAAAAACTGACGACTCTCTTCTTCTTCCTCCTAAGAAGAAACAACGAACCATGGTCGAAATGCTTGAAACAAAGTCCAAATATGACACAGACAATTCCATTCAACAGTTTGACTCTGCAATGCTGGATTACTTTTGCACTGATCTGGGATCCTTTTCAGCAGTCGAAGAAAGAGGTTTCAAGATTTTTCAATTGTTTGACATTGCAAAGCGTAAACTGAGCCTTCATCACAGAACAACATATTCAAGAAAGCTTTCAATTCGGTCAAGAGAAATTCAAGCTGGAATGAAGAGCATAATAACGGAGATTACGCCAAATCTAAAAAGTGCTGAATTTACTTCTGACCTTTGGACTTCTAGAGCTCAGGACAGCTACATCTCTTGGACTTTTCATGCTGTTGACGAAAATTGGAGACTACATCACTGGACACCTTATGTCCAACAGTTCCCAGGCAGACACACAGGTATCTTAATTGAAGAAAAGCTGGATTCTTTCTTAGAAGAACTAAATTTGCCTGCTGATTTGCCAATGTACTGCGTGAACGACCAGACAAGAAACATGAAACTTGCAGTCAAATTGTCAAAGCGCCTTGACCAATACTTGTGCAACAATCATATTTTGCAATGTGCAGTTCGAGACTCATTTGGAATGACTGCTGGAATGGATGATGCGTTGCAAACATGCAAAGTTTTGGCTTCTTTAACTCACCAGTTAACAGTTGCAGCTGAGTTGCTTGAATCAAAATCAGACGCTCAAGGAATCAATTTTAGACAGTTACGCCAATCTGTTGACACAAGATGGAATAGTGAACTGGATTGCATGGCTTCTGTCCTACATCTAAAGAGTGCAATTATCAGCTTATTTGCAAATGAAGATATTTTTCGTCAAAGACCATCAGTGCATCACAGTAGAAATCAATCGAGGGAGCAGTAGAAATTTTGGCACCACTTAAAGAAGTAGAGACGTGGTCGGCTGAGTCTATTCGAACAATTAACACTGTCGCCGATTCTCTTTATTTAATTCATGACAAAATTGATCAATTTATTGAGACGGATGAAAAAAATGGCTACGGTGTCTTGTATGCAAAAAACTTGAAAAGCTGCATTGAGAAAAGATTTCCTTTTTGTCACACTGGAACTTATTGAGTGCTGCAGCAACTTATTGCAATTATCTGCAGCAGTTTATTATAATTATCCAGCAACTTATTGCTGCAGCAACTTATTGAGTGCTGCAGCAAACTACTTAAATCCTGCTTTAAAGGGACTTCACTTGAAGCTCTTCAAAAAATTTCAAACAACAAAAGAATGGTTAGTCTCACAGGTTAAGGATAATGTTGAGTGCCAACCTGTTGCCAGAGTCCTTTCAGCAGATTTGTCCCCTAACTCAAAACTGAAGCGCAAGTTAAATGTCAGACTTGAAACACAAGAGCCAACATCTGAACTGAATCCTATTTTGAGCGAAATGTGCCAGTATGAATATCTCCCTGATGCCAAAAAAGACTTTCCGATTCTTGATTGGTGGAAATTGCATTCAAATACATTGCCAGAATTCACTTCATTAGCTAGACAAATTTTAGCTATTCCAGCAAGTTCAACTAAATCAGAGAGAGTTTTTAGCTCAGGTGGAAATGTCGTCCAATCATCCAGACACAACTTACACCCAGAAAAAGTAGAACAAATCATCTTAATCAGAGAAAACATTGTCTTGTTGGAAAAGGTTGGCAAAAAAATTCTGAATTAATATTTGAAAAAGTTGTTTACATTTGACAAATGTCATTTGTGTCTATTTGTCAAAACCATGTTTACATTTTTTTTTTTACTTGGATTTTAATAAATTTGTTTTCAAAAAATGTTAAATCTCTCGTCTCGTCTCGTTCTCGGTCTCACGAGAAGTACTAACTTCTCGTCTCGGTCTCGTCTCGGTTTGAAAAAACCTAGTTTCGCTCATGGGTAATTTTTCAGTTTATATTTGAAAGTGGGATAAGTGTAAAATATATCAAAATTTGACAAAACAATCCAATTCCAAAGATATATTGCGCGATAAGCAATACAAAACTTATTAAACTTGGTTCGACAAAAAGGATCATATATGAGAAAATTATTTCTAAGTGTATATTTATTTATTGGTTTCTCACAAAAGAAATCTTTAAAGACAGATAAGGATAAGCCATTTTTCCACAAATACATAAAGCATAAGACATTAAACACAATAAGCTCATATATATTGAGAACTTTCATTTCAATAAAAAAAAGGTTTGGAATGAGTGTATCGACCTGCAAAATTAATTTAACGGATGGCATGCTTCTGACGGCGGTAAAGACATTGTAACTAACTTTTTTCTGTGCTTCCTCATACAATATTTGCATAATTTAAATAACTATGTATAAATGAGTAGTAGAGTTGAGTTAAACTTTTTTTACTTAAAAATGCTCTGGATTTATATAAAATTTCAATGCTTTCGGAAATTTTTGTGCTAATATAGTCAATATGTGCTTTCCATGTGATGTTTTCATCAAGAAAAACACCCAAAAACTTTGTGACATAGTGTCTTTTTATCTCAGTATCATCAATAATAATTTTGGGCAAATTTGGGGGTAAATAAGCTTTATTTGAGACAGGATGGAACAGAATCCATTTTGTTTTGTTACTGTTTAGAGTTAGTTTATTGCATTTGAACCACTTGGATATATTTTTAAGTTGCTCGTTCATGCTAGAGAAGAGTTTGTAAATATTATTATTGGAAAGAAATAAGTTGGTATCATCAGCAAACATGATACTCATTAAATTTGAGGCTTTATTTAGGTCGTTTATATAAATCAAAAACAACAGTGGTCCCAAAATGGAGCCTTGGGGAACGCCACATGAAATATTTAGAAACTCATTAGAATAATTATTATTACTAAAAACAAACTGTTTACGGTTTGATAAATAACTTCTGAACCATTTTATGACTTTGTAATTAACTCCATAGTATTTTAGTTTTTGTATCAAAATTTGATGATCGAATCGATCGATCGAATCAAAATTTGATGTATCGAATGCTTTCGATAGGTCAATGAAAACACCTAAAGTATATTCAGATTTTTCAAAAGAATTTAAAATTTCACGTACAAATTGGATAATTGCATGTTCCGTAGAATTGTTTATTTTAAAACCAAATTGGTTGACGTATAACAAATTATTAGAAAGAAAATAATTGTATAGTCTATTGTACATAATGCGTTCTAGTATTTTTGAAAATGTGCACAGGACGGAAATAGGACGATAATTACTGATATTTTTTGATCTCCCTCTTTTAAAATAGATAACTTTTGCAATTTTTAATCGGTTAGGAAATACTCTATGATGGATAGACGCTCCATATACTTTAAAAAGAATATCTTTTAATTGTTCAAAACATTCTATAACTATATTACCGTTTATGTCATCTGCTCCGCTTGCTTTGTTTTTTTAAGTGATTTGAATGCTCTTTCAAATTCTTGAAAAGATAGTTTTGAATATAATTCGTTGGAACCATTGCAATTATCCATCTGTACTAGAAAATCGTTAAATTTTGCTTTGGTAAAAGGAATTTTATTTGCTAGTTTAGGAGCGATGTCAATAAAAAATTTGTTAAACTCATGAGCTATATCTCTTGGATCACATATACGTTTGTTATCAACAATAATCATCTGGGGGAGAGAACCTGAGCATTTCTTTTGTTTACCACTAATTTTGTTCATTACTTGCCAAATGCGTCTTGAGTTATTTTTGAATTTATCTAGAAGTTTTGAGTAGTAATTTTTTTTCAAGTTTTTACGAACTTTTTCAAATAGATATTTGTAATCTTTATATATTTTCTTATTTGAAGATGATTTTGTTTTGAGATATTTTATATACAGCTTCTGTTTTATCTTGGATGATTTTTTAAATCCTTTTGTTACCCAAGGATTGTTTATATTTTTTGGAGTTATTGTTCTTTCAATAATAGGGAAGTTTGCATCATATACGGAGTAAAAGGTTTCAAAATCGTAAATTTTGTCTGCATTGTCATTGAAGTTAATATGCCATAACAATAATTGGTTTTTAAACTGGTTTATATTAGTATGGTTAAAAGTGCGTGTTTTAATTTTGATTTATTTATTTTTATTTTCGTATTTTGAATTAAGTGTAAAAAATATTGGAAAATGGTCAGTAATATCAGATTTTGGGATACCCGTTTGAATATCATTGTTGAATATATCTGTTGTAATGATATTATCAATCAAAGATGCCGAGTATTTTGTAACTCTGGTCGGCCTATTTATTAAAGGAACTGCACCCGTTTCAAAAAAGGAGTCATAAAAGTTTTTAATTTTGTTATCTTCATTATACAGAAGACAATTCATAATTAGGTCCCCAATAATGAAACTCTTTTTTTTTCTAGAAAAGGTATTAAACCTTTTCTAAAAAAACTTTGTTCAAAAAAAAAAGCTCAAGTTCTCCTCCCGCCGTCATGTGGTCGATAACAACAGCTTAATAAAATGTTTTGTGATTGATTGTTTATAATTTCTATAGTTAAAATTTCTTTATCGCCATCAGAAGCACTTAAATCATTCCTAACGTAATAAAAAATATTTTCATTCACATAAATAAGGACTCCTCCGCCGCGTTTATTTACTTGTCTTTTGAGCGAAATTAATTTAAAATGTGGAATATTAAAATTAGAATTACTATCTAAGTCATTCGAAATCCACGTTCAGTTAAACAAACTATATTAAAACGATTTTTTGTTTTATCTAACAAGTTAAGAAGTTTTTCAAAATTGTTATTAAGACTTCCAATATTTACGTGTAGAATTCTAATTTTATTGAAATTTTTGTAATAAGCATTTTTAAAAAGAAACCCTTCTAATTCGCATGGAAAGTGATATAAGCAATCCGAGCAATTTTTTTATATTAGGGTTTATATTTTCATCAGAATTCAATTCAGTAATGTTAAATCTTATAAATTCAAAATCACTTATTCCAACCATTTTTATTATTTTTTTTAATTTATCAGATCATTCATTTTAGAAAAGTTTCTTTTTAAAATTTAGTGTAAGGGATAGGGTTTCTAAATTTAGGGTTTCTAAAATCATATTTAATAATAGCATACTTACCTTCACCGCGCAATCGTTTGACCTTTTCCCATAATTTTTTGCGACTCCCGATCGTTTTCTTCGCGAAATCTTCGTTGATAAACACACCAGTACCTTTCAAGTTTTTAACGGCGTTTGGAATTCTGTTCTTGTCCTGATAGTTTAAGAGTCCCGACAAGAAAATTTAACGTGGGCCATATATGGCAATTGCATGTTAACCATATATTTCCCACTCTCCTTTATGGGATGGCGCTGATGCGTCCCATATGTGGCTTTAATGTTTATAGCACTAAAACCACACTAAATAAGAACAAATGCCACGCTTAATTTGTGCGCAAAAGTTCAAATGGCCCACGCGTGGGAAGCATTTGCTAGCCATATCATTACCACACTTCTTTATGGGATGGCTTTAGTGCGGGCCATATGTGGGTTTAATGCTTATAGCACTAAAACCACACTAAATAAGAACGAAAGCCACACTTCATTTGTGCGCAAAGGTTCATCTGGCCCACGTGTGGGAAGTATATATTAGCCATATATTTACCACTCCTCATTATGGGATGGCGTTGGAGTGGCCCACGTGTGGCAATAATACTTATATCGCTCAAAACCACTTTCAGAACGAAATTACACTAACTTTTTACATGAAATCTGATATATATATATATATATATATATATATTTATATATATATATATATATATATATATATATATATATATATATATATATATATATATATATATATATATATATATATATATATGTGCTTCTTGCTTTTTGTCATAAATTTATTTACAAACATTTTATTTATTTACAATAACTTTTCATTAAATTTATTTATTGATTCTTCTCTCGATGCATACGTCTACCATCACGATCTGCTGAGTTATGCAGTGAAGCGGTGATGGCTTCATTGACATCTTTGTCTGTAGCATTTTTGCAATGCCTTCGAACAGCAACTAAAATCAGTTTATTATTATTTATTATTTCGATTATACAAAAAATTAATTAATTTATTAAGGGTTAATGTCAACTTTATCAATAAGTACTTGTACTTGACAAACGGTTAACTCTAACGGAATAGCTACTTTGCTTACTTGCAATAAACTTTACAAAAGCCTCAATTGAATATTTGTTTGAGCGTTTCCCAGAACGACAACAACTCATCTGTAACTCATCAGTCATGAAAACATTCAAAATGTTTCGTACCATATCAGATATATACTTTCCACCTGCTGTTGCTAGCCAGTTAATCTACATTCAGAAAAAGTAAGTAAACAATTTAAAAGTACACAAAGGTGTATAAACACATACATAAATATATATAAGTGATTACTAAAAAATAAAATTTATATATGAATTCAAATTATATAAAAAATTGTATTATATAAAAAAAGGTTAAATATTCGAATTTTTAATTTTTCAATGGATGCAACCGGAGTTTTTATTAAAAAGTTTTTCAATAATATTTAAGTAAAACTTGCAAAAAGTGAGGCCATTTCTTCATCCTGGCATTGCAACAAAACAGCATCTAACTCTTCTATGCTGCTTGATTTCGTAAATAAACTTTCTTCAGTATGACCAATTGGCATACGCTCTATCAAATGTTTAATCTCTTTTGTCGCAGACGTTACAGATTTTACTAAATCTAATCAAATCGAACTGTTATAAGTATTTAAAAGATAGACAAATTAATATATGTACTTTAAAAGATTTTTCACCTTTAAGTAAATTTTCAATGGAGGACAATCGGTATTCAATTGACTGTGTGATTGGTGTAAGGGTGTTAGTGGAATTTTTGGTGTATGGGATTGGCAAGAACTCCTGATATAACTCAACAAAATATATTTAAAATATATTATTAGTATATCAACATAAACAATTTTAAAAAAAATTCTAGTTTAATTACATTTGTGCATATTTAAATTTAATGATCTTCAATTATAATTATTCTACTTAACAGCAAACTTATAATTACTAAAATAAAATTTACAAAAATCTTACTGAAGGTAAATTTATTTCATCAGGATCATTTAGTAATGACACAAAGCTTTGACTAGATTTTCCTTGGTGTTGCATCTCTCGAAAAACATTCTAATCATATATCAAATTTAAATGTCTAATAATAACATTAACAAATTTTAACTTATAGTATTGCTATCAAGCAACATGTTTAATACTTACAGCATGATGTGGTATTGGCAGTAATGGTTGGCTACCTGGTGTTGATGTCTAAAATATTTTATGCTAATTATTAAAATCTAGTAAAACTTTATCTAATTTAAGAAAATAAAAATTTGTTGATTGTAATCAACAAGAGTAAGCCATGTTTAAATAAATATTTTCGTTTCCACATTTAAAATAATTATTTAACATTTTTTTCATTAACGTAAGCAAGTTAATGAAAAAAACTTGTTTTTAATAAAGTCACTTTATAAGCTTACAGAAATGACAGCCTGCTGAAGAGATGTAGGCATGTTGAAATCAGAATCATCTTCACTAGACATATTGCCATGAATTTGAGAAGCAAATAATGAAGGGGATAATCGTTTTGATGTTGTTTTCCTACGACATGAATTACCTTCATATTCTGAAGCAAGATCACTTGTTTCTTCAGATATTTTTAACTTTTCTAATGCTCTTTCCTCACAGTCTGTAACAAAGTAGTCAAAGTAGTACAAAGTAACAAAAATGTGAGTTGATTGTGCATTAAAGTAATATTAATAAACCAGGTATAACTTAAACGCACACACAAACACACACACACACACATATGTGTGTGTTTACCTGCAGTAGATAAAATTCGTATTTTGTATCTTTCCCAATCTTTATTGGGAATCTGTCTCTTCCGGCGCATTCCTTTTAATGAAGTCATGCTACATTTTGGCCACATACACTCGCTGTTTCCATTAAGCCATTCCTTTGGAACATACTCCACAGTATTGTCGTTAAGGAAATGAACAATATAAAACATATCTTTACACTGTAAAAAATATAAATAATATAAACTATTTGTGCATATTATAAAAAACTCTAGGAATTAGGAAAGATAATTTCAGTAAATATCGTTTTGGGCTGGCACAATATTTACAGGGTATTTGCCACCCTGATGACACTATGTTTACAATAGAATTACCATAATTCAATAAAAAAAAATTTGTAATAAGTAATAGTAGTAAAATAACTATATAAATTCCCAATACTTGCTAGGACTATAGCAATATAAATTAACAATATCAAGTAAATAAAAAATAGGTAAAACAACTCATACTTTTCTATATATAATTATTTCATAAAAAATATCTTTATTACATAGATATAAAATTCATAAGAATGCCGATAAAAAAATAACACTAAAAAACTCATAAAAAAATTAAACATCTTTTATGCAACTGATATAAATTGGTTATACAACTAATTATGTAACAAACTGTTTTTTAAAATTAAATACAAAATTTAAAAACTAGATCAAAGTCATTTTTCAAGATTTAAATTGAAGACTATAGTGCTAAAAGTACAAATGTCTTCAATTGTTAAACAGTTCAAAATTTGATGCTGTTCAAAAACTAATAGTTTATATAAATAATTCTGGTATTTTGATCAATAACTAAACAATTTATTAGAAGCAAATGGAATAATGTAAAATATACTATTCTCACAAGGAATACACACACATTTGTTAATTATTGAAACATTGCATACATTACTATTAGAGTGTTTATACAAACCTATATGCATAAATGAAGAAGGATATGGATGGGAATACACGTCTTCATATAAAGTCATTACATTTCCATTACACACAACATCGGTAACAAACGAAGTAACACATACTATTCCAGAAGAGGTGAGATATATATTGTCTGGTGAATGTGTAGATAAGTAAAATAAGTTATTGCAAGATGGCGATAATGTTCTGAAAATTGAATTTCTAATTACATTATTGATGCACTGTTTGAGGCAATTGGTGTTGGAATTAATGGTCTTTTTAATATGCCTTAATTTATTCTCAAAAGGAAATGATGACTAAAAGTCAAGTGGACCAAGGTTTTTTACAAACTCATCTAAATGTAAAAGACAATGAATGTTATACACTAAATTACCTTTACCATAATGATCTGCAAACGTAGTAACAAATTTCTTCAAACACCAGGAAATGTTATCCATAATTGGTAAAAAATCTGATCCAAGCATATTGAATGCTGCAAAATGGAGAAGCATAGTATGAGCATAAACACTGGGATGCAGAAAAGATCTCATGACTAATGGTG
>NC_088930.1:49352500-49387500 GCF_038396675.1 Hydra vulgaris | reverse complement strand
CTTGGCTAACATTCCAATTGATCGACTTAGCTTAGTCCGTAAGTAAGCTTGATGAGGCAAAAATCCTAATTAACTCACAGTTTTTGACGAAGTTAATATTTTTCCATGTTAAAAGTGCAATGTTACTTGTTTTTTTGGGTTTTGTAGCGTTTACTAAAATTTTATTTGCTCTTATTAAAATAATATATATATATATATATTAAAATAAAAGTAGTGCGCTAACTAAATAATTATGGTAACAAACTATAAAGAATGAAATAACTTAATTATAATCAATACTCAAACAACTTTGAAAAACAACATTTGTTTTCGGACCATTTGTAGAATGCAGAAGCAAGATTACAAACCAAGCTTTTATCGTTGTCATAAGTGATAAGCCGAAACGGGTCGAAAAGACTTACATTTTTTAAAATATGAAATGCATTTGGCAATAAAACTTTGCTCAAGGAAAGTTAGTTTAAGTTTTGTCCTTCTTCTGACAGCAACTATGTGCGTATAGTTATAATCTTAGAAGAAGATTTTTTTGAAGCGTTTAATGCCAAAAAAAAGAAAAAAATTTAAATATTTGTAAATAAACGTTTGTTTGTTATATATTAGTCAACATTATCATGTTAACCAACATAATTTCAACCATTGACAAAACATAGGACAAGTACATATGTGACTTAATAATAATAATAAAATTATTGTGATTATTTCAAAATAAATTTGAAATAATCACAGAATTATAACGATTGAAGTTTTATTAAATAATAGTTTGTTTCGTGTTCTCTTTTAAAATTTTTATCAATCTGCTGTATAAATGCAAAGTAATTTAAAAAGTTTAAGAAATATCTTAATAGAATGTTTTGTACAATAACGTATTAAAAAACTTAGTTTCTGCGCCATATATATATTCCTATACCTGCACTCAAGTTTTCAAACATTTCGTGCTTATTTTAATTTATGTAGAAATGAGAAAGAAATTCAACCTTGCAACTATTAGACAGAAGCCAAGATTTTTAACTTAATGGCTCATAACTTTTAGCTTAGTGTAAACGCTGGAGAGGGTCTCATTAAAAGGATTAACCTAAATAAGACAACAGTACTCTATACAAGCACAAATAAAATGTTTTTTGAAGTAAAAGAATGTAATCAGTAAAATCAGGAATAGCAGCCGTGCCTTAGTGTTTGGAGTTCTGACTCCAAGAGGTCCAAGGCTCTGGTTACACATACGACATAGTAAAGAAGTTGGGTTGAACTTTCAAGCTAAATGCTTATCTGCGGTGCTCTGAGATAAGACCGTAAGGAATTCTCAGAACAACTGTCTGTAAGAATCAGACAGCGCTCAATGCTGAACCTTCTTTAAATTTACTATTTTTTTAGTTGAAACTGTTCATATTTAAAGTAATACTTTTTTTAGTATGTTGAAACTATTCATACTTAAGGTTATATTTTTTTTAGTTTGTTGACCCTATTCATACTTAAGGTTAAACTTTAAAATAAAATTGAAAAAATATTTATTGGATCTCCAATCAACATTAAAATCGCGAGGTTTGAATTATCGTGTTTTATCTTCACATTTTGAAAATTTTGAGTTATTGATTGTGTTATATACCTCAAAATAATGTTTTTCTACTGTATTGTTGATAAAATATAACAAATAAAAATCTTTCTATATGCCGTCTCCTAAAGTTTTATTTTTTAAATCGACTCATCTCAAACTCAAAAATGTGGAGATAGAACAAGGTGATTCTAATCTCGCAAAATATTGTCGGAATGTTGACGAAATGGTGTAAATAGAAAAAAACTATATACTTTTTAATGGGTACTAGTTTAGAACTAAAATTATGCTTCAAAAGTATGCAAAAATTATTTTTTGTCATTTTTGATTTTCATTTTCACTTTTAACTCAAGTTCACAAGTAACCCTTTTTTTATATTATTATAAGTCTTATCTAGTAAAGTACATAAAAATATGAACATACTTATAAAAATTAGGAGATTAGTCTCAAAATCTAAATCAAAAAATAATTCTAGTCGATTAGCACAATTTTTATGATCTCGTAATAGCTAAAAACCCTTGGTTTGCAGTAAAAGTTTATTTTCAAAAATAAATATTGACATTTCATCTACCACATTTAAAAAAACCTATGAGGTATTGATATATTTAGAAAAAAATATAACATAGATTTAACATGATTTTTTTTTAATTATAAATCCTCTTTCAGTAAAATACCTAAAATGTAAAAACACTTATTAGGAAGAGAAAGTTCAAGATCTTGAAAGATGACGTAGTTTATCAACAGCTTGTTGATAAATTACGTCATGCTGTAGAAGGGGGTTGTATAGATTTTACGACATTTTTTGATATGTAGGGGAGGAGTTCAAAATATATCTATAAAAAAAAGCGTCATGTAATATATGAACAGCCACTTGATTGTAAAATCCAACTCAAAAACAAAGTTTTAACTTTTAGGCGCATTGCTTGTAACATAAAAATGGCCAAAGTCCTGAATTTTCAAAATTATTATGTGAGAAAAATCTGAGCATAGTTCATTTAACTATCGGAATAAAAATAATGTTTGCGGAATCTATTAAATAATTATTTGGATTTTTCAACTAAGGAGCTGTTCATAAATTACGTCACGCTTTTTGTGAAGTTTTTACACATCATCCCTTCCCTTGTCACAAAGTTCTAACCCATCTACCCAAGCCTACAACATTATTTTTGCACAACACTGAACCATTTTTACATTTTCAGGTGTTTTACTAGATAAAGAGCTAATAAAATATATATATACAAATAAAGACATTAGAAGAAAACAAAGATAAAAGTTAAAGAAAAATCAATTTTTGAGTACATTTGAAGCATGATATGTAGACAAGCCGTCTGTAAGAATCAGACAGAGCCCATTAGTTACCCTCTTTAAAAAAAATTCTGTCTCTGTCTGATTCTCTGTCGGCTTGTCTACATATCATGCTTCAAATGTACTCAAAAATTGATTTTTTGTTAATTCTTATCTTTGTTTTCTTCTAATGTCTTTATTTGTATATATATTTTTTATTAGCTCTTTATTCAAGAAAATAAATTTAAATAAAAATTATTTGAATTTATCTTCTTGAATGATTAGCAACAATATTAAATTTTTTTTTTAAAGAGGGTTACTAATGGGCTCTGTCTGATTCTTACAGACGGCGGCTCTTGATCAATAAAGAAAATCTATGATGAACCTGCTGGTTTTTTTTACTATTGTAATGCCCCTTAGGATTATTTTTTAAATATGGTCGATGAAATGTCAATACTCATTTTTATAAATAAACCTTTATTGCAAGCTCAGGGTTTCGCTATTATGAGGTCACGAAAATTACGCTAATCGACTAGAATTCTTTTTTTGAGTTAGATTTTAAGAAAAAACCCTTTAATTTCTCATAGTTATATTTATATTTTTATGTGCATTTAGGTTAATTTTTTTTGTAGTTATTTTAGGTGCTCCCAGAAGTCCTTACGGTTTTATCACAGAGCACCGCGGGAGAGCATTTAGTAAGAAGTTCACGCCCCCTTCCGTACCAATGTCGCTTGTTGGGCTAGAGCTAGCATCAAACCTCGGACTTCTGGGTTCTGAGCCAGAACTCTAACCACTGCACCACGGCTGTTCTGAATGAAATGAAATTTTAAGAATACAGATTAGCTTGACTTAAAAAATTGACTAGAAGAAATAAAGCTGTTATGTCTGCCGCAATTCAGGAGGTTAAAAAGATTTCTCATTTTTAAGAAAACAGACAAAATATATCGGTCTAAGGACCATCAAAAGAGACGAAACATATCAGTCTAAGGACCATCAAAAAGAAAATTACAGAAAGAGTTTAAGTAAGATGCAATGATAGTGCAATGATAGGGTAAACCTAGTGTAGAAGAAGTATGAGATAAACGTTTTAGTGAGATTAATGCGTGACCTAAACCACTTAGCCAATCTAACCACCAAACCACCTAAACAACCTAACCACCAAACCACCTAAACAAATCAACTAAACCAAGAAGAATAAAGAGAAAATAAGTACAAGCTAGAGTCAGAGACAAAGAATCTCTTAATAAGGTGAAAAAACTTGTTTAGTTTAATTTGAAACAACATTAAAAGTGTAGTTTTTTGACGAAAGAGAACAAAAAATAACAATTAGTTTCAAGATCTACGCTAATGACACTAAACTTCTCAAAACACAAAATTTACAAAATTGTCAATACTATGGCTGCCTGACTTTAATCAACATTAACGAAATGCTCGTTCGACCGAGTCTTGGCTCATGAAGTTAAACGTGAAAAAGTGCAAAAGTCATGGATTTTAGTTTCTCTTTAAGTTCTCAGTAAGTTCTCAGTAGAAGTAATGGGCTTTAATTTTTTAACTAACCGAACTACTTTAGAAACAAACACCTCCGAGCGTAACTTGAGAATTCAAACAACTTTATAGTAGAAAGCTGGTCCATTTTTGTCTCATGTTAAGTTAATCAAATGCTTGAAATTTTGAAACATACCTTTAAATGTCAAGATGCTTCTCTGTGGAAACACTACCTACTCTACACTACCTATATTCGTCCATTGCACCATTTCTAAAATATTCCTTCATTTTCATTTATTTTCTCTCAAATGAATTTTAGTATTATGTTTATAATATGTTACAGATTTCATGTTAAAATGGCTGGTAAATTTTAAGTAATCACTTAACAAAAATTTGCTTATTTTTAGTATTAAATTGGATGATCAAGGCAAATATTTTCAAGTAAAAAAGTATTCAAAAAAATTTTTTTTTAATGATATATTAATACTTAAAAAGTTAAGTTTTAATATAGTTCCAATGAATTTTTAAATTATTTCTTGGGGTACCACAAATTAAAAATAAGAAAATTTAGTACAGTGCCATAAAGATACCTCACGAATTGAAAAAGCTATATCTAAAGGTTTTCTCTATAAAACATAATGCATCTACAAAGTTTGAACTAGAGAAAATATATATAACGGAAGACATTACTTCACTAAATTATTAAATTTTAGGCATTTTTTAAGGCAGTTTTTCTGCCATTATAGATGTAAAAAAAAATTTCATTTTAAATACCAAAAAATATATGAATTTGGTTTTATTCCGATTTTACATTAAAAAAGTGCTTTTTAGTAGTGTACCACTAAGAAGTTCACGCCTCCTTCCTTACTATTATCACTTATTGGGCTAGAGCCGGCGTCGAACCTCTTGGTTCTGAGCAAGAGCTCTAATCACTGCATCACGGCTGCACTGATCTTTGACGCATTGCACACAATTCCTTATGGTGTATATTGTGATGTGAAAGAACGTCACAAGTAAGAGATTATTTAAGTTATGCTTCTAATCCAATATTTTTTCCGGTAAATTCAATTGCTATATTTATAGTAAATCCACAGAGTTATAATTAGCGCTGCCAATTTGAACTTTTTAAAAAAAGTTTGAATTGAAAAACTTTTTTAAAAAGTTCGAACTCGAACACTTTCGAACTATTTAGGAAAAAAGTTCGGACTTTTTCGAACTTTTTTAACAGTTTTTATTTATTTAAAATTGAAAACAAATGGTTACAAGTAAAACACAAAACTGTTAATTTATTTATAAAGACTTTTTATTTGATTACAAAAAGTAAATGCAAGGTATCATCCTGCAAACAGTTTCTTTTTCTATGCGAAAACAATCCAAGGCTAGAGAGCTCTTTCACGAGATCATACCATTTGAAAATTTCTTTAGCTTGAGTCAATTCTTTGTTATAATTTCTAATACTGTTACCATTTTTGGCTTTTTTATTAATATCGAGTCTATCTCTCTAAGCTGGAATAATCTTTGAATAAGATTAATTTGCAAAATTATCTATATTATTTCTTTTTATTTTGTTTTCAAACTGATTACCTTGACTTAAAGCAACTAGGTTTAACAAATATATCATTTTATGTACGAAATTATAATTTTATTAATTTAATTTTTATTGATGTTATTACATTTGAGAACCTCTATTTTGTTTTTATTTTTAAGTGTCTTGTAATAGTGCTTGTTGAGACACATTTTGCTCGTTGCAGTTTTTTGCAAAAAATGAAAATACTCCTAAACTTCAGATCTTCTAGATGTGCTAACGCTGAGTAGCCATTTTTGTTTGAACTTAAAACTTTTTATAATTTTAATTTCAAACGTAAATAAATAGTGGTAAAATGGTGAAAAAGTGCCAGCCACTGTTTAACTACTTTTTAATAGGAAAAAACCGATCCTACCTTAAATGCGATGGCGCTACAGGTGATGCAATTTTGATTATATTATTAGAGTTTCCAGACAAACACATAACAAAAAAAAGCAAAAATATTCAAGTTTATAATTTTTACTTATATTTCAGCTTGTTTTACAAAAATTAATGAAAAGATTTATCATTATTTTAAATTTAAAAGTTCGAACTATTATGAGAAAAAAGTTCCAACTTGAACGTTGAAATTTTTGCGTAAAGTTCGAACTAGCAGCCCTAGTTATAGACGATAATTCGTCTGACTTTTTTTTCCCGTGAACTTTGGGAAGTCAGACGAGAAAACTTTGGTTATTTAAAAAAATTAATAATGGCGAAAAATATTTACGCTAAGCAGGTTTTAGGACGGAGGTAATAAACTTTTTAAAAAACAACTATCAACCATTTTCAACAAATTATCAACCATTTTACCAAATTTAAGATACGTCATATATATTTTTGTTAACCCGTATTTTTAACTTTCAAACTAAAAAAAGACACATTCAAGTTTTTTCTGATTGCAGAATAATAAAAATAATAATAAATATATATTTTTTTTCTTACTCATAAGCAGTCGCCAAATTCAGTCAGATTAACTTCAAATTTACTTTATTAAATTAAAACATTTTGTTTTGCTTTTTATATACTCATAAGTTTTAATGTACTCTTTTATTGCAACAACTCTTTTATTGGTATCCAGTTTTTAATAAATGGATAAGTTGTTTGTTTTATTGCTTAAAAAAAAACTTTTTACCATTTCAAAAAAAAAAGATCGCAACCTTCTGAGGTCCAAGTTCGTTAAACGTGTGGATTTTATATCTTCATGCTATCACACAAAAGTATCATTCATGCTATCACACAAAAGTATCAATTTTCATAAAACCATCATCTTATGATGATGGTTTTATGAAAATTATTCTATGGGATAAAAAGGGGAAAAAAATATAGGCTGATTTAAATATAGAAAAAAGCATGAATGAAAAGCTAATATATTCAAATAACTATCATTGTATTTGTAAAACATGTTATACAAATGTAAAAAGAATATTAGCAAAAATACAAAAAATATAAATGTCATATCAAGAGATCGTAAAATTCTTAAGAAAACTCACAAAGAATATTGATATCTACACCAACAGCAGAAAAAACTGATTGTAGAATACTTTTGAACAAACAAATTGAAGCTTGATCTTTGTATTTTTTGATTTTTCATCATTAAAATCATCATCTGTTTTGGAATGAAATTGACCATATGGTCTATCAAGATGGCTTTTATATTTTTCTCCTAGCTCTTTGTGAAAGTAGACTAAAGTTCTTTTAGCTGAATAAGTATTCAAAAGAATATGTTGAACAACTGGGTAGAAAAATTTCTCTGGATCTCTTGAGTCAATATGTAATAAGTATTTAAGATTTCTTCCTTTTGGTGTAGATGATATAATAACCAAACTATGCATACAAAGGTTATCAATAACAAAGTCAGCAGTACTTTTAGCTGCAGTTGGTGTCAATGCCAATACTGGAATTCTTTTAGGGACAAATGATCGCAATTCGAGAGTCTGTTATAATGAGATCAAAATGCATAGGTAATGCATTTATCTTTTCTTTCAATGAGCAAAATTTTTCATTTTAAAAATAATTTTGTGCATTACGATAAGGTCTGACATTAAAGTTGTAAATATTAATGTTTACTTTACGTAGCAAGTTTATCTATATAAAAAAATCACTTACCACTTTTTTGCACAATGGCTTTCATCAATTACAATTGCAACAAGTTTCTGTTTAAAGACAGAGTCATTGACAATTGATCTATTAGTTGTTACCATGGCTTCAGGTAAACAAAATTTTACTACTTAATATTTGCTTTATTGTAGTTTATCTAAAAAAAACAATATATACTTTTAAATAATAAACAAAACTCCATTATTAAAAAAAAAAAATTCACTTGATGCATGTCTAAATTCAATATCAGAATAATATAATATTTCATAATAAATGCATAACGCATTTAGAATTAATGAAATATCATAATAAATGATAAATGCATTTAGCATTAAAAATTTCTCAATAAATGATTAACTATTTTGCATTCACTAAAAAATATTTTCATGTTTTCTACATCAAATTAAAATCAAAATTCCAAAATTTAAAACAACATTTCAGAAAAAAATGTATAATTTCTCAGGGTAATTACCAAGTAAAAACTAGACCATTTCTAGAGAAATGGAAAACTTTATTTGGTAACAAAACAAATGTATAATAATGATAATTATTACCTCTTTTTGATCATCTTATATTTTTTCTTTGTTTATTATGCTTCATAGAAGCTACTTTGATTCCTTTTTACTAAGAATGTTTTCTTGATCTTTCATTAAACTCAAAAGCGGAGAAACAACTAAAATTTTATTATTGCACATCTTAGTACATATTCATATCGAATACTATCAGGTGCTTGTCCTTCTCCTGACATGTTTAAAGTAAAAAAGGGTAAACATTGGAACACAATTGATTTTTCACTGCATGTTTTTGCTGCCTGTTGGTTGGCAAACAAAACAATCTACGCCATTGCTGAGAGCTATTAAAGATTCTTTTTGGTAATCCTTCAAAGATTTTATACAAAAAAACTCACAAACTATTTTAAAAGCATTCTCTAAATTATCCTTTTCGTTTGTCATATAGCTTCTGAGTAGCATTGATAATTTAATTAAATTTTAGCGCCTTCTTAAAATAAATCCCCCCGAAACTTTACGATATTTCATTAAGATCAAAGCAAAGCCGCAGGAACATATTTGTTCCGGTAGATGATAAATTGCATTAGCGCAAAAACCAAAGTTTTCTCGTCTGACTTCCCAAAGTTCACGGGAAAAAAAAAGTCAGACGAAATATCGTCTACCCTAGTTATAATTCTGGTAATTTTTTTATTATATTTTTGAAATATTTGAGTGATACGCATGTCATGTCGGAAGATATTAAAGACCCAGTTTTATACATCATATTCATTGAGATATTTTTCTCAGTTTATTATCCATGGTAATTATAATTAGCGACTCCTCATGATGCTTTAATATTTTTAAATTTTATTAAAAATATACGTTGTTTTGATATTTTTAAATTTCCTTTAAAGTAATCGTTGTTTTCATATTTTGATTTTTATCTAGTTTAGCTTATGAACATTATTAGATAAAATGTACCATAATTTTATGTTGGAATACGATGAACAGCGCCGGGGGCGAACCGCTCTTGTCACATAATAAAAAGCTTTATTTTTTGATTGCAACATTCGTTAATAGAATATTATCAGACAGACTCAAAAAGACAGAACATAAAAAAGTATTAAAAATTCGACCTAATAAAATTCTCTTTTCTAATAAATCAATAAATATATGAATAAAAGTCATAACTCTGTTCCAAATAAAAAAGGGAACAGCGAGAAATTATATTTAAAAAATGTAACATAATAGAAAAAAAATAAAGAAATATTTCTTTGAAAATAGAGTAAATAATATTTTTTAAATTCACACATAAAAAAAGCGAAAAGAAGTATTATCATAAAACAAAACTGTTAAACTCTTTTCTCTGACGATTTTTATCAAAAATAAAAGATAAAAACAAGTCAACTTAATAAAGCAGCAGCTTTTATAAATTTTCTGATATTAAGAAACTTGGAGATAAAGTTCAAACAGACCCACCCTCCCCCCTCAACAACAAAAAAAATTAATTTACAATAACTATCTTGAAATAACTTAGAAGCACTTTATATGAAAAAACTGTCGAATAAATACATATAACTATAATTTTATACAAGACTAATAATGTAACAATAATTCGCTAATCTATGAAATCAATTAAAATGCAATTCATTTTTTGTTTTGATTGTCACAATAGTAACAAAAGCAACAACAGTTAATTATAGCACTAAAACAAATAATTTTTAATAATAAAAACAATAATTACCAATAGAAAACAACACTTAACAACAATAATTACTACTAAAAAAAAATAGTTAATGACCACAAACAACATACAACACAAGTAACAAACAGAAAAAAATATACTTTATAAAATACTCTGTTTATACTATACAGAAAATAAATCCGATAGCAAATTATTAATAACTCTCAAGTAAAACTAAAAGTATTAATTATGGAGAGATAACATTGCAAATCCTATCAACTGCTTTTCATCTCTTTCGTTTGACTCGTCCGAGTTCTGTTAATGATAAATTAACTTTTATGATGAAAGCCCTTTTTCATTATATAAAATTTTTAAATTTTTAAAAGGAGAAAATTTTGTGTTATTTTAAATAATTGAAAAACTTACCAAAGCAAAAACAAGCTGCTTATTTTCTGGAGGATTAGTAATCATCTTGTTCAAATTGGCACCAACTATAAATAAACTTCTTTTTTTAATTAACGTTTTAATACAAATACTGCCACCAATCAAATTCAAATAAACTCAAACACTTATCCAAGTTTAAGTTTTAAAAAAATTAAATAACCACAAAAATTATACCTAAAAGTAAATCTTTTCCATCAATTAATCCCGCTGACATAAGTTCTTGAGAAACTCCTTCGACAGTATCTGTTGAAAAGCAAAAAATCGTTAAAGAAAAACTTTAAAAATAAATTTGGAATCTAAAAACGATATATCAGCAAAACTTTAAAGTTATCGAGAATTGTTTAAATAAGAGTCCTGAGAAAAAAAAATCTCCTAAAGCTAATAATGAAGAATATAATAATAACAAACATTTTTTATTTAACTGTTTTTTGCCTAATGCTTGCCTGTATATTATATCGCCACCTTACAGTATCAACACACCTCAATATTTTGAGACGCGTTGCCACTACAATACAAAAACAAAAAGATTTATTTATAAAAAATTCAAAGACAAACAAACAAAAAAAGTGACTATAAAATGTGAAAGAAGACAAAATTCAACTTTTTGATTTGCCTTTAAATTGTAAAATGTGACTGTTAGAAATATAAACGTTATTAAATATAGCGCTTGTAATTTTAAACAATTATTATAATTTGAAATTTAATATTATAAATGAGATTTCATAATCGAGTTAATTACATACTAGAATTAAAACAATGTTTTGAAAAACATTAGTGCTCTATCATTTATATCACATCTTCACTTTGCACAGTGGGCCAGGTGGTGGAAATAAATAATATTTGAAAATTTTTTTGTGTTACTAATAAGCATGGAATAGATGTTCATTATAAAACCTCTCTTTTTATTACATAATTTAATAAAATCAAGTATTATCTTTCAAATGAGCTGTTACAACACTATTTTTCAAATGAGCTGTTACAACACTATTTTGCACTTAAGTTATGTAGAATAAAATGATTTCAAATAACACCGTATTTGAAGTACTTTTTTTAATTAAAATTTCACTTATATAGTCGAATACTTTTACGGTCCAAAGTGGTTCGTAATTTGAGGCTTGAAACAAATTGTTCAATATGTATATTATCAATACAACTTTGGTTGATAATCCGCGGATGTCCGCCTGGTCTCTAATAATGATTTTTACAAGTTAAATGATGTATCCGATTTTATATGGCGAAAACGTAAAATTTATTTTATTCTAAGTGGTTATGCAATTATTGGGTCTCAGCTAGGGATGTGAATTCCGTTTCAGTTGGAACTACAATATTTCAGGCCAGAATACCGAAATTTCACATGTCTTAAAATATTAAGACATGTGACAGTCTGTGTTAAATAAAATATTTATATATATATATATATATATATATATATATATATATATATATATATATATATATATATATATATATCTATATATATATATCTATATATATCTATATATATATATATCTATATATATATATCTATATCTATCTATATATATCTATATATATCTATATATATATATATATATATATATATATATATATATATATATATATATATATATATATATATATATATATATATATATATATATATATATATATTACATAGTATATATATATATATATATATATATATATATATATATATATATATATATATATATATATATATATATATATATATATATCTATATATATATATATAGATATTATAGGTTATAAATATATATTATGAAGTTACAATCCAGTTCTGACCGGAATTCAAAATTTTCAACCCAGTACACCCCTAGTCTCAGCAACACTAGATTAGTGTTACAAACTTATTTTATTATTAACAAATCTTAAAATACCTATTTATAAGATTTTGTACATGAAATTCATATTTTTATATAGTTAAAACATGAAAAATATTTATATTTGTTCATACATAATACATGAAAACTTGAACTTAGCTAATCCTACTATTTTGAATACAGTTGTAAATGGCATAAACTTAACTGCAAATAATAACCTGTCTAATTTCATAAAGCATATTTCAAAAAGGTATATATGCAAAAACTCTAAAATTTGTTTTGAAGAGAATAACAAACAATGGCTATAAAATGAACCAATACCAGTTCAATTTGTAACTGATAATAAAAAAATTCTACTAACTGCTTCCATTGATAAAGAAAACTCTGGTCTTATTCAACTGTAGTATCTGGCAGGCCCCAGGTGATTTTGATACTTTTAGTTAAACAAAGAAAAGAAGTTTGACGCCATTATTTGGATCACATTCATCTTAAAAACTATTGTTTGCATCAGGTTGTAGTTTATGCCAAGATAGTCAAGAAAAAGAAGCTCAAGCTGTTTTAAAATTATCAGAATGAGTTTTGGTTCAAAAAAAATTTTAAATCAAAATTTTTATATTATATACACAAAAAGGTTTAAGCTTTAGGTGCCTTTTTATATGGATTATGTAGTAGTTTCATTAAATATAAAATAGAGCCCTGGAACTGCATAAAAATACTTAAAAATAGTAATTAAGAATGTGTTAAAATTTTTAAATGCATAAAATAATTTTTAATCAGACTGCCACATCAAAATTAGTCTAGTTTATAATATTGATGCTTTCAGAAAAGTTACTTAAGCTAGAAACTATGCAAAATGAACCCTTGCCAGGCATTTCAGGTGTCACTATCAACCAAATAAAAGTCCATAGTACCACTACATTTGTTGTATAAAAATACTCAATGTGGTAATTATGGGAGTAATCCAATAAAGTTATTGCTTTTTCCAGTTTTATTTTTTCCATTTATATTTGTTAAGGTTAATTAAATATGTAGTTGCTTAGCAATTTAGGTATCCATAGCAACCCAAAATTAAAATTAATGTCACCATTAAAACCGCAATCCTCAAATTAGTAAACAGTACAAAAATGATTCTTAAATCTTTTTATATGATGAGTTATTAGTTTTGATCAGGAAAAATGAACTCTGGCCAACAGTGCTTTGTAACAAAATCTCCACTAACTATCTCTCCTAATCAACAGCCACAACAAAGCTAATGCTTGAACATATAAACTAGTATTTTAACATTCATTTCCTTGTCCATTTATTTTCTTTTTATTTTTATATTTTTTACTTTAATCACTGAAAATTACTTGCTTTAATTTTCCCAAAGACCACTCAATTCTCTTAGACCACCTTAATCTTGTGACATGATCTCTGGCCATTATTATGAGTTTTCTAACAGCTGCATAAACACCAACATTTTTTCTCATTAAAATGTTTCTAAGCTTATTTGAAGAAAGTTATTTTTTACAGTTTTTGTTAAGTGTGTTAATAAGTCCACAATAATTTAACCTAAGATCGGCCTTAATTGATGAAATATAAAACTATTTTCATTCTTCGTAGTTTTTAAACTATCTGAATCTTTCATAATAATGGAAGTCACCTGTAGTTTTAAATGTTTTCAGAGTATTTCTGGTGCAATTTTAATCTTCTTACTATTTCTTTGTTACTGGTTATGGAGCCATCCTTCATAACTATTATTTGCCACTTTGTTGCTGTGCTTAGTGATTTTTGAACCATTTTGGTTTATCTTAACTTTTAGATCTTATCAAAATATTAATAAAAGATTTAAATGTGACTTAACTGGTCATCATAAGTTTAAGTAACCTTATATGTCAAACTGAAATATAAGTCAATAAAATAATTTAAAGTCATAGTAGGGTTGAGAAAAAAATAGAAAGGAAATTGTTATTGACATGTTAGTTCTCGAGAAATAATTTTTCTGTTGTGCAATAAAAAAAAAACTTTTTTGTTGAAAGCAAATATTTTGTTGAAAGCAAAAAAAAAAAACACTCACACAAAATTAAAAAATTAGATAAGAAGGTTGTATAAGCATTAATTAAAAATCTGATACCTTTTTTCAAATTAAATTCAAAGCGTATGTCATTCAGTTCTTTCTCTGCATTCCTAAAATAATTAAATATTAAAAAATATGATCAATCTTTTTTTTCTTTTGTAAGTTGCAATAATGCAAAAAAAAAAAAAAAAAAAAACCTCAGTCTGAGAGTTAAATCAAAAATAGTAGTTTCTGTAGGATTTTCCACTAATATCTGAGAGTCATTTAAATCTAAAAAAAAAAAAAAAATTAATTAGATCACCTGACTTTTTAGCTTCACTACTTTCACAAAAAAAAACATAAAATAAAATACAATTTTAGTAAATGACACAATTACACCAACAATAATCACATGGATGTTACTTAAATGCAAATAAATCTTTTAACTATTAGAATCACTTTATACTGATGAATTGTAGTACTTCCATTTCTATTTCCTATTTTTTGAATATTACTCTATATATAATATTTCTTCTATAACTATAAGCTTATATATATTCTACATAATATATAAATCTTTTTTATTTAGTTTTCTTAATAGAATTATTGTAAATAATTCTATTAAGAATTGATTAAAAACTGTAATTCAACTTACTGCTTGTGAAACTTATAATTTCAGCATGTAAAACTTAGTCATCTGTATAGATAACTTTCACCATCAGAAAGTTAGACTGACTCACTATAACTTATAAAAATATTTTAGAAGAATCTTTACTGCTAATTTTTAATCAACATAACTAGTAAACAACTTTAAATTGGCATAAAAAGTTAACCTAAAATAATGGTAGTACCGCGCCCAACTTGTTTTTCAGTGCAGCGGATTTGTTTGTCAAGTTATGTGTTTCGGAGTTATAGAGTTTTAACCAAAGAGTTATAGAGTTTTAACCACAACTAAAGTAGCCGGAGAGAGGGTTTTAACCACAACGAAAGTAGCCCCCTCCACTCATGTTCTTGGGAAGGTGAATTAAAATAAAATAAAAAAATTGCTAAACTCAATAATGAAACTAAATATTGATGAAACTTATGGATGACCCAATGAACTATATAAGTAAAACTGACATTATGATAACTTGTTTTGTAAAAAATCTGCTAAACCAACCCTATAACCTCCTGCCCCACTCACACACAAAACAACAACAACCTCTTGTATCTGACAATCCAGTCACACTGGTAGCAGTAGATATTACATCAGTTGTAGTATTTTCATTATTGTTCTAAAAGAAAAGAAAAATTTTTGTTCTTAAACATTAGGGTTAACCAAAAAAAAAAAATTTTTAATATTAGGTTTGTTATATTGTGACAAACCAGGTTATCTAAGAAAAATGCAACAAAAAAAGAGCTAGCACAGTTGAATATTTGAGCAAATATACACTTTTTATCATTTTTCTAATAAATGGAATAAAATAAATTCTATAATAAGTAGCTAAAATGTAATGGAATGTTAAATTAAATATATGTTAAAAATGTAATGGAATAAATTAAATAATCATTTTTAGTTTAAAACTATTTATCTGATTATTTTAAAATGCAGTTTTTAAAGAGATTCTTTACATTTTGCTACTTTCTATTGATTGTTCTTATAATGCCATCTCTAGGATTAGAGACAACACCTGTCTCTGTTACAGAGAATAGTTGCTACAAATTTCACTTATTGTTCTACTGTTTGATGTGACAGAATAAGTTTTCAAAAGTTACACTCAGTCGCTGTGTACCCTGCATAGAACTTTGACCAAATCTCTATATCTGAGACACTTAACAGAAAAGGTTTGTGAAAAGCATCTTTTTCCAAGGAATTAAAGTCGATGTAGTCAGTAGCAACAAAAACATTTTATTCCTAATTAACTTTCTTAACTAAGCTTACTTTCCTGCATCTATAACTATTATAAACCTAGTTATTTAATATAAAGTTTTCCGGATAAACAAAAAAGAATTTATATCAATTTTTGGTTTTATTAATTTCAACAAAACAACCTGCATGAATTTTACCACTTCAAATACATGTTCTAGCCCATCTGTAAAGTATTTACTTTTAATTATATAGAATCATACAAGGACAGAAAATACAAGGACATGCATAGCAAGATAATAAACAAAATAATAACCCATATTTTTTATGAAAATTTGACTTTAAAAATTTAAATTTTAATGAAAATTTTGTTTTGTTTTTTGTTATTTACCTCCTCAAGGCCAAGAAGGCCACTACAAATGAGGAGGCTACTTAATAGTGGTTATAACCCTCTCTCAACTCTATAACTCCAAAACACAAACCTTGACGAACAAGGCTGCTGCGTGGAGAAACAAGTTGAGCGCGATACTACCAGGGACGTGGTGGGGATCGAACTCGAGACGTCTCGCTTATGAAGCGAGCACTTTACCACTACACCACTACCAATTTAACTTAAGTATGACATTATTGCGTTAATTTTTTTGAATGTAACAAACAATTATAAGGATGTTGGTTTGTAAAAACAATTCAAATAATTAGCTAAGTAATTTTTTACAAAAAAGTGAATTATTTGGTTAAGCAATTTTACTTATCTCCACAACTCTTATAAAAATAATATAAAAGAACTTATGACATTGGTTTCTCTGTTGAAAACCTCTGTTGGGTTTTCAATGGTCAAATCAGTTGTAGATATGTATTTTTAGTTCTTAAGCATGTTGAGTGTAAAATTGTACCAGGTTCATGAACACATAGATCTTTCAAATAGCTGCCTAATTTAACAGCATTACTTAACGAGAAATGTTGATTTTTACTTAAAATTGTATTCATTGACTCTCATTAACAATCTCTTGTTATTTCTCACTTTTATTATTTTGTGAGTTACATTAGGTATACTAATTTATATGATTTTTCCTAGTTGCTTCTCTATCAAACGCTTCAAACAAATGCTCAAATGGTAGTTCATCAAAGAGTAAAATGCAAAATCTTTATTGTTGTAGGCTATAATTTTTTTAAATGTGTAAAAAATTACCAAATATCCAACGTGTGTTAGTAGCACACCATCACATCCTATTACGCCCAGTTTACGAAATCAAAACCCAGCTTAATTTATTTATAAAATAAAGTTACTGATAATGTTTTCAGCAGAAAAAAGCAAAACATAACCGACATACATGGAGCCTGGTTGTTTTTAAATTTAAAAATGTGACTTATTTATAGTTCTTCAAAACCCTGCTGACTTAAGTTACAACAGAAAACAGAGTTTTATCCTTCTACCCATCAAATACAGCCATTGTAGTTGGTTGTGCTTATTCTTGCTCTGCTTCTTCTTGCTCCGCATTCCAAGGTGTGAGCGATTATTCACATTTTTTCTTTTTGCTTATTCTTGTTCCCCATGTGAAAGTGTGAAGTGCGGTTTTTATTATTATATTTTTTTAATTATAATTCTATTTTTGTAATTATATTTGGTCACAATACAAAAATCTTGCAAAACACTTGAAACAATGGCATTTTTATTGCTCTGTCTGATAATCAACAGCAAGCACTAGTTAGAACTGTTATTCAGTTTTAGAAGTTTTGATTATAGTACTTTTTTTTGTTTGTTTCTTGTTTGAATACTGATGATTTTGAATATAAAAAAAGGAAGAAAATTATTACTTTTTTCATAATTTTCAAAAATTCAAATGCGATGCGCTAGATCCAATTGTAAAATATTTGTAGTTTTATTATATGCATCTTTCTGTAACTTTAACCAAGCAGAAAGATATTTTTTACTTATAAATGATTTTTTATTTCATTTATTTACCATTTCAACACTTTGTTAACCTAAAAACAGCCCCTAGCTACTATTATATAACTTATTTGATTTCATTTATTGGAAAAACAGTAAAAAGTGTTTATTTATTCAAGTATTTAAGTGCAATGCCCTAGCTCCAGACCTAAAATAAAGGTATTATTTTGCATTTTCCTTAGACACCCTAGAGGCAAGTTTTACGTGGTATAGCAAACCATAAATAAAAAACTTTTTTCGGCCCAACCTAATAGATATACAATAGTTTAAGTATAATTCATAAAAACTTTCCAGTTTCATACAGGTTATTATAATATTAGGATTAAAATATTAGGATAAAGATTGCAAAAACAAACAAAATCTCAATAAAAATAGTTTACCTCTAAAGCAACTAAATTTTCCTAAAAAATTTCAAAAAACTACAAATTAAATTTAATATGATTTTAACTTTTATATATATATATATATTTTAAAAATTCTTATCTCTTAACTCTTGGGCATAAAGACATACTTCACTAGAGTGTTCATCTTGATTGTCAGTATCTATTTCAAACTCCCATTCACCAGCTGCATTTTTATAAGCTCTTCCTGAATTAGGTTTCCTCTTAAACTAAATATTAAATACACATTGCTAATATTATATGATATAGGAAGAAAAATGTAAATGTAAATCTTAATTAGTAAAACTTAAATTTAATAAATATTACAAGTTATACCTTTTTACCACGCTCAGAAAGACTTGGTGCTAATTCAATAAGATTCTGTATTAAATACTCTTTATTCTAAAATAAATGCTAGAATATTATATCTTAAGTTACCTCTGGAAACAGTGTGTTTGCAACTTATAGAAGAAAAGTATAAAACACACCAATTGGCAATATAATTGAAAATATAAGTAGAAAACACATTATAGTTGGCAAAGCCATCATGCCATTCCTTTTTCATTGAAAGTAAGTTTACAACAATCACAAAAAACAATAAATGAAATGTTAATTAAGTAAAGAAAGAACTAACCTTTGCTTTCTTAAAAAAAGAATGCTTCAACAATTCTGTTGCATCAGGTCTAAAATATATAACAATCAAAATTTATTAGAGTAAAACTATTTCATGGGCATCTAATTTTTTTTTTTTTACTGTCTTAATTGACTCAATGAATTTTATAAAAACTACTGAATGAGAACTCATTTTAACATGAAATTCATAACAGGATAATTCTTTATTTGATTAGTAAAATAACTTTTTTTTTTGTAAAAACAATAAATTAAAATACAATAGTTATTTGTAATAAACATAAATAAAAAAAATTAAATTATACCTCCTCATACTGATAACAAAACATGTTTTATTTTATAAGCGTATTTAATTGCTATCATAAAATGCTTTAAAACATACTAGCCAATACTGACTTAACACCTGATGACTAAAAAATGAGACAACTTTAAAATTGTTATTATAGCCATAGTTACATAGCTATCAAATTTAATTTAAAATAAATTTATAAACAATTATATGATATTCAAAAAAATATATTTATTGGTTTTCAATAACATCATAAAAAGCAATTCGACCTAGACGAACTGAAGTCATTGAGGCATAACGTTTTGCCACTTCTGGATCCATTTTGTTAAGACAATTCAAAATACGCCGTTTGAGTTGAGGAATGCTTGTTGCTTGTCAATTATCCTCATAGACTAAGCATTTCAACTGACCCCAAAAGTCTTCAATCGGTCGAGCTTCTGGTACATTGGGTGGATTTTTTACCTTTGGCAGGTATTTGATGTTATTGGCATCGAGAAAAGAAACCACTTCATTTGCATAGTGCAAGCTAGCTAAATCTGGCCAGAACAAGTACTCTTCATTTTTATAATGTTCATCAATGAAGGGTATTAACCGCTTGCGGAGTCATCCGATGTATGCTTGTTTGTTGATTGCCTGGCCACTTTCAAAAAACATTTTTGATGTCCCTTTGGGCAATATAATCAAAGAGACTAGCACTTTTTCCTCATACTTCTTCTTTCTTTTGAATTTGACGTTGCTAGTTGTAGATAACACGTCACTAGAATAGAAGCCATCATTGCAAGCCAATGTTGTATTCGCATATGTGAAATATGATTCGTCATCCAAGACAAATTCAGAATTGCTAAAATTGCGATATATATGCCGACACAAAGGTTTGATTCAAGCTAGTTGGCTTTCGCTTTGATGTGGAATCTTTTTCTTCTAGTAATATCTAATATAGTCTTGTTTTTAGATATATTCAATTGGTCACAATTGAATCTTCGAGCTACTTGACGTTGTGAAACACTGTGATGATGATAAAATGCCTTTTTCAATTGGTCTATGTGCTTTTTGTCCATTTTTTTCGTTGATAGCCTAAATTATTGTCTACACGTTCTAGAGCACGATATATGGTCGCTTTTGATGCTCCTTCATCTAGAAAGTGTTTTACTGTGAAGATTTTTGGCTTTTCCAGATGCGAATTTCTAAATTGGCAAATGCGTTTTCTTAGGTCTTCTTGCAAACTTGTTTTATACGGAGCCATTTTAATTAATATTTTAAAACTATAATTTAATTTTAATAGAGTATTAAACTCCCTATAAATATACTAATTTATTTCAATTGCATAATCATGAATAGCATACATAAATTGATTTAAATTTTGTCTCATTTTTTAGTCATCAGGTGTTATAGTTTAATTTTTAACCAATTATAGACAAATTTTATTTTAACCAACTAGTCTGTATTTTTAACTTTACACGCAGTACAAGTTAAAATACAGACTAGTTGGTTGTATTTTTAATTTTATACACACTTTAGAGGCAACAGAATGTGCATTAATTAAATTATATTGCCATAGGTATAACGGAGTACATATACAGATTTAACGATAAGCAGAATGTAAATGCATAAACCAGAGGTTTTGGTTTGGGCAGACACTCTTTTTATTAAAAGAAAACTCTTTCTCAAATTTTACATTTATTCCACCCTTGCTTTATAGACACACATTTAAAATTCTAAACTAAAAAAACACTCTATTAAAAATACAGTAGGTTGAAAATTCAATCAACTGAAATCTCTTTATGCTGAAAGGTCCATACCAAGTCTCTAGTATTACTGTGACCAACTTGTTTCTCAGCACAGCAGCCTCTTTTGCTCATGTTTTGGTGTTAAAGGATTGAGAAAGGGTTGTAACAACAACTTTAAAATAATATTAAAAAAAAAAAGAATATGAGTAACCTCAATTGTAATGAAGAGCTATGAATTCTCTTAATGAAGTAATTTTTTGACATGAGTGCCAGTAAGTGCAGTAGTTTGTTGCAGTATAACAAGGGTCAGTGAGAGTCAGTAAACTGTTTTAATTTCTTATAGCTGTGCATGTAATGTAAATAGTCAATGTAATGTAAGTGTGTGTGCATACTGTAGTAGCATGTGTTATTAGTCAGAAATTAGTTGAAAGTCATTTAAACTGGTATAACATAAGCTCATCATGAATTCTAGTAGTCATATAACATATTTATTAAAAAACCTATTACAACTAAATAATCTAGAATACTAAAATAGAATCACAACATTATAGCAACAGTAACTTGTATATATATTACGCCTTGGTTAGACAAATACAGTATTTTTTTAAAAAGTTCATGTATTAATTCAAATAAAAATACAAAAACTTATGATTAAAAACCAAATTATATGATTTTAGAAAGTAAATAATTAAGATCAACTATAAGTCATCATTCATATTATAACTTTATAAACTAAATGATTTTGAAATAAGTTTCTAAAAACAATTTTTTTGCTTAATTCTAAAGACTTATAATTTTGAAAAATAAATTTTTTTCTTTTTATTGAAAAATATTTGAGAAATGTTTTAATTTTTTAATTAAATCATTGAGCAAGTAAATAATTCAGTGAAAGCATTGAGAATTTTATTTATGACTAATAAATATGGGATAATTTTCAGATAAAATGTATAATTTCTAAACTCTATAAAAATAGAAAAATACATTTAAGCCTGGCCCAGATGCTTTAAAACTAACACTTTTAAGTCATAATGCGGCCATGAAGTTTTTTTGTTAATTCTTTTTTCATGGTTACAAATATGTAAGATTATTACTTACTAGTTAACAATAACTAAAAAATCTATTATACAGCAAAAATGCAGTATTTTTTTTATTTTTAGGTTTTGTCTTACATTTTTAGTGTTTTGTAAATGTTTAGTGTTTTATGTTTAGTTTTTTATCTTACATGTTTAGTATTTTATAAACGTTTTGTGTTTAGTTATAAATGTTTAGTGTTTTATAAATCATAACAAACATTAACTCACAGAAAAAAATATTTTTTTGCACAGAAGAAAAAATCTCTTCTCTATAGAAAATAAATTTAAAATAAACTCGAATCAAAATTATTTACTTATTTAAGAATTAAATACAAAACCTAAACCAAACTTATTTACACATTACAAAAAGTAGTTTATAGGTAATTGCTGTTTATCCACTATTGCAACAAATCTCTTAATATAATACCTTACTATGTAAAAAAGATTAAAAAAAAAACAAAAACTGTAAGAAAAAAAATAAAACATAATATACAAATGAACAACCTTGACAATGGATCTTTCTCCAAGCATGATGCAATCATTTTACGAAACTGCCTTGAGTATTTTTTGTAAGCATCTTTTGAATCTGTACACGTTTCTAATGTTGGTGGATCACCTTCTAACGTAAGCATTAAGACCTATTATAAAAAGAGAAAGTAGAAAATCTGTTAAAATATAACCAGTTAAAAGTAAAAGTATAGTGTATCAAAAAGAAAAAAAAGAGAGAAAAAAAAAATACTAATTTATTTAAAAACTAAATAATAAATCTATATACAAAGATCAACATATTTTAAATTTCACCAACAACTTATGAAATGATTTTGGTATTTTCCAAAAGCTTGCACAGAGCACATTACATTTGTTACTATCTAAATTTTTTTTCTCATGAAATTTTCAAAATTTTTGTGTTTTTGCAAAAATAATTTTTTCTTTTTGAACTATTTTATTTTTTAACTCCGAGCTCTGGGTATTTTGGATGATTAGCCTTTTTATGCACAATTGATCACATTTATTGATATGTAAAAGAACTTTACTTATGCACTCTTTAAGACATATTAAAGAAAAAATTTATTTAGCAAATCAAAGGTGTGAACAAACATAAGTTACTTTTTTGCCACATATGTAAATAGTTTATTAAAATCAAATATTCCAGCAAATTGGTGTACTTAAATCTCATGCTTTTTTCTCATCTACATTTGGAAATGTATTACCTTATGTTATACATCTACCTATTCAAAGTCTTTTGTCAAGACATAAAGATTTTGTGAAAGCTTTAACTAGCAAATCCTAGCACTTTTTAAAATGTGACTTTGCAAAGAATAAAATCAACAAGCAATGCTTTTTATTCCAAAACTCTTTTAAAAAGGACTATGACGTTTTTTTTTGCTGAAAAAGTTGAAACTTCAAAGTTTCTTTTCAAACTTGTCATTGTTATTATGCTTTTGAATTGCAGTTTCTAGTCAAATAAATTTTTTTACTAGAATATAAATTGTTTTATTTGTGCTATTTATTATATTTTATTTATCATTTACATATTACTATTATTATTACTACTATTATTATTGATATTATTATTACTATAATAATAAATATAACAATAATCTAAATATTAATACTGCGATGTTAACATTTACCTTTTAACATTGTCTTATGCAATTTTAAAGTAGCTTCTAGGTTTTTTTAAATGCATTTCTTAAACTTTATGTTATCTTTTAAGCAAGATCTGCTAGCAAATATGAGCAGATAAGTCTTTCTTAGCTTTCAAGAGAATTTGTGTTGTTCTTTGTTTATTTTAAAATAATATTAGTAGTTTTAGTAAACAAACTTTTGTTTGTTGTTAACTGTTGAGTTTCTAATTTGCTTTGTTTAGATTCTTATCAAGTTAAAAATGACTGGTAATATATATATTTTTTTAATACAGTGTGATTTCTATTTGGATAAGTTTTGTCTTTAGTCTATTTCATAATATTTTCGGTTGCTAACAAAAAAAGTTTTATTTTATTTTTATATATCATTTTTAATGATATATTTTAATTGAAATACAACATGTAATGTTGCAGTAACATGTTATGTTTCATTATGTTATGTTACATTATGTAATGTCGCATTATATGTTACATTATGTAATGTCGCATTATATGTTACATTATGTAATGTCACATTATATGTTGCCTCATGTAATATTACATTATGTAATGTTTAATTTAGTAAACTTGACATGTTAATCATTAGTCATAATGTTCCATTATGTAATGTTACATTATGTAATGTTTAATTTAGTAAATTTACTATGCTAATCATTAGTCAGCAGTTAGGGAGAAACTAGAATTCTACGGTGATAAAAAAATAATTTTGCTTACTAGTAACATTACAAATCCAGTTTTTATGGTTAATTGTGCAATGGCTATTTGGTGTGTTTATGTTGTTTTTGTCATTAACGATAATTTTTTTTCCTCATAAAAATTATTTTATGCGTTTTTAACTCTTTTTTAACACAGTATTTGCCTCTCCTTAATAAAGTTTTATTAATAAAAAAAAGCATTAATGCAACCCTCTATTATTACTAAGTTCTTAGATGCTTCTTGATACCACAATTAATGATGACTATATATAAGAAATGTTTTTTGAGTTTTATGCCTACTAATTTATGCTTTAATTTTTCAAATAATTTATTAACTACATTTGTTCCTTAAGTTCAAATATTTCAATAAATGAAACAACTCACTAAGTTGTAGCTTATAATCATAAATTAAAATTTGAAGTTGTAGAAAGTTGCATTAGTTTCCAAATTTCAAAAGGAAACCTAACCATTGTAAAGTTTATAATAGTTTGCACAAGTACTAAAGTTATAACACTTTTACAACCTAATGTTGCTTTAGTTTGATGAACTTTTTCATAAGAAAAATGAAATAAAACATTATTTTAAAATATCTTCTTTTAGAAAAAATCACCCTGAAAACAAGAAATATATTTAACATATGCTAAATCTATTACCAACAAATTTTCTCATTTATGAACATTGTTTATCACTTTTGATTGCTGTAAATAAATCAAAGTTGTAGCTTTTTCCTTCTTTTTTTTTTGTGACAGTATAAAGTTTTTGAATTACTTTAATTACCATTTGGCACACTGATTACTTTCTGGCATCTCAATTATAGATGGTTCCTGCTTTTAGTGATTCTTCAATGACTATTCACTCCATAATAAGACCACCCAATGTTTTTGGCATAAGTATGATACTTCTGACAAGTTCTTGAAGTCATTTTATTCTAAATATGATAAGTAAAGAACCTGAACCTTATGTTACATGGTACAAAAATTTTATTTCATCTCTTCATCAAGAATTACCAAGAATTGTTCCATATACAAACTCTGCTTCAAGTTTTCACACTTCTTTAAAAGTTCAAACACAAATAAATATGCAATTAGGCTTGGCCAGGAAGGTGTGCTATTTCACGCCATAATATGACCATAATGCTTTTAAATGAAGTAACTAATGATTTTATTTAAAGTATAAATGAAAGTTGTATAAATTTTTGTATAAGCGAGAATTCTAAAAAACAATTGTTTCTTTAACAGACTATAATATAAGAATAATATATGCTAAGAATCATTAAAGTTAATACACTTGAAAAAAAAGAAAAGCTTTGTTGAGAAGAAATTCAAAAACAAACTTTTTTGAAAGCCGTTTAAATTAAATAACTTTGGTCTTTACTTATGTTGTTATATTATTGAAATGCATTTAAATATTTTTACTTTTAATCAAAGCGCAATATATAATTGAAGTATAGAATCCCCTTTTAATCAAAGCGCAATATATACTTGAAGTATAGAATCCCCTTTTTAATCTTGTAGATTTTTTTTTCAGTAAACTCACAAGACAAAAATAAGTTTGAATAATCAAATACCTTCATAGCAGGATATTGCGCATACGGAGCTGTACCAGTTGCTAACTCAATTGCAGTTATTCCAAAACTCCAAATATCAACTTTGTGATTGTATCCACTTGCCTAATTTAAAATTTAATAAATTTAAATTTATTTTGAAGGATTTATTTACTTAAAAATTACAAACTTTTACAAAACAATTTATCAACGAGATGTTTAGTTACAATTTTATTGAACTTTTTCTGCCAAAAGAACCTGCCTGTTCCATAACTTCTGGAGCCATCCAACAAGGAGTTCCCACAAATGTGCTTCGCATTCTATGACCACGATCAGAAAAATCATGTGTGGTAGAACTAACTCCAAAATCTAAACAAAAATCAGAACAAAAATTTCCTTAGAATTTGTATATTTAAATTTATGAAAAATATTATCTCGTTTTAATTTTTCAACAAAAATAATATTCTATATTGTAATGTTTAAAATTCCAATTAAAATATTTGATTAGAGTAAGAACTTTAGTAAACCTCAATATTGTTTTGATGGAGGGGGAAAATATACAAATATATTAAAAAAATCACAAAGTAGCCATTCAAAATACTAAATATGTTCTTTTCCTTTTTTATGTAGTTTGTAAAAATTTATTCATTTAAATGTGAAAGAAAATAACAGCGGAAAGTAATAATGCAAAAGAAACTAACTTTATGGAAGATAAAAAAAACATGGTTGTAAAAACAAATAATATAGCACATGAAAGTAATAGCAGAAGAAAAAAAAAGTGTATTCAAATTTTGCTTTCAATTAAATAAACTTTTACAAAATAAAAGGAACATTAAAAGTATAAAAAATATTTAGACTAAAAAATAAAGGTAGTGTGAATACCTGCTAGTTGGACACTACCATCAGCACCCAATAAAATGTTTCCTGCTTTCACATCCCTTGTAAAATATTTTGTATAAATATTATAATGACAATAATGCAAACATTTTTTTCATTCATTTATTTATTTTTAACAAATTTAATGCAAGCAATCATTATTTAACTTAGAAGTTAACAGATAGCAATGAGTAAAAGAGCAAGAAAATGATTGCAAAAAAAAAAAAATGATTTAAAAGAAATGGTTGACAAAAGATTTTGAAGAAAATTGTTGACAAAACACTTAAAAGAAATTTGTTGACAAAACACTTAAAAGATGACGGTTGACAGAAAACTTACCTGTGAATATGACCATTTTTGTGAAAATATTCTAGCCCTTTTAAAACTTCTCGCAAAATAGTGGCAATAACAACTTCATCAAGCACACCCTGCAATGGGTCAATTTGACCACTTTTCATTAGATGTTTTAATATATCAAGCACTGATCCTAAAATAACAAAATTTGAGAATTAAAATTTAAAAAGTCAATATGTAACAATTTTTTATTTTTATATTTTATTTTGTAAAGTAGGGACTGGGATGAATTATTCATATCTCTGGAACCAGAAAAGATTCTGTTTAAAACTCTTATTATGAAAACTACTATTATAATAAACCCTGTTTAAAACTATTATTTTAATGAACCCTTGTGTCTAAAATCATCAAAAGCCACAACTGACTAACCTTGGCAAAATGGTAAAAATTGAAAGACTGTATAATAAAAGTATTATACTTACAGACTGTAAGTTTTTTGTTTGTTTGTATATATATTTTTTAAAAAAGCACCGTTTGCGGGGGGATTGAAAATTCATTTATAACAGACAATCAATTTTACAATACAAACTGGTTTTAACTAATTTAATACCAAATTGTAAAAAAATTGTAAAGAGAATGAAGTAATAGAATTTAAAGTAACTAAAAGAAAAGGTAAAAATTATTAATAATATCAACCAAACTTCTATGACAGACTTTTATTTGCTTTTAATCTATAATTACTAAAAATTAGAATATTAATTACCTCCTGCAAGTAGCTTCATAACAATCCACAATTCTTGTTTTACAATAAAAGAAGTATAATAATTAACAACATTTTCATGGTTACATTGACCCATTGTATGAATCTCTTTCTAAATAAAATTAAAACTTCAAAAATTTTAAACAAAACTTTTTCATATCTGAATAACTTTGAACAGATTTTTAATAAAAACACACTCTCATTTCATCTATATCAGCACCACATTTTTCTAAATCAATACGTTTGATAGCTACTTTTTCATCCAGAGGAATATACCTTGCAGCTTGAACAATAGCTGTTGCCCCATAACCTAGAAATATAACCTTACTTATTTTACATACAACAAACAATGATTTACTTTGTTTAACATAATTACTACTACAACACACAAAAACAAAACAAATGAAAACTCAAAATGGTTAATCATTATAATACTAAAAGTACTAAGCATACTTAAATAGTTAACAAGGAACTACCTCAATTAAAATATACTTTACTAAAGCAGTGTCGGAGTGTATTCAGATAATTTTTTCTTATTCATTTTGACAGATCCAATTAATATTAAAACCAAATAATAATGTAAAATGTTATTTGGTTATAATATTATTTGACATTCACAATTTAATATTAAACTCACATTCCTTAACTTTATAATATATATATATATATATATATATATATATATATATATATATATATATATATACATATATATATATATATATATATATATATATATATATATATATATATATATATATATATATATATATATATATATACATATACATATATATATATATATATATATATATATATATATATATATATATATATATATATATATATATATATATATATATATATATATATAATTGATTGTAAAAAAATTATAACCTCTAACAATCTGAAGTTTTGTAATTAAATTCAAATACTAAAAAACCTTTAAATATGATTGGCTGACTATTTTTTTACACATAACTTTGCTTTTATTGGATAATGTTGATCAATGCAACCAATATTTTTCAAAATAGAATGTAAACAGAAAAAAAACTTGTAATTTAATGAAAATATTAGGTGGAAGGAAATCGGTATTTTACAAAAATTATTGCACGACTGTCGTGCAAATATATATCTGCACTACAATTAATAAAATAATATACATATGTTTAATTACATAAAATGTTACATATGTTTCATGTTGCCATTACAAGATAATTTAAATATATACATACATTAAGTATTGCAATTAATTATAACTTTAATGTATATGTTTGTTTTATTGAATTAATTATATAACTTTAATGTATATGTTTGTTTTTTTGAATTGGCTATTTCATAAGTTTTGCTTTTGATGTTGTTGGTTTAACAGTTAAAACCAAATTTTAGTGTAACAAAATTTGATTTTTAAGTAAAAATAAACAATTTTTTTTCAAAATTTAGATCGAATAAATTTTTTGTATTTTCATATTTCAGCAAATTTATATTATTTGATATCATTTGAATTAGAGGAATAACATCAAATATAAAATATGTCTATTCTTCAAACTATATTTAAATAAAATTTGTTTTCTTGTTTAGGAATTTAGATCTATACCTTGGCCTGATACTATATTTCAAATAAATGGACCGCAGAAAACTACTAGTATATTGTGGAAGTGTGCGCAGATGGTTAACTTTAAAATCATTCTTAAAAAAAAATGCTTCAAAAAAAACCCATCCAAAATACCATTGATAATACCATAAAACACCATAAAAACAAAGGTATTATGCAAAGTAAATGGATTGTATTTTTAATAAGAAACATAAAAGAAAGTTTCAAAATATCTAAATATAAGTATTGAATACTAAAATTGTAAAATACAATAGAACTTTTGATAATTTCATATATTTATTTATAGGTTAACAATCTTTTGAAAAAAAAAACTCGTGTTGCAAACTGTTAACATTGTTTTAGAATAAATATTAAATAAATAAAAACAAATCTTACACTTAAAAAAAAAAAATTTTAATAAAATTTTTCATCTAAATCATCGAGAACAACTCAATAGCAACATTCCTTTTTGTCTGCTCGAAGTTTGTATATAAAAAATAAAAAACCTTTACTTTTCAATTTGTTATATAAATGAAAAAATTATGTGTAAATATTTTATAAATGCAGTTACAGTGTAATATTTTCATTGAAACTCATTTGTTCATTGCTTTTTAATAAAAGCTTAATTTTAATTAAAACTAAAACAAAAAATATGTATTTTTAATTTTATAGTCAATACAATACAATGCATATGCAACTGGTAAAAGATTCAAGATATAACTCAATAACTTTAACCAGAAAAAAAGTTGCATTTGTTCAAAAATCTTATTAGCATACGTCATTTGAAGTGTAATGATGCTGGATATGTTCAGAAAGAAATAAAAAAGACCTTGCTTAAAATTTTCATTGAAAATTTTATGCCTTTAATTCTTTTAATAACAAAAAACTCTCACTTTAAAATGTTTGTATATATATATATATATATATATATATATATATATATATATATATATATATATATATATATATATATATATATATTATATATATATATATATATATATATATATATATATATATATATATATATATATATATATGTAAATATATATATATATATATAAATTTAAATATCTTAAATTAAATAAACATGCATCATTTTCTCGAAAAAAACTTAGTTAAGCAGCAACTAAACACAAGTATAAGCTTAACTAATTAATAAATTTACTTAGCAAAATATTCCTTTAACTTTGTTTCAAACTTTTTTACTAACAAAAAACTAAAAAATGCGGAGAAAAAATAGTACCTATTACTTCTAATAGTTCATAATCATCATGGTTATTAGACCAGGCTGATCTAGGTTTAGTATCAACGGTTAGAACCGTCGCCATGTTTTGTTTGGAAGTTGACTTTTGTCTTGATTTCCCAAAAAGCCAGCGTCTGATCTTAAGACACATTGCGTCCAATGAGAATTCATGGGTCAAATACTTTTGGGGTAACAAACAGATCACAAAAAAATACTTTTATGTTGAAAGTGTAAATTATGTCTAAATCCAAGTATCATTAAAAATGTAAAAAATAAAAATAATGGTTTTGCTCAATAAAAACCAAACCAAAAATCCATACATGTTTTAAAAATTCTTCTTACTTTCTAATAACATAAGTAACTTTAAATTATAGAAAATAAATATATATTACAAACTAATTTTACAATAATAAATAATCAAATTGAAAATAATGATCTAAAAAAATTCTTTTTTTTAGTAATAAATATTTATAAAAATACTTGTTATCATTCTTTATAACTGTTTGCATTAAAACTATGCTAAGTATTCATCGACGTTTTTACTAATACCTAATTTAACAAATTCTTTTCATTTCGATGGTGCAACAAACAACGGTATTAAAACTTAAAATATTATAATACCAAATGTGAGGCAAGATTTTTTATTAAACGGACATCCTGTGCAATAATATAACTCAAAAACTAAACTTTTTTTTTAATTCCTATTTAAAAATTATTTTATTCAAACTTTAAGTTAGTTATTTAAAAAGTGTAATTGATAATTATTTATTTTTTAATTATCATAGAAAGTATTGCGGTCAAAATGGTTCGAAGGAGGATTTAAAAAAAACATTTTCTAACTAGTTAGAAAACTGGTATTATCAAATACTGGTGATTGTTTTTTACATTATACAATATATTGACAATGAGGCGGCAATTTTCTTTTAATGATATTTAAACGCATAATTAACACGAAATCTATACACAGTTTTTTAATTTATTTTGATTGATTTTATAAACATTATTTATTAAAATATTTAATGTATAAAATCTTGCGATGGGTAATATTAAGCTTCTTTTCTTTGAAATTGCCTTTCAGAACACGCTGCTAGCTATGTAACTTCTAATTTTATTATTTTTTTTTTATTTTGCTCTTCATATATAGATTTTATTTACAGTTCAAATTAAATTAAATACAAACTTTTTTATATTATTGCCGAACTTAATAGTGCTGTTAGTAGTAGTATTACCCCTTCGAGCATGTTTGATACGGTACTCTTGGCAGCCATTGGAACCGAGATAACGACGAGAAAAAGTTGTAGTACTTTTTTAAAAAGAAAACGTGAACGAAAGTGTATGCATTTATATCTAACTTATGTAAACTTCAAATTACGTAATGCTAAAATATACTAAAATAAACCAAGTTTTCCAGTTTTATTTTCGCTTGAAAATTGCATTTCGGCAACATCTCCTTTTTGATCTATAGCATCTTCTTTTTGATCTATTGCATTTATTTGCATGTTGATCTTTAGCATTTGTTTGCATTTTATAAAGACTTTTGTTTCTTAGTTTTAAAATTTTTGATAGACAACACGTCTGCGTGGCCGAGTGGTTACCTCGCCGAGGTTCGAATCCTACCCCACTTGCGACTTATTTTTTATCTAAATTGCATAGCATCTTATATAACATAGTATTACAATAAACAAATAAGTTATTTTCAAATGTTAAAAATTCACTTATATAACATTTCATACAGGATATAAGAAAATTTTCTAATAATTACAAGTCTGTTTTGCTTAAACTGTTTTGTTTTGAATTTTTGTTTTCATGTTATTATATTTAATGAAATTGACAAGATTGAAAAAATACGAAACATGTTGTCTCGTCCAAGTGGAAAATTTGAAACATTAATTTTAGATTTGTCATGACTCTTCCCTCTCTTGATACTTTCTGTATGCTTAAATTATGTCATCTTTTTAGTTCCTCCATTTGTATAGCATTAGGAGCAAAAGTTAAAACATTTATTTTATTTTTTTCAAGGCGAAAGGATAAAGAAATATGCCCTTCATAATTGACAAGATTTTACTGTCTTCTTTGTATCTACGGACATATTTTTATTTTTTTCTTGTATATATATGTTGATTATTTATTGTTAAACAGCAACAAAAAAAAAAAAAAAAAAAAAAATGATAATAAATCACTAAAACCGAAATATTTTTTTCCTAACGCCTCACAGAAAGGTTTAAAGTGAGTTGTATCACGTTATTTACTATGCCCCAGTATTGAGGCACTGTTAACCATTGAACACAACTGATTTAATGATAGTTAATAGGGACATAGCCAAATAACTATGAGGCTGATGGAGTAAAGACATTATACACTATACTTTTGGCATACTTTATTAACTAGATAAAAAATTTTTATTGATAACAAAACTTATAAAAATATTAAAAAATTAAAAAATTATTCAAATATTATTATTCATAACTTAAAATTAATAAATTCATTTTCATGTAGTCTGTTTGTTAAAAATGCATAAATATAATCTTTAAGATCATTAATAGGGCATAGTAAATCAACCTATTCACTGTACCTTAATCCACTATGCCCCACCAAAACAAATTAAGTTTAAGTCTAATTTCTTGGGACACGAGTGTTGTTAAAAGAAAAGCTAAATAATTACATTATCAAGAGGAACAAAATTCTAATTTTTGAGAAAATGCCTCTTATTTACTGTAAGATCCACTGTAACCCACTTTCTCCACGTGTAAACGTCTTTAGGATAAGTTGAGTTTACCGAACGTATACTGAACGATCGTTTATAATATATGTACTATATGGGAAAACTTTAAATTTTTATTTTAACAATCAGAAGTTTTTATTGTTAAGTATATTTTTTGCTATAAATACATACAGCAAGAATAAAAAAATATCAAAATTTATTACGCATTGGGGAAGACTTGAACCCCCAAAACAACACTGATGACCGCGCACTAAACCACTGAGCCGTCGAAGAAATGCGTCTTGGAGTAAAACAAACCATTTTGAAAATCTCGTATAGGTTCTTTGTAGGCTAAAAAGATGCACTTGTTAATTTTTTTCGCTCTTAAAGCAATTTTTTAGAACTAATTATTTACTAAAAAAATTTTTAGAATTAATTTTTTAGTAAAAAATATTTAAGTAAATAAGGAATAAGTATAAAAATGATTTGTGTGGAATAGATAAGCATAGAAATGGTCGGTTTGATGTAGTTTGATGACCCGTATTTTATGGGTCTGGACAAATAGGATATATAAATAGAAAGTATAGAAAAGATTGGTTTTTAATAGACTTCCAAAGACCCGTATTTTTAATGGTCCGATCCACTAGTATATAAATAATAAACGGACAGGAACTCGAATAAGATATGGAAGGCATAACATCGATATAATCTTTTCATAAAGCTACTACAGATCATAGCAAAATTCAAATATATTTGATAATAAACCGTTTTAAAGAGCTCATAATAATCGCAAAAAAATTTAAATATAAAAAAATTCTAATTAAAAACATTGTGAATATCAGTAAACAAAATTTAAAATGTATTATTTTACTTGAAACTAAAATAACTTTAATAATTTTTTCATATTAAAATTCTTTTCCCGGAAAGAGTAGGTCCTCGATATGTCATACAATATTCTGCGTATTTACTTTTTTTTTAGGTAATCTGTATATACTAATTTTGGTTTATTTTTAAAAAATACTTTTGATTTCGATTTTTATTAAGGTTCGGTGCCGTGAAAACGTGTAAGAACTGTTTAATATTACTTATTTAGACTCATTCTACATTTTGATTGGTCAGCTTGGGCTAAGTAGATTGACCTACTCATTTCAAGAAATATTTTTTTAAAGCTCATTCTACATTTTGATTGTGATCTGCTACAGCCATGTAGAATGACTAACTCTTTTCTAGATGCATTTTTTTTTAGAATCATTCAACATTTTGATTGTGGTCTGCTATGGCTAAGTA
>NC_088930.1:49167500-49347500 GCF_038396675.1 Hydra vulgaris | reverse complement strand
ACCCGATTAATCTGAACTCTTTTCTATGACTGCTTGTGGCTTGCAGTGGCTAATGAATTTAAAAAAAACTCTGTTAACTCTGTCTGATTTGGTAAATGATTAAAGCAATAATCTGTTTTAGTAATTGGTTTGCGTGAGTAAGCTTGTATTTATAAAATATAACTCTTAAAGCGAGTTTTTACCGTCTATATAGAGAACTTAATTTAGTTTAAAATTTTTGAGCAATAGATAAGGTCTTGCGTTATAAAGTAGACCAACGTTTTTTGAGATATTTTAATATTTTGTTTTTATTTAATATTTGATTTGATTTGGTAAATGATTAAAGCAATAATCTGTTTAAGTAATTGGTTACGCTTGAGTAAGCAAAATAAAACAATTTATAAATTATAAGCTTGTATTTATAAAAAGCGAGTTTTTGCCGTCTATAGAGAAAAATTTTTGAACAAAAGATAAGGTCTCGCCTTATAAAGTTGACCAACCTTTTTTTGAGATTTTCGTATTAATGATATTTATGTGAGAGTTCCATGATAAATTCTTGTCAAGAAGTGAATAATTTCAATACCGGTAATACCCGTATAATACCTGTATTGAATTTTTTTCTTTTAAACACGTGTTTCTACCTTAAAGCGAGTGACGCAATTCGGTCTTTTAAATCAGTGTTAGTCATTAAAAAAAAAAATCACGCACGGAAACTCGTATACGTTTTGTCTATTATTTTCATAATAATAAAACTTGCAAATCTCCAATTTACTTTTATTTAATTCTAATCTATATAAATATATCTCTACAACTCATATTTAATATATTTTCGATGAGAAATAGCAGTCAAATATTTTTGGTTAGAAAAAAGCGTTTAGAAAAATATTGTTTATTTTTCAAACTATTGCGTCATTAACACACAAATACAAAATAAAACGATAAATATATATATTGTCCAGGTAGCCTATTAGTGTCCAGGTAGCCTAATATATATATAAAAAAATATTTTTGTTAGAGTTGTTCTTTAAGAAAATTATAATAGTATGCATATTGCTATAAGTATTGGTTTCTAATTGTAAAAACAAAAAATCGCGCGCATATATGGAAATACCCTGCTTTGTCAATAGAAGGAAGAAAGAGTTTTTAATTAAATTAAAATTAAACAAGTTTTATCTTTAACTAAAAGTTTTTATCAGTAAATTTTTATTAAAAATCAATTAAATAACTTATTACTTCCATCTTCTCAAACTCTTGAGCGAGCGTGATTTTATATTCTCATAACAAGCTGAACGAGCGTTGTTTGTCGCGCCTAAAAGTTTTAAATGTTCTATTTTGTGTATTACGTGAAGAAAGCGATCGCACACAAGCGCTTTACATATGTTTTTTAATATCGGTATTGAACCAACACAGTATCGGTATTTCAGTACTTAAAAAAGTCCGGTAATACCGGTATTCCGGTATCGGTTCTGCCAGTATTGGATATGCTATTGAGTTTGCTCAATAATTGTTTTGTCTGTACTAAGAGTTCGTAAATTTGTTGGGAAAACTCTTCTTTTTCATTGGATTGAAATAGGATGAATTTATTTTTGTTTGAGTTTAATGATAAGTTGTTAGTTCTTAGCCATTTGTTATGTTTTTTTAAGTTTTAAGCTTGCGGTTACAAAAAAGGTGACTGATTGAGTAAGAAGAACAAAACAGATTCATGTCGTCTGCGAAAGTTATTCAATCTAACTTTGAAGAGACTTTAGAAAGGTTGTTGACATAAATTAAAAATAGAAGAGTAGCTAACATAGTGATCTATAGTAACACATTGTTGTTTATTGGCTAGATAGCAAACCATTTTATAGTTTGATTATTGATGCCCTATTTTCCAATTTTTTTTCAGTAATAATGCGTGATCTACTGTGTCAAACGCGTTTGCCAGATCAATAAAGACTCCTAATACAAGTTTCTCATCATTGAAGGAAGTTCTAATGTTATTAATGAGATCTAGAATATCATGTTCCGTTGAATGTAGCGTTTGAAATCCGTATTGATTTTCACTTAAGATTCTGTGCTCTATTAAATATTTATTTTTGATGCCAGGTTTAGACCAGTGTTTACAAAGAAATAATTGAATATTTCCGATATATATTTAATGTATTTGTACTCACGTTTTTCATTTTTCTGGATGGTAAAATGTCAGAAAATATTTAATTTTTACCTTTGTATATCATAACTTCCCACAATTTCTTTATGTTCCCATTATTATTATTTAATTGTTCAAAACAATATCTTCTTTTAGAATTGTTTTTTATTTTTTCAAATAGGTTTTAAAAGTCTTTATAAACATTAAGTTGAGCTTCGTTTCTGTTTTTTAAATATTTGATGTATAGTTTTTGCTTTTTTTTTGAAGATTTTCTTATTTCACTTGTAAACCACGAACATTTTAATTATTTTGTTTTAATTTCAACTTTTTGTATTGGGAAATGTGTTATAATATTTAAGAAAGATGGCAAGAAATAGGTTATAAGCGGAAGTGTGTTCAAGATTACATTCGTGGTATACATTTATTCAATTTATTGTTGATAAAGATTCTTTAAATTTAACCATAGGGTGTTCATTGAATTTTCGTTTCAAGTTTTTGATTTTAGATTTGTTACTTACGTTTGCATCTTCAATAAAAGAAAAGAAAATTTGAATGTGATCCAAAATATCAGTTTTAATTATTTCTGCTTTAATGAGCTTATCTAGAAATGAGTTTGTTAGAATATTATCTATAGCAGTAAAGGGAGTTGATGTAACACATGTTGGTTTGTTCATGATTGGGAAAATACCGTATTAAAACATGTCGTCAAAAATGATTTTAGTATTGGGGTGTTCGTTGTATTTTAAATGTTAATGTCGCCTGCAGAATAATATTTTTTGTTTATTATTGGTTTCGATTCTTTGCAATAATTTAAAAATTTAATAACATCACCGTCAGGGGTCCTTAACAAGTAGATACAGCAATGTTTTTTGTATTTTTAATTATTATCTAAATTGTTAGGACCTCGCTGCACAGTGGGCCAGAATTCACTTTTAATGGACAAAATTGATAATCAATCAAATATTAGGTCTTTATTTACTAAATTTGGCATGAGTACTAATATGAGGTCTGCACTTCTAATGAATGTGATTTTTTTATATTTGGTTGCTATGAATATCTAATTTTGCTTAGCAACAACCTATTTTTGGCACTATATTTAGATAGTCGCAGATTTTTTATAAGTGCTATATTCAATAAACTTGGCATGAGTACCAATACGAGGTCATACTTTATAAGGAAGCCATAATTTTTTTAGTTTAGTTGCTATGGATACCTATAATGCTCAACAACCAGATACTTTCCTTAGTTACAGACAGATAAATGGATTTTTAATTAAATTTTTATCGGATTTTCAACAGTACTTTTTTAAAAAACTATTAAATATTAAATACTTAGGTAATTAATTTTAGGTAAAGATTTACGTCATTAATAATAAAAACAAAAAAAAAATTTCAATAAAACATTGACAATTTGAAACGGATTAACAATTTATTAAACATACATTCATGCATAAAATAAGAAATCATATTTTGGGTGAGTTGACAGTCGGAGCCTGAAGCAAATCACTAACTCCTTTTGGGAGTTGTGTTTGTCCTCCTCATGCTGCTGATTATTAGGCCTGATGAGCACAAAAGTTGGCCTTAAAAAATCATAATTTGTTTTTGAACGACTGCATTTGCGTGTGTAGTTTTCACGGAAACGTTTGAATTCCTTGTTTCGTGCTTCTTTTGCCTCTTCAAAAAGTATGCTAATAGGCAAGACCATTCTCCTCAAAATATTATGTCCGTGCAATATTATTTTGTGCAAACTTTGTGGCATATAATACCATGGGTAGCTCTGTACAAACAAATGAGCCACCTAAAAAAGGCAATCAATCATGTAATTACAAAAGCTAAGTTAGCCACAGCTCAGTATAGAAATAATATTAACAAATAAAATTACCTTAAGGCAGTTCTTTTGAAAGTCATCTGCATTAATTGGCAGAGCTGATGACAATGTAGCCAAGATAACATGCAACTTTTTCAGCAGTAGTACATCCAGCTTTAAAATTTTAGCCACAATACTTTCACATTGGAAAAAACGATGAGCTGTATTTCCATCATTGGATGTCCCAGAACCACCAGATCTGGGCACATCAATAATTAATTCAAGACAATTTTTAAAGGCATCTTGGATTCTTTTTTTGTTTGTTGTCACAGATATCTTTTCTTTTGTGCTACGCGCCTGCCACTTTTATCCAATTTGTAAGAAAGGTGAAGACAACATTCCATGGTTCTAATCCATGCATGTTATGATGACAAGCCATACTTGTAGACCAGAGTAGTTTGCATTTTCATTTTTTTCTACCATTTTTTCAATATTGTTCATTTCTTTTGGTATGCTGCCACACACTGAGTAGGACTGTGGTGCATTGGTCTCGACTGATAAGGCTGTTGCCACTTTACCAATTACCACGGTTATTTTAATGATATGCAATATACTGATGTTATTACATTGAGTTCAAGATTTACATTTCTAATAAAATCAGGGATGCGGAGTCCCAAAAGGACTCCGGCTTTATGTTTCTACTTTTTCCAAGTCTGTATTGTCCAGAAGCTCTAAACATGTTTGTTGACTTATTATCTGCTATAATAAAAAAATTCATGAGATTTAATGACTTGAAACTTTTTTTTTTTAAGCCCGAAGTCCTGGAGTCCCGGAGTCCTTGCCGCCATTATACCTAAGGACTCCGGACTCAAAAAATGATTGTTCCTCTAACCTAAAAGTCTTAATTTTTTTCCTATTAGTAGTCCATAAACTTATTTATATTTTTAGAGCTCCTGAATACCAAAAACTAGGATAAAGTAATCTTTTTATGACTTTCAAATCCGGAGTCCTTTTTGGGACTCCGCATCCCTGAATAAAAGGCTCTTCTTCTATTGATATATCTGTTGTTTCTTTGATAAACTTAAAACGCAGTGGGTGACAGTTCAATGTTGAAGATGGCTTATGGCTGTACCAAATTATTTATCTACAGCAATCAACAAAACAAGATAGTTCAAGTGGAACAGGGCATGTGAGAAATAGACTTTGTTCTATTTCAAGGAGTCTTTCACCATCAGTTGAAGTCTGCTTGTATACAGACTGCCCAGTACTACCATCAAATCCAATTTTGTGTCGCAATATAAGCCATTTAATAGATAATAAATCAAATGAATTAATTACTTCTTCTTGCAACAGGCACAAACGAAAGGCTGTATGATCTAAAAGCGCTCGAAGACTTACTTAAGCTGAATAGTCTGACACTACAATTTCGGTTTCTAGAGACATACAGTTGTTTTTTTTCATCTCTTAGAGTATTGTAAGTTAGATAAATGTTGGACCTAACAGTCATGGCTTCATTTCTCAGTCTTTGGTAGTCCTGCTTAGTTAACCTACAATCCAGTAAAATAGCTAAAGCTTTTGCAGGAGAGTATGGTGTTTGAGACCCATCTGACTCAGCTTTGAGTGTTTGACCTAGAAGTTTTGCATCTTTTGGCCTGCCTTTTTGCTTTAAAAGATGAATAGCAGATAAGATTAGGTCTTCAGATGTTCTTGACTCTACTAGTTCCAGACTTCTTCTATGTTTGGTTTTTATGCAGGCATTTTCAAATTGTACATTTGACCTTTCCATGGAATTCGAAGTAACTGGGGACAAATGTAGTGATAGTAGCGCTTCTTTGTCTCCAGCAATATATTTCTCATTTAACCAATCCATGAACTTTTTTTAAAATACAGTGTTATTATTGTATGCAATTCTCCATCTTTTTTTATATCCTTTGATAAATTCTTTTAGTTTATCACTGCTGGTACAAGACATTTCCACTTTTAGTTTGCAACTTAAATAGCTTAAAAGTTGTTCATGAGCTTTAGAGTTAAAAATGCTTATATTATTTTCACGTAAAAATATGTGAATATCCATTTTTGTGATCACCATGCCTGAAAATATTAACAATAAAATAAAAAAATAGCTTTTTGGCACATTTAAATCATTAAATTTTTATGCTATGCCAATTCTATTATTCTTTTATTACAGCTTAAAATGACATTAACATCAATAACTGTGGATAAGTATTGCCTTTTAAAAGTTAAAATGTAATGAAATAGCAATCAATCCTGTTGTTATGCAAAAATAATTAAAAAAGTTAGGTATCCATAGCAACCAATTAAAATTATGACTTCCATAAGTAGTGTGAATCTTATTTTAATACACGTATTTAATATAGTGTACATAGCACGAATAAAAAACTGTTAAAATAACGTTAATATAAAAATAGTTGTTCCTATGTAAAATTTGGTACAATAGCAACCGAATTGTACTCAATGTACTCAATTATACTCAAATTGTACTTAAATACGTTTGTCTACGTCCATAAAACCAAGTTTTTGGCTTCCTTAAATATTAAAGAACAGTTTATGAGCATTTATTTGCCGCCCTAACCCGTCCCAAAAAAGATGCATTCAATTTGGCATTTGTGTTATACCTATTCTAATATTCATTTATTACACCTTAAAATGACATCAGCATCTAAAATGTGACAAAGTATTAGACTTTAAATGTTAAATTGTAATAAAATAGGAATCAATACTGTTGTTATGCAAAAGTAATGAATTAAAACTGTGTAACAATGTAAACAAACTTATAAAAAAATTGCCAACTTTTCACTAAATTATTATAAAGCCGTTCCGGAAAGTGATTAAGAATTATTTGTCAACAAATATAATAAAATAACTTCAGAACTTTAATTAGCTAAATATATAGAATATTGTATATGATTTTTAGACAGATTGGATCATGTCAAAATTTTGACTTTTGTTCATAGCTGGCCCACTGTGTGTTGTCTGAATTAGAGATCGAGAGGTCTTCTCTAATTTTGATATGGTGGTCATTACAAATTAAACTAAAATTCCTACTAACTTTTTGATCTCATATGAAATAATTTTTATAATGAGGAGTTTGAAAATTTGAATTCTTTTGAGATGACTCATCATCACACCATTATACTATTAGACAAAAAAATCATTAAAAAAAAATTGCGTATTTAAAAAAAGAATTAAATTTTGTCTATATTTACATTTATAAAACTTTTATATCTGTTTTTAACTGCCTTTTAAAAGTTTCAATATTATGAAAACTTTTAAAAATTAGTATTGTAAATTAAAATTTTTAGTTTAAGAAGTTGTATATCTGCATCATAAAAGTCGTTAAGTAAAATATTGTTATCAGTTACAAAAAAAATGTTTCGTTTCGGAGTGAATCGTTTCGTAAACCGTTACGCGTGTTTAAAAGTTTATTTTTACAAAATTGAAGTTAAGCATTTTACTTTTTTTCGAAATTCTCGTACATTAGTTTTATCATACTTGATACCTGCAAATTTACCTTTTTTTCGCTGTCTTTTTATTTCTTCCCAAAACTTTTTTCGTTATTTTAGGGTTTCATTTGCCTAATCTTGATTTATAAATATTCCGCTACATTTAGGTTTTTTTCATAAAAATAATAATTTGCTTTTATCATGTTAATTTAAAAGTTTGGGAAATTTAGTCCGCGGCTTATCTTCTTTTACTTGTTCTACACGACTTGCTCTTTCAAGTACTATATCAATCCCCAATTGATTTTAAAAGATACTTTTGACTAATTTAGCACAGTCACTCCATATTTCAAAGGGAGAATTCGGCTACTCCGTCAATTCTTTGATTGTTTTGGCGTGATCTATTTTCCGAGTCTGTAGTTTTCTTTTTTTAATATATAATAATTTCATCATTGAACATTTGGCTTATTAATGTGTATATACCTGTGTTAACTTGTGTTAGTTAACTTGTGAAGTTTTTCTCTCGGAAGTTGATAGTTTCTTTGATATCGCTAAATTTTTTTTCCGAAGTTAAAGTTTGTTTGACATTTGTTGATGTCAGAGTCGCGGCTTGGCTACCGCAAACCCCGAACTAGGGGAGAGGGGGGGGGGGAATCTAGCGAATTTCGGAGGCTCTTTTGCAAATTACAAGAGCTTATTATTTTTATTTTTTTTAAATAATACCTAGTGAAAATATATATTAAAATTTTATATATATATATAATATATATATAAAAATAATAATAGAATAATTTTCAGTAAGAAAGTATTAGTAAGAAAATATATATTTTTGTTTTTCGAGTATTGTCGTTATAAATTGTTAAATATTTTTCATTGCAATTCAATTTTTTACAAAAAACTGAAAATCTCCAAATTGTCAATATTTAAAAATAAATTTGAAGATACTTCCGATAATAAATCCGATTTTAAAGATAATTAAATAAAAAGTATGCAGCAAAAAAAAAAACGTACGTTTGATGTATCCATCTCGTATTTATCAACATAAGGGGTCGTCCATAAATTACGTCACACAATTTTTGATCGTTTTTGACCTTCCCTCCCCCCTCGTCACAGAATCGTAACACTTAAGAAGCAAGTTTTGTATGAGCCGTCACAAAACCAACAACCCCCTCCCCCTTATAGTGTGACTTAACTTATGGACGAGCCCTAAAGCATTTTAAAATTGGATTTCTAAAAGTGATCAAGAGTTGTTGATCTTAACAACACCATAGCATAAAACTATTACTGTTGTTTAACCACGTAATCTATAGAAAAAAAAGGTAAAAAAGTTAACATCAATAGCAAAAAGATTTAACAATACGCATAATTAATATGAACTAACATAATTAATATGAAACAAATCATTCATAAGTTTCAAGTGGACATTAAATATGATTTTACTCTAAAAAAACATTTTTACATTTTTTTATTTTCATAATACTTGGGTAACTATGAGACCAAATATTTGTTTTTTGGCAACTAATTTGTACCTGAATTTTCAAGGGTATTCTCAGTGTGCTACAGAGAGTAGGTTTACAGATGGGATTTTAAATATTCCTATTCAATCCTTAATAATAAAGAAATTAATTTATATATTTCTTACAAAGATTTTGATTTCAGGCATATTTAGACAGTTTTTCCGCTACTACGTTCTGTTACAGTTTTTTAAATATTTCTCATCAGAAAAAGCATAAGTTTTTGAGCTTTTTTAGATTTTATAGCGAACCATTTTAAAGTATGGAGTAAGGAAATGGTTTATTTAAAAAATACCCGTTTGCGGGTGAAAAGCACACGCACGCAGAGGCACAAAAAATAAATAAAAGTTACCGCTAAAAATTACAATATATGGTGTAGTGCAACCAATTAAAAAAACAAAAGACTTTCTGGTCAATCACAAACTTCGCAAGATAGTTGAAATACAACTAAAATATGTAACTCGTGCATGCCAAACATCAAGCCCATCATTAATTCGTATAATTTTATCATAGTTCTTTCACAGAATATTATATAACTAAGGCACAAAATTGGAAAAACCTAAAACTATGTCAACAAATCCATCAATGTTCTAGATAAATGATGTTCTTCGTCAACAATCAATGCTTGACGAATAGCATCATTTATCAAGCTATCATGTCGTCAAATAAACCGGATTACAAAAAAAGTATATTTTGGCTTATGTTATAAAACTCCATTTAAATCTCGTTATGCTAATCACATAAAGATTTTTAACAATAATAATTACAGAAATAATATTGAACTGTCTAAAGAAAATCAGGAGAAAAAAGATAACTCACTCAATTAAGTAAATTGTGAAACAACTCTTCAACAAAAATCTTATTTTATTTAATTTTAATTGTGTTTTATTTTATAAAATTTTAATATATAAAGGTAAAAATCTATTAAATAAAAGAAACGATTTGATTTCAAAGTGCTAATTCTATAAGTTTTATTTATTTTTTTGACACCGGTCACTAGCTAATCTTTTGTTTTTTTTATTGGTTGCTATCATGTTTGGCTCTTTAGCGACGTAAAAAACTTACTACGCTGTATATTCTATTTTTTAGCGTTTTTTTCAATTTTTTTTAATTTTGCACTTCTATAACTGCCGATAGACATGATATATATATATATATATATATATATATATATATATATATATATATATATATATATATATATATATATATATATATATATATATATATATATATATATATATAGGGCTGCCATTGTCCTGATCTTTTCGCTGGAGAACGCGATAAAAGTTTTAATTTTTATTAGTTTAGCGCTGGGCTCTAAACTAATTAAAATTAAAAATTAAAAAATGTGTTATATATATATATGGAACTATGGTAGCCCTATATATATATAACACATTTTTTAAGAGCCGATATAATTTTCAAATAGTCTAAAAAATACCAACGTAATTTCTTTTCAATAGCAAAACAAAAGTATATTATTAGCACTGAATTAGCGTAGTACAATTTGCAGCGTGGTCAATTCTTTTAAAGCTTTTTATTTTGTTAGGATTTATTTAAACAAAACGAATAGCTTCGCCTAGATGGCTTGAATTACTTGCAAAACACGTTAATTTACGTCATTAAAATTACTTAATTAAAGTAAGTTATTCAATATTACATATTCAAAATGAGCTCTTGTGTTATACATACTTGTTGTACATACACGTTATACATACATGTTATACATACACGTTATACATACTTGTTGTACATACATGTTGTACATAGTCTAAAGAACACTGCATGTAATCTTTTAATAATTCCATATTTATAATTCAATATGTATAAAAATAAGTCTTAAACTTAAAATGTTTAAAAAATTTACTATAATTACAATATAATACTACAATTACAATATAATACTACAATTAAAATATAATACAACGAAAAATTTATAACTTTGTTTATTAAAATAATATGTAGCAAAAATCATCAAGCGCGAGAGGCTGGATACCAAGTTGGAATCAAATACAATTTCATTTAATTTAATTTACATTTCCGAATACAAATTCGAATACAAATATATTTATTCGGCATTATCCAAATACAGTTACAAGTATTTGTATTTTAGGTTAAGAAAAAATATAAAGGTTTTTTCAAGACAAGACTGATAAAATGGTCTACTAAATAGAAGAATGAAAACAAGTCTTATAAAAACATACTTTAAAAAACAAGTTTTTATTTTGTTTTAGTGTTAAAAAATGAAAAAAAAACAACAACAAACCTTGTGGTATTTTCCAAAAAAAATCCGGTTAAGCAAGTTTATGAAATTGCAAATACATTTCAATCAAATATAAATTTTTAATCAAGCGTAATACAAATGCAAATACGCAAATTAGCCTATTTTTTCCAAATACAAATACAAAATCAAATAAAAATACTTATTTAACCCCAACCATTCTGGATACAAATATAAAAAAGTCATAGACTACATATGAATAAGATTTGAGGTAAATACTCTAAATGCGTTACCAACACAGCTTTTAACTTTGTTCCAACTTACAGTGAATATTATACAAGTTAGTTCAAGAAATTGACTAGTTAATGATACATGAGGTATCATCAAATATTAGAAAGGTATCATCAAGTATTTGAGAGATATCATCAAATTTACTGAGGTATTAGAGAGCAATGATTTTTTAGTGATTTTAGTGATAGATTAATTAACTACTAAGGTGAGGGTAAAATGTAACTTCATTTACAAATTTTATTATACTGTGATGGATTTTGATTTAGAGAGTTAATTGCATTAACAATTTTATTCAAATGTGTGCAATGTGTGTTTGAATATAGTTTAAATTATAATTTATCATCACACCAATCCAAAACTTTTTATCATTAATTTTTTTTCAAATCATTTGTGCTCTTTTTAAAAATGGAGGTATTTAAAGAATAGCGGAAGCATAATCAAAAAAGAAAATTCTCGTTTATTTTGATATTATTTTTGTAAAAATTTATGTAATTGATGTAACTTGAGATTTAGGGAAATCTTTGCAGTTAAAAAAATTATAAGTTAAAAAAAGTTAAAAGTTATTTTTTGCAATTAAACCTAGTATTAATATGATAAAGTTTTTTACAAAGCAACATTACCCTTTGAAAAATCAAGTAAGGGTTTGTCAAAGAAGACAAAAAATTGTAAAGTAGTAACTATTGACTTAACGACTGTTAACTAAACAAATGTTAGCGACTAGTTCATCAAATAAACAAATGGTAGTAGTTGTAATCTTTTTAAAGATGGCAGAAGAAAAGGTAAAGTAAAAAGAAGTTTATCCTGAAATTTCTTGTGAAACTCATATTGGATCATAATATGATCTAGCCTGATTACCAAAATTTGAGAAATTGTGCTGTCCTCCATATAGTATTTTTTGTGCTGCTAAAGTAAAATGTCTTTAGAACAAACATTATGAAATTCATTTTTCAACATAAACATTATGGAATATTATGGAACTCATTTTTCAACATAAGTAGACACTCAACCATTTGTCAATCAATAAGCTTAACATTGTAGCAGAAAGAATATTCGTACCCATCGTTGACAAGAGGTTAAGATAATGGTTTTTCCTATTGGAATGCTTTGTGAACCAATTTGTTTAAAGTCTTCTCGTTCGAAAACAAATAAAGGTTTATCATGGCCTACTTAAATACACGGCCTTCTATTCTGCTTAAATCGAAAAAAAATAGAAGGCCAGTTGAAAAAACGAATATTCCCTTATATGGACTAACTTTCTCAAAATATTTTAAATATTGCGCTATCAATGTTAAGTAAGTATATCTGGAACAGGATAAAAATTTTCGCGTTAGATAATTGACATCTCTACTAAACTTCAACAACTTAGTATTGTTATTTGTGGCTACTTTTTAATTGTTAATAATAATAATGGTTAATAAATGCTGTGTTGTCGGTTGTACCTCCAATTATAATGGTGGTGAAGTAATACCAGTCTTTGGTTTTCCAAAAGATGATGACTTGAGAAAGTTATGGGTTAGATTTGTAAATAGAAATTGTTGAACTGTTACTAAATCATCTGTGATCTGCTTTAAACATTTTGATGAAAGTTTAGTATACAAAGGAGCATCAGAAAAACGATTTCGTTTGTTGTATAATTTGAAGCCTGTTCCTACAATATACCCGACCAGCATTGCAACAGCTTCACTTCCAGCTATGTTAGCGATTCCACGGCTTAACAAAAAACATTTGACGTTTGACAAAAAACACGTAATTTTCATAAACTTTGCTCTGTTATATCTTTTTGTATGGTTAAGCTAGCGCCTTGAGGTTTTTTGCATCAGTTAGTGTTACTCAATTTCTTTGCAACCGTATATAGAAAGTATTAAGCTTTGTATGGCTTCATTTATATATTACCCATATCTTGAGACCACTTTTCATAAAAAAACTTGCCGCGGGAACGTTTTTTTAAAACGAAGCTTTTGAAGGTAAGGATTCCTAAGATCTTAAACACATCTAATTTTTATGAAACTTTCCATATTTATTAAGAAAAGGACGGGGAATCTAATGGAATCTGGACGTTTTTTAACATTTATACAAAAAATTTTAGTTCTCAGCGTTTAAAAACTTCAAGGTTGATTTATATAAAAAAAAAGTGTTTTTGAAAAACGTCCAGGTGGAAATTGCAAGTTTAGCCTTTCCTCTATTTAAAACAAGTATTTACTTAAGTTTACCTAAAGAATTGGTACTTAGGATTTGCATATATAAATTATGTGTATATATATATGCTTTTGTTCGCGTATTTAATGACGTTATCTGTTTTGATTTTTGCGTTTGTTTTGGTTAGATTATGAAAATTAAATTGAAAGTGAAAGTATAATTCTTAAAATTTTAATCAAATGAAAATACATCTTTTCCTTTTTCCCAGGTAAAAGGTCTGCATTCTTCAAGAAAGTTAAAATCTTGATTTTTACTATTTTAACTACAGGTTGCTCTTATTTAAACTGTTTTTTTCAAAACAAAAACCTGAAAATAGTATTCAACAAAAGCTTATGAAAATGGAGTTGTGTAAGAAATTTATTATATCTTTTTATATTTATTTGCCTCTATTTGTTTGTTGATTAAATACTATGAACTCTTGTAATAATTATTTTAATTCCTTTTTTTTTAGGTGTTGACATTAACAATAGTCTCACCAAAATGGTTGCTCCATCTATAAGTCAAGAAAGTAAGTCAAAATTTTAAATTAGGAATACTGTAGCACAAATTTTTTTCATTTTATTAATTCAATTTATTAGAACCAAAATAATCCACCCCTTATTTTTCTTTATGTCACTTAAATTAAGTTTAATTTTAATTTTAGTATCTGACACTGTTATGGATTATCTTAATATTAATGGAGGCATTGTATCCCTCAAAAATCCAGATTTGGTTTTAACCAATCGCCATTTTTTACAAATTTGTAAAGAAAAAGATAAATTTAACTTGACATGGCCAAATCTTTCAGTATTTTTTACATCCTTGTTTAAATACCCTATATCTAGAGTTATGCTGATCAAGTGCCTTCAAAAGTCAAAAGATTTTATTGCAAAAGTAAATCGTGCCAAAAATTTTGATTTAAGAAAGTATTTTTTAAGCTCTGCTTTATCTTTTATTGGTGCTTTTCCGGATGTTGTTGGTTTGTCACCTTCTAATGCTTGTTCTACCCCAACTTCTATCCACAATAGTGATATTGTTCCAAATCAAATTACTGTTTCTGTATCTTCTGATTTGAACTTGCAAATTGCTAATGATGATTTTTTGTGTTCGGTTACCCCAAACTCTATTGTATACACCCCTTTAGGAAATGATTCTGAAAATTTTCTTCTTGAAGCGCAAGTTAATGAAGTGAATCTGCCAGTTTCCAATTCAGATAAAAAACTACCTATATTATCAGGTGATTTGGCCTATCAAATAAAAAAATACAAACAGAGAATTAATTATCTTAAATTACAAAACAGACAAATTAATAAAAGATGTAATGAATATAAAAGAAAATATCAAGCAATCTTGTCAAAATATAATGTCAGAAATGTCAACAAAAGAGAAGTTAGAAAGGATTGTAGGATTAACCAATTGTTGCAAAAAAATTTTAGATTAGAAAAAGAAATTGATTTGGCTAGAAAACGTTCACAATCAGATAGACAAAAGGCATGGTATTTTAAGAAAAAAATTGAAAACACTGTTTTGAAAACATCTGATGAAGCGAATGACTCAATCTTAAAGGAGAGTTTAAATTACTTTGAAAATCTTTCAGAAGAGCTGAAGGAAAGAGTTAACTTTTTTGAAAAAAATGTAATTGATGTTTTTGAAGGAGGTAGATATAATGATGAAATTCGCTCTGTATATTATGACCTTTTAAGTAAAAATGTTTCTGTTAACAATGTTGAATCAGTTATCAGAACTGTACTACAAAAAATCTTTGGCTGCTGAATTTTTTAGTGAAATGAACCTTTTATCAAAAGCACAGGTTAGAGAGGCTATATTGGATAGTACACACAATGTTCTTCATACAGATGGCACAAAGTATAATTTTAGAGAGATTGGTAGTTTTCAAGTCACAACGTCATCTGGAAGCTACACGTTTGGGATAGAAGATATGTTTTCAGGCGAGGCACAATCTTATTTTGGAGAGCTAAAAAATTTACTCACTGATATGTCTCAGATATTTTCTCCTGAAAAAGAAAACTATGAGGATGATCTTCGGAAGCTTATTTTTTCATTCAAATCTTTGATGACAGATCGCACCATAGTTAATTCAAGTTTTTTTAGCCAATTTAAACATTGGAGAGAAGCAATTTTGCCTTTTGTTGTTGAAAACTATGAACTACTTCCTTTAAATGAAAAATTAAAAATTTCTCAAATGCATCATGTTTTTTGTGGCTTACATGTTATCCATAATTTAGGAATATATGCAGAAAAAGCAATCATAGAATGGGAAAAAGTGGTTGAGCAGGAAGGTAGTGTTCATGGTGGTTTTATAAATTCTCAAAACTCACGTACCTTTGATATTTTGTATGAACTTTCAAAACTTACAAGCTATAGACATGGCGATCAACGGAACGGGAAAGCTGATGAATGGAGGGCATTTTTGCGTAAAAAGTTTTCAAAAAATTTTATGGTTTCATTTCTGCATCATCGGTTTAACATTATATTTTTACTTGGTGGAGCAACGTATTTTCATAAAGATCATCTTAAAGAATTTGTTTTTAATCTTGATGGTTCAAATTTCCTTCATGAATCAATTAGGCATGATATTGACAACATAATTTTTCATGCTTCAACCAGAGCTCTGGGAATTTTTAATAAACTGATATCAGGACCTCTTTTTCGTATTATTGAAGAAGAAGGTCATATTTTTTCTTTAAATACCGTTTGGTCGCAAATGTTTAATTATTTTGTTTGTTGTTCTTCTGATGCATCAATAATGTTAAGTGGTTCTACATTTTTTGATGTCAAATATCTCACTAAGGATGAATTGTTTGATTGTTTGTTTTTTAACTGTAATGACCCACTTTTGGATGCCTTAACACAAGAATGTCTTGAAGTTATATGTTGTTCGTGTTCAGTTATGATCCAGAGTCAGTTAAGAGACCAATTGCCTGGAGGGAAATATCACAATCCAGATGTTGGTGTCCTTGAGGAAACTCAAAACTGTCCGCGTACTAACATTGTGTCTGAACGTGACTTTGCTTCTTATGACCGCAGGTTAAAAATGAAACCTAACATGACAACAGTAGCTGCAGCTGGTGTCATCATGTTTAACAATAACAAAACAGCTGATTGGATATATGGGAAATCCCAGGAAGAATTGGCAAGGCTAGTTTTACTAGCAAGGCGAAATAGAAAAGGATATATCAGAAAGTACAGAGAAAAAAAAGCAAATATATTGCAGTACAAAATCGATGAGATGGACAAGCGCAACTTAGAAAAGGAAATAAAGGAGCAAAAGGCAAGCGAAGAAAAAGAGTTTTTGACAACAGAAATTGGGAAGGATGGTGGTTTAATTTTGTGTAAAGAGGATTTTGAGCAAATCTTAGGTACTGAAAATGAAATTGTAATGAAGTTGCAAAGACAAATTAAATTTCGAAAAAAAGTACTACAGCAAAAATTTCCAGAAAAGTGGCTACAGTTAGGAGAAAAGGTAAAAGGTGAAAATTACAAAAAATTTGGTATAGAGGCGTTAAAAACAAACCTGCTATCAATTTTTAAGTTTTTAAAAGATGCTCCAGAACAACGAGCAAATACAATAAAATGTTCAGTCATCAGACAGAATAATGAAAGACAAGAAATGTTGTTAACATTAAAAAAAAAGGTCAGATTAGAGGGTGACACTAGATTATTAATGGAAACTAGAAAAATAATAAGAGCAGGCACATCAAAGGGAGGGGTTCCAAAGTTTTTAGGAAAAAGAATTAAACATAAAATGGTAGATGAAGGTGGAAAGGATGTATGGTATTCAGGGCTCGTAGTAAGTGTTTTAGATGACAATGAATTTGATGATGAATGCGAGTTTGAGATACTATATGACGGATTTGAGGATAAATACGATATCGAGTTAGTCAAAGAGTGGAGGATGAAATGTGTTGTGATAGAGGGAAAGGCTGATGGTTATGTGGAGGGCGAAATTCGAAAAAAACAAAAATGTTGTTAATATTGTTTTTGACGCAATGTCAATTCAACTTCAATTTATTGCATTTATATTTGCTATTATTATTATTCAATTTAATGTCTTTATGTTTGTAATCTGTTTGGTCATCTGGAGCAGTGTTTGCGCACCCACAATTCTTTATATGTATATTTGATTTCTGTTGGACCTCTGCAGCCATGACAACATACTGGTAAGTATGTTGTCGTGCCACAGGGTCTGTGTGTTTTGTGATTGTGATGTTATTGTTGTGATGTTTTGTGTTGATAGACAACTTGGCTTACCTTCTCGATGGTGTCTATTGTTAAAAATGATTATTAGTTTGTTTCGTTACTGAAACTTGCTACTTCCAATCATTCACTAAAAGCCAAGAAATAAGTTTTAGAATAAAAACATTTTTCTATGTTATTTTCATTTTTTTTTATCTTAGGCGTTTTCATAGGTTCACATAAGCAATCTTAAAGAGTAAGTTTCTTATTTTATACTTATTTAGTTTTAAATGTTTTTAATTTATATATTTCTAAAATGAATTAACAAAATATTTTTAACACGTTATTGTGTATCTGTGTTTCTAATAATAATATTTTTACATTTTTAGATATAATTTCTGCTGTTATACCTGCCTATTGCAGTTGTAAGTACTCCAAATTTCAGAAAGTTCGTTTGCTGTAAGTTATTTTCATTAAAAATTAAATTTTAACTTTATTGAAGAAACTTCTGTTTGTTAAATAGGTTATTCTGAATAATTTCGACAGATTTTAATGCCCTTTTGTAGTAATTTACTGACCGGTCTGTAAATTATACAATAATTTCAAAATGATGTATGATTTGGATTCCATGATTCCTTTATGCATATTTGTATGGTGTAATTATAATAAAACCCCAAATTTTATTTTCCAAAACTAAGTAAATAAGTGAAAACCATCAGTCTGTAAAATAGATGATTCTGGTTAATCTCGTCAGATGAATAAAAATGGGACCATTATGAAAAATTTCGAATCAAATTTAATAACGGTTGAAAAATATCAAATATATTCAAAGTCGGTATGCCCAGTTGGTTTGTGTAGCCCTTTTGCAGTAATTTACTGACCGGTCTGTAAATTATACAATGATTTCAAAATGATGTACTATTTGGATTCCATGGTTCCTTTATGCACATTTGTATAGTGTTATTATAATATAACCCCAAATTTTATTTTCTAAAACTAAGTAAATAAGTGAAAACCCTCAGTCTGTAAAATAGATGATTCTGGTAAATCTCGTCAGTTGAACAAAAAAATTTTGGGGTATTTTATTTTCTTATAGCTGTTGGATCACTATTGAAAATTTAAAGTCAAATGTAATAATGGTTTAAAAGTTATTCTAAAGTTAATATGACACCAAAACTAAGTAAATAAGTTAAAACCCACAGTCTGTAAAATAGACAAATCTGGACTATCCCGACTGAGTTAAATAAAAATATTTTGGTATTTTATTTTCTTATAGTTGGTGAATCAACATGGAAAATTTCAAGTCAAATGTAATAACGGTTCAAGAGTTATTCAAGAGTTAATATGACACCAAAACTAAGTAAATAAGTAAAAACCCTCAGTCTGTAAAATAGACAGTTCTGGGCAATCCCGACAGAATTTAAAAAATTTTTTTTTGTATTTTCTTTTCTTATAGTTGTTGAATCATTATGGAAAATTTCAAGTCGAATGTAATAACGGTTCAAAAGTTATTCAAAAGTCAATATGATCCAAAAATACTCTCTTTTTCGGTGCCATAACACTGCAAATTTTCCATACTTAAGCCCTATACCTTTCGTCAAAAAATCATCAATTTTTGCACTACAAAAAATTCAATAACTTTGGATCCGCTTAACTTCAAAGGTCGTATGACCCCTCATTTTTTAAGTCAGGTCAAGCTCTATACGATGATATAAATTATATATGTTTTTTTAGATTATAAAAAAATCGTCTGGAATGGCTAGCTATGTTTATACCAAGAAAATCACCAACTAAAAGAATTTTTCAAGAAGATGAACATCAGAAGTTTTTATCAAATGATATTATTGAAGATCTTAATTCTCTTACAGTTGCTGATTCACCAACAGGATATTCATTTTCCTAATTCGATGATTGTGTCGTGTTCCATAAAATTATTCAAAATGAACTACACATACCTGAAGTTGCTGAATGTATTCGTATTGACAAAGATCTTCATGTCAAACTTTTTTACAAAAATCTTCCAGTTTCTTAGCCACCTTGGCTCAGAGTAACCAGTCAATGTATGTTAAAAAGAAAGAGTATGCTGGAAAACTTTGATTCACATTTTAGCATCGAAGAAGAAAAGTTGTCTTCCATTCTTGAAGAACATAAAAGTCACCAAATAAAAAAAAATCAAATTTATTCTTCAAATATGCTTCAATTTGTCTTGATGTTGCATTACACATCATTGCAAACTTATCATTTACTGCTGAAGGAATTCCCTCTTACATCTATATCACTGTTAGGCAAGTTTAAAGCAGGTGAAATTAATTCTATGAAAGTTTTGAAATTGTTACATGAAAATGGAAGCTTATCAAATGATCTTATAATAATTTTTGATGAAATGTATTTGCAAAAATGTGCAGAATATTCTGGTGGAGATGTAATTGGGATTAGTGAAAAAAATGAATGTTATAGAAGCATTGTTTCTTTTATGGTAGTTGGTTTAAAAGAAAATACCTCTTGTGTCATCAAAGCAATTCCAATTATAAAATTAAACAGTGATTGGTTGAAAACTGAAACTCTCAGCTTGATTCAATCTTTAATAAAATATAGTTTTAATGTTCAAGGTGTTGTTTGTGACAATCATGCTTCAAATGTTTCCTCTTTTACAAAATTGCTTGATGCATATGGTAAAAAACCAGATGATTTGTTTATTAATGTACAATCACAAAAAATTTACCTATTCTTTGACATAGTGCATCTGATTAAAAACATTTGAAACAACTTACTAAATAAAAAAAAGTTTATTTTTCCAGAATTTCATTTTTAAGCTTTTAAAGATGAAATTCACGTTCAACCAGGAGAAATATCATGGAAAATATTTCATGATTTATTAGAAAATGACAGCCTGTTGGATGCAAGTTTAAAAAAAGCACCAAAAATAAATAGCAAAGTTTTCCATCCTGGAAACTACAAGCAAAATGTCACTGTTGCTTTAGGTATCTTCCATGAAACTACAGCAGCAGCAATAAAATCATATTTTCCCAACCATTTAGATATTGCATCTTTCCTAACTCTTTTTAATAAATGGTGGACAATTACAAGTTCGAAAAATCAGTTTTCTAATAACTGTCTTGGAAATGCTGCTATTATTAATGATAAAAAACCTGAGTTTTTTCGAGCTTTCGCTGAATGGTTAAATAAATAGAAAAACACCAAAGTTCCAAATTTTGAGAAATATACATTATCTCCTCAAACATCATCAGCACTACAAAGAACTTTATTATGTCAAGCTTCTTTAATAGATGATCTATTGGAAGATAATTATAAATTTATATTGACTGCTCATTTTCAAAGTGATCCGTTAGAAAGAAGATTTGGACAATACCACCAAATGAGTGGTGGCAGGTTTCTTGTCAGTTTGAAAGATGTTATCTATAGTGAGAAGATAATCCAAATAAAAAGTCTAATAAAGGAAGGAATTAAAATATTTGAAAATGATATTAATGATGTTCAAGATACACAAATGCTAGATCCTTGATGGATCAGATGAAAGAAAGAGATTATGATTGTGTGATTTTATCAGATGGTTCGCGTGAAGTTGCTACTTATATTGCTGGTTTTATTGCCAAAAAACTGATTAAGAAGTTTAAAATATGTTGCAAGTTGCTTTGTAGTCAACATTGTCAACAGGAGTCGAATGACTATAGTTATTTAAATAAATTGTCCAGAGGTGGGCTAACAACTCCATCACTAGCCCTTTTAGAATATGTCTGTGATAGTTTTGCTATGTTAGATCATGTATTTGATGTTATTTATCAATCTCAAATGCAACACCGTAAAGCAGCAAAGTTAGTTCTTGGCAATGGAGAAAGTTACCAACCATTTTTATGTTTAAATCACCAAAATTGTGGAAAGGAAATTATACACACTATTATTTCAAATATTTATTTTAATAACATCAGAAAGAGAGTCAGTGATTCCATTGTTTCAGATAACATTAATGCCTTTAAAAAAAGACAGAGAAAAAAATAAGAATCTTTTGTTTCATATTTTTAAACAGTTTGTGTAAAAAAATTTTAAATACTTTTAAAGCTTACTTTCGAGAATTTGTGTATTCTTATTTCTTGATAATCTTCTTATTAATCATTTAAGTAATATATAATTATGAAGGTTAATAAATGTTGTGTTTTTTACAATAAAGACATTTATTAATCATGATTACTATTTATTACTAAAAAGAAACCTAAAAAAAAGCCTAAAATTTTACAAAGTTTAGTTAAGTATAGTATATACTTCGATTAAGTCAACGCAAAATTTTTTATCCTGTGCCAGATTTACTTACTTGAAATTTATAGCTCAATAATTAAAATATTTTGAGAAAGATCGTCCATCCGACAAAATATGCGTTTTTTTAACTGGCCTTCTATTTTTTTCCGGTTTAAGCAGAATAGAAGGCCGTGTATTTAAGTAGGCCATGGGTTTATTAAGATGACTTTTGAGATTTTCAGGATTTTTTACAAATGTGTATTCCTAATTCAATCGACACTTTAGAATGTATTCTCTAACTCTAGTTGTATAAAAGCATTTTTATTCGGTCTCTAAAGAGATGAGCGCTGCATAGCTAAAAAAAAACTTAATAAAGTGTTGCGATGAAACCCTTAGTAATTAAGATTGTTATCAAAAGCTTTTGTATTTTTTTTTTAAGAAAAAAAGAATAACAGGCTTCTAAGACCTATAGAACTTGTATAGCAACAGTAAAATTTAATAAATTTTTAGTGTATAATCATTTCTATACATAAAAAAACTTTGTTATAAGAAAAGTCTCTTGTGCCTAATAACTTTGCAAAATGCACCGTTTTTAAGCAGTTTAGGTGTCTTTAGCAACCAAGTAAACAATCCAATAGTGTCACTAGATTTTTAGTCCGAATACACTAAGTTTTTAGTCCGAATACTAAATATGGTAATTATGGAGTTTCTGCAAAACATTTTAAAAGTTATTACTTTTGTCCGAAAAAAAATTATATTTGCCCACTGAGCATTGACAAATGCAAAGTTCTTGAAAATGTCTCTTTTTCTACATCATTCACATTTGTTAGAAAATGGGGATTTGATGGAAACTTCACTCACAGAGGTTTACAAACTCCAATGCTACTAATAAGCTACTGTTTGTAGTTTTATTGTTGAGTTTGGGTGACGACTAAATATTATAATGACGACTAAAATATTATAAATAATGATTGCAATAATCTGCAACCATCATTCACTATCTTTTTCCGACCAATGAAGTGTGTGTCCTAAGAAACTAATAAATTTACCACAACGAAAAATAACCAAATTTGAAAAGAAAGATATTAATTCATTTTAATATTTATAAGACTTGAAATAGTTCAAATTACTGATAAACAAAACATTATACTCTAAATAATAGATGGAAAAGAGCAAAGTTCTTTTATTGACACACTTTATCATTTAAAATATCAAAAAAGTGTAAAAAAAACTCCCAAAACGATCCTTGTTTATCAAATAGGAAGAAAAAGGAATTTGCCTAAAGCGCCAAAAAAATATCAAGTTTGAAAGATAGCACTGTTATTTTTTAAATATTAAATTTTTTGTTTGTATTTGTATATTTGAGTGATAAAGATTTGGTAAAGGGATTGTAAAAACATCTTAAACCACGTTCAGAATTCTAATTTTATATAATATTAAGGCCTCGCAAGGTTATCCTGCACTGGGCCCCGCATTTGTATATATATATATATATATATATATATATATATATATATATATATATATATATATATATATATATATATATATATATATATATATATATATATATATATATATATATATATATATATATATATATATATATATATATATATATATATATATATATACAAATGCGGGGCCCAGTCCAGGATAACCTTGCGAGGCCTTAATACTATTATAGTACATATATGTACACATATATGATTTTTTACACATATTATTTGCGTGTGGACTATATTTTAGTACACGTTGAACAATGGCTCTGAAAATAGTATAATAATAAGTCACTAAAAATATTATAAATAAATAAACTAACATTTTATTCATCAAAATTTTCTTTAATAAATCAAATAACAAAAAATAGAATTATATTGAAAAAATATAGATATATTTAATTTAACTTTATTAAAGTATATTTTTCTCTTTCTGATTCTATAGACAAAATTGCTAATGAAGTAAATCTTTCTTGGCTTATGGTAGATACTTTTTATTAACTTTAATCTTGAAATAGATCTCTCTGCTGAAGCGACTGTAATTGGTAAAGTTAGTATAATTTTAAGCGCAGTAACGAAACTTGGATATAACTCAAATAGATTATTTTTTAACAAATACTGCAGTATTTGTAATATTCTGAAGTTGGAAGACAAAACTCGACGATAGATTTTGATTTCATTACACAAATCAATCACATCAATATCATCTTGCAATGTCATATATAAATCTTTACAATATTTTAAAAGTTCATATTCACTCATGTTTTAAATATTATCCAAACTATATAAAAAACCATACAATGTTTCATGTTCTTTATAAGATTTAAATCTTTTCGTGAAGGAATTAATCGCATTATCAACAACAACAAAATATTCCATTCTAAAATATTCTTCACTCGATGAAAAATTTGTTTTTTGAATCTTAAATTCAGGCGTCACTTGTACTTCTTCATCATTTTCCTTAGCTATTATTATGGAAGAGTAGAATCCCGTTTCACGGTATTTTTCATAAAATTCTAAAAGTCCTTTTAAATGTGTATTCGCTATGCTGATATCCAAATTGGAATGTTTTAAAATTTTGCTTATGATATTTACTTCATTCAATATAGCATACCAAACTACCACACTTAATATAAATTCAAAACCACAAAGTATATTAACGATCGCTTCCCGATCTTATCTTACTCTTATCTCTGGTATGCTCAAGTGTTTTAAAGCTAGAGAAAATTGTGGAACTTGATATCATACAGATTTCACGCTTTCCAGACGGCATTCCCATCTTGTTACTGACAATAGTTTTCGAGAAAGTTGCTTGACATAAACTTTCAATATCCCAGCGTTGCACATAATATGTAAAAATGATATACAGCCTTTGTAAAGCGCTAAAAAATGAAATTGCTAAGGTTGATGATTCTGCAATATCTCCAAGAACTTAATTTAAATTATGATTTCCGCAGGGCATATATATTGCTTATGAACTTTTTTGCAAAATAAATGTTTGCACACCTTTATATATACCTTTCATGTTAGGACCATTATCGTAATCCTGTCCTCTACAGTTTCCTAAATCTAGTTTCTCATTTTTTAATATGCTTTCTATTTTCATAGATAATCTTTTTCCAGTTGAGTCGTTTACTGGTTCAAAACAAATAAATTGTTCTTTTATACTCACATCTTCAAAGTTATCTACATGAAGATATCATAAAACAACAGATAGTTGTTCTTTATGGCTTAAATCTGGAGCGAATAAAATTGTGAAATACTTGGCTTGCTTAACTTCTTTTTATTATTTCATTTTTAACTTTTTCAGCTAAATTACAAATCAGCTCATCTTGTATTCTATGAGATAAATAGAAACGCGGTGCTGATTCAACGCAACAATCCAGATGCTGTTTCATTATTGGGCCAAATTTTCCAAGTAATTAAATGAGACCCAAGAAATTACCGTTATGCGGGATATAAAAAAACATCACTACTTAACGCCAAAAAAACATCACTCTTAACGCCAAATTATGCTCTGATAAATATAGAATACACGCAACTATTCGTTCACAAACACATTTAAAGCGCAATTTTTCATTTTTCATTATTTTTTCATGTTCTGTGTCAATAGTTTTCGCAAGTATAAAATTATTTTCCAACTGTAACAACTTGTACATGGCTTGTAAATGGTGTTCTGATCATTCGTGACTTTGCAATCGCAAATTTAAATGTGCCCAACCATTTAATCCATTTAAGCAGAGAGCAGTGGTATTTGATGGGAATAATTTACATGCATAACAGAATGTGGAGTCCTTAGTTTTGGAACATAATAACCACTTTCGTTTGTGTTGTTTCCTATTTGTTAATTTTCTTAAATAATAGCATTCAGAAAAACTCCTATTATTATAATCTTTCGGAAATCATAATTTTTCACTTGTATTTCGCCATTTTGTATGATTGTCATTCTAATTTTAACACATATATTTTCAGGCCAAGTGCCGGGATCATTGATAATAATACTAGTTATATCATCTTCGTCTATATCTTGATTGTTTTGAAGCTAGAAACTTTTCACTGATTCATCTTGTTTATTTGATATCGATGAGAAGTCTTCTATGTTTACGTTTCCCACTGCTTCATTAACATTTTCCTTTTGTTGAACTGTCGTATCCATGCTTTAACCATCATTAAGGATTGTACTAGGTATATGATAATTATTATTATTTTTTTGCACCTTTTCTGATTTTAAAATTTTTGCTAGACTCTTTATTTTGCCGCAGCGTCTTTTCTTTTTCTTTTCTTTTTTCAATTTATCGTAGCCACACGTGTACTTTCGTCCAGCATTTCTTTCCCTAGAAGTCATTTTTGGAACTTTCTAAAAACCATTTTGGCTATTGTAAAGAACAACACCATAAGATTTTTTTAAATTTTTACAAAATTTTAAAACGTTTAAAAAATAGAACGTTTTTCTTTAATCGTAAACTATAAAAATAAAACGTTTTTTTATTTATTTATAATTCAGATTATTTTTAATCGAAAAATATAAAAATTGAACATTTTTATCATAAATTATAAAATTAGAACACTTTTAGAGGAATGTCAGAAAGCTTGTTTTTTAATCAAAAATATAAGATTTTCTTTTATTCTATTGTATATGAAATACACAATATGGTTCAAAAAATATGTATAGTGTGCATGCGTTTTTTAAATATTTTTGTTACTTTGTTAATAATATACATGTTTTTCACATAAATTGAAAAAATAAGCCAACTTTGTTATGCCTGATTTTAAGTCAAAATGCAATGGACCTTTCGAAGCGCGAGGCTTTCGGAATCGCGAGGCCTTGTGTGACAGCACCGCTTGCAACACCCTCCGGCCGGCTCTGTATATATATTAATATATATAATAATATATTGATATATATAATAATATATTGATATATATAATAATATATATATATATAATAATATATTGATATATATAATAATATATTGATATATATAATAATATATTGATATATATATATATATATATATATATATATATATATATATATTATATATATCAATATATTATTATATATATATTGATATATATAACAATATATTGATATATATATAAGGTAGATTAGGGTAATATAAGCATACTTAAAGATTTCTTAGATGTAAGCAGTGAATTTAAAATTGCTTTGTATTTTTTGAGTCGACTTTATGTCGTGATAACAGGAATCAGTACAATTAGCGTAAATTTATTTGCAGTAATTAGCTTCTAATTAAATCTATCTTCTAATTAAAATGCGATTTGAGTTGATAAAATTGAAAAAATAACGAACTATTTATTTTTCGCGGAAAACATAGTAGTTTTAGTTCAATAAGAAGTGGTTCAAAATTTGATCTTTTAATGATAAGTTTTATTAATAACAAATCATTAAGTTCTAAAAATTAGTTCTAATTGTCAGTATTTTCTTACTTTTACTAATGTTATTTTTTTGAACTAATTTAACGCGCTCATATTACCGATTGGTCTTGATAATATGAACACTAGGGTTATGACTTTTTTTCAACCCCATGCTCCTGTAACGTAGTTTGATGAACTTTTGCCTAAAAAATACGAAATGGACTATTTTTTGCATATCTTTTGAAAAACGTTCACCCCGCCATTGAAAAATCGATTTTGACATAAGTACTACTATGTATTACATAGTAGTACTTATGTCAAAACCGATTTTTCATTTTGATGCTGAGTTAACAATTTTTATTACATATAATTAATTATACTTATTAAATGCATCTGATTAAACACACATTATTTATGTTTGTTTTGCTTGTGGCTTGATATTTCATTACATAAAAAAGAGAAAAATATATAAGCAAATATATTTCCATGATGAACTGAATTATCTAAATGAAAAATAATTCTCATAAATTATACAAATGTATATTTGTATATCCGCCTTTTCTCTATGCAAACGTAACGTTAATCCACTGTATAAAATCCAACGTTGTTCCAATGTATGTATATACATCAAATCAACGACGAGTGAATAACATTGGATCAACGTTGGGTTTAGATCGTAAAAAAAATCAACTTTTTGCGATGTTTTTACATACATTAATTCAGCGTTGTTTTATACACATTAAATCAACGTCGGTTTAATAACATTGGATCAACGTTGGGTTTACATCGTAAAAACAATCAGTTTTTTGCGATGTTTTTACATACGTTGAACCAATGTAAATGAGCTAGCTGTTTTTAGTTCCATCGGTATTAATTTCATCATTAAACAAATGACATTGGATCAACGTTGGTTTTGCATTGGAAAAAACAGCCGACGTTTACGATGGTTTTACATACGTTGGCCCAACGTAAGTGTGCTAGCTGGGATAGTGTCAAAACCGATGCATTACTTATGTCAAAACCGACTTTTCGATAGCGGACTGAACTTTTTTCAAAAGATATGCAAAAATTAGTTCATTTCGAGCTTTTTAGGTAAAACTTCATCAAACTACGGTACAGGAGCACAGGGTTGAAAAAAAGTCATAACCCTAATAAACACTTTTGCTACTTTTTTAAAACGTCTGTGTTTTTAACAAAAAATTTCGGGTGTCTAAATATCTAAGTGGATCATGAGTAGGAATCTCTGAAAATTGTTTATTCGCAAAAATTTTGGATTCAGCATATTTATTTTTGAAAATATTATAATATATATATACATACCATAAAATCGCCTAAGTTCGGTCACCAAGTAACTTCGGTCATTTAAGAAAAAAATATTAAAAATGCATGCAAAACTTAAATTATTCAAACTTTTTTTTCTCGAAGAATATTTCTTGTTACTTCATATATATGAATTAAAAAAAAGTTATAGTATTTATTTGCAACCTGCTAAAATAATTCTTTAGCAAAACAATAGGTCGAAAAAAGGCGTACTATTAAAATCTAAAACAAGCAAAGTTTTAACATAAATGATCAAGTTTAATTTTAGTGTTCTTAAGAACCACCAAATTAATTGTAGTTTCAAAAATAAATTAATTTTTGAATATAAACTACTTTTTTTAAGGAAAATTAGTGATATTTTGAAATACTCTAACTGCGGACATTCTTGGATAAACAGCAAAGGAGACAAACTGCAGGATTGTTGTGAAATTTTTTTTTTTTTTTTTTTTTTTTTTTTTCTTTTTATTTATTCAAAATAAGTTTTACAATATAAGAATGAATAAAATACGTATAGTCAGAATTACAATTTTGTTAACGTTACAACAAGAACGCGGATACTCGCAGAAGATCATAAGATCTTGTCATCGAGAACCGTCTAAACAGATTTTAAATAATAAATAATCCTTTAATAATTCATAGACAAATATTCACACATAAATACTAATATAATTATTTATACATATTTAAACATATAAACATGTAAATAAATATACTTACACATCAATATATATATATACACATACAAATAATACGCACAAATACACATACATATATACGTATATATATATATATATATATATATATATATATATATATATATATATATATATATATATATATACATATATATATATATATATATATATATATATATATATATATATATATATATATATATATATATATATATATATATATATATCATATATATATATATATATATATATATATATATATATACATATATATATATATATATATATATATATATATATATATATATATATATATATATATATATATATATATATATATAAGTTAAGATAAAAGATTTCGTATATATAAATTACGATAAAATATTTCCTAAGAGTATTAATAAAAAACAAAACAAACTTAAAAATATATCAGAATGTTTTCAACTGAGAAAATAATTTCTTTCAATTTTCTTTTAAATAAGAAAAAGTTCCATTCATGAGAGAAATCAAAAAGTTTTAACACTATTTTGTTCCATAAAAATGCTCCTCTAAATGAAATACAAAATTTACCAAAATTAGTTTTGAAAACTGGTTGAAGAATAAAATTTTCATTACGCAAATTGTATTTATTTTTAACTTTTAAAGAATATAAATTGTGAAAAGAAATTGGAGATGTGCGAGACTTACATTTAAACATAAAACACAATACATTAAAAATATTAAGTTGATATATATTAAGAATATTCATTTCGTTTAAAAGAGGCTTAGCATGATAAAATCGATGTTTAAAATTAATAAGTCGTGCAACATGTTTCTGTTGGCGATAAAGTGGTTCTAATTTAGTTTTACTTACACTACCCCAAGCCGCATTAGCATAGTTTAGATGGCAATGAATAAAAGAGTGGTAAAGCTGAATTAAAGTATGTTTATTTAGCATGCTTCTTATTTTAAATAGTATTCCTATACTTTTGGAAATTTTAGAGGATAAGTTTTCAATGTATTTTTTCCATGTCAGATTTTCATCAATAAAAACCCCTAAAAAATTTGTAGCCGTTACTCTTTTAATTTGAATGTCATCTATAAAAGGAGCAGGCAGTTCACTTGGTAGAAGATGTTTTTTGTAGTATGGATGAAAAAGAGACCATTTTGTTTTTTCAATGTTAAGAGAAAGCTTATTTAATTTAAACCATAATAAGCTTATATAATAATAAAGCTTATTTAATTTAATTTAAAAGCTTATTTAATTTAAATGCTGATTTGTGAAAAATTTGACTCTGTTTCTAACTCAAGACGGGCAAAACGATGTTACCTATGGTGTCACGCAATCTAGCTGGATGGAAGGACCTGCTTTTGCTAGATGATTTAAAAAAAAGTAAATGGCTCAGAATCCTAAACAAAAATTTTATTCAAAACAGTTTCAAAAATCTCACGAAATCAAGCTACCCTGGGTTGCTCAAACAGCTATTGACGAAAGCTTCTCCAGCGACAATGTGCGTTCCGGTTTCAAAGTAACAGGTATTTTTCGTATGTGTCGAGAAAAAATAACTAATGAAAAGTTAGGTTTTACATCTTCATTTTGCGCAAAGCATTTAAATTTTACCAACACTGCCTATACCAAACACAGCATAGAACTTCAAGTACACAAACTTCTTCGAGCTCATTAAAAAAAGACCTCCTTTAACATGCTCCACAATTGCTTGTGAGCATTTAAATGCTTTACATGCTGGCATGTCCAAAGCTTCTGTATCAGAGTCAAAGCTAAATGTTTCTAGTAATAAAATGCGCCTTATGAAAAGTTATACTATGACTTCTGAAGAAGATTTGATAGAACTTTCAAATAAGCAAATCCTGGCACAAAATAAGAAAAAGGAAATACAAGCTAGAAAGGTTTTTCGTGAAAAAAAACCCAGCTAATTCAATTACGACTCAAAAACGTTTGGCAAAGGAAGCTGGTTTGTTTAACAAACCTACAATTAAATAACGGAAACGCTAACGAGTGGAGGTAATAAAAATCCAACTATATTAGAACCTAAAGTAACTTCCATATGTCAACACTGTGAATCTGATGGTTCTTTGAATTAAAAAAAATGTCAAGCTAATGACATTTTTTTTGGAATGAAATTACAGCTTAACAACAATTATGAATGCGTTGCAAATCCTGAAACGATTGGTTGTGAGGATTTTGCTGTTCTACTTTGGTCGACGATATGTGCAAGAACTGCCAATAAACATACAAAGCTTATTTAAAGCAAATTAGCATTTTTTATGTTAATTGAAAATATGTTTTTAACTTAATTGAAAAATATCTTTTTAATTTTATTAACCAATGGTTAGCGAAAGTCCAGGGCGCTCTGCGATAAGACCGTAAGGACATCTTGGGGCACCTGAAAAAAAAAAGTGATAAAGGATAAAGTCATAAAATAGTTGACTAATTATAATAAAAATTAAAAATAATACTTTTTATACTTAAAAAGACCTTTTTTATGTGCTCCTTATTGTTTTCTTTGGCGCCCCAAAAGACTTTTTATAAGAGCCCGGGACGACGCCCATCCTTGATTATTGGTATTACCTGATATTATATTACCATTAAACAATAAAACAACATTTCATAACTATTTTTCATTATTTTTGACATGATACGTTATTAGGATTAATATAGCGACCGAACTTATGAGATGGTATTAGAAGTTCGGTCAAAGTAGATGTTCTCATTTAAAATTAATTATTGAGTTCTAGTTTTTATTTTTAAATTTTTTATTTATACAATATCAATTATCAATATAATTGTCTGTATAATTCAGGAAAAAAAATTGAAATTTCTTTATTTATGCGCGATAAATGAATGTTCAAATCTTAAGTGACCGAGCTTAGACGATTTTACGGTATATATATATATATATATATATATATATATATATATATATATATATATATATATATATATATATATATATATATATATATACATATATATATATATATATATATATATATATATATATATATATATATATATATATATATATATATATATATATATATATATATATATATATATCAGAGCCGTAACCACAATTTTGATATTGGGGAAGGAGGGGAAGAGGGGGGAGGCCCTTTAATTAGTTTTAATAATAGAATGCTGATAATAGTTCGAAAAAAAAGTTGATAATAACATTATTCGATTTGACAATCGAATTGTGATATGTAAAAACTTCACATGTATTACAATAAATACTTCATTTTTTGCAATAAAATGCAGTATTGAGAAATGTAAGGTTTTCGAAGATTTATAGTTTATCTCAAGAAAATAAATGCTATAGAAATAAAGTCATTCTATATATTTTACAATAGGTTTCTTATAAAAAAAAATATTCTTTTAAAAATTATTTAAGTGGTCTAGACCCCGCTGGTTTATTTTATATATATATATATATATATATATATATATATATATATATATATATATATATATATATATATATATATATATATATATATATATATATTTGGGCTTAGCCCATAAGAGCTAAAACTTATAAGCCTGAAAAAAATTAACCAATGAGGTTAAATGTAAGCACCGTTGGTACACTTACATATAGCATCTCTAAATATTTATTCAATATTGTACAACCCACTCTAAATTTAAATGAAACGCGTTTAAAAAATTCCCAACAGTTTGTGGATACAGCAAAATTATGGGAAATTGATAAGAATGAGGTTCAGGTCTCTTTTGATGTTGTTAATTTGTACCCTTCGGTCCCGATTAAAGAAGCAATCATTATACTAGTTGAAAGATTAAGAAACAACCAGAGCTTTATATCTAAATTAACTTTTGAAGAGATCAGGTTACTTTTAAAACTTTGTCTTTCTCATTGCTATTTTTTATATGAAAATGACATTCATGAGCTCGAAAACTCCGGACCAATAGGGTTAGCTCTTATGGTGGTAGTTGCTGAGTGTTTTTTACAATATCATGAAAGTAATGCTCTTTCACTGGAGCTTAACAACAACATCCATGTGAAATTATTCAAAAGAGATGTCGATGATACTCATTCAATGTTCCAAGTAGAAGAAGATGCGCAAAAGTTTTTAGATCTACTTAACAAACAACACAAAAGTATTCAATACACAAGGGAATCTGCCGACTTAACTAATACATTAAGCTATCTTATGTTTCAGTTACCAACAATAAAACCGGTACATATCGTTTTAAAATACATCGCAAAAATGCAATCACAAACATTCAAATTAAACCGAATTCATGCCATGAACCGAACTCACCCTAAAGTTATCAATGGTGTCTTTATTGGTTTCATCCATAGAGCATTACGTTTATGCACAATAAATAACATTGATGATGAGTTGTCGTTTTTTATTGATGTATTTGTAGAAAACGGCCATACGAGGAAAAGTCTGTAAAAACTAGATAAGTCTGCGAAAGAAAGTGCTAACAACAAAAAGACCTCACGAAAAATTAAAATTTCCTAATGTCTCCAAAAAGAATTGTGTCTTTACATCCCTGGAATCAGTCCTAAGTTACGAAGAGTTTTTAAAAAAGCAGGATACGCACCAGTGTTTAAGTCTCAAAAAATCTTCAAAGTCTACTTAGTTCTAAAAATAAACCTACACTACCAGTTAATTCATATCCCGGTGTTTACAAATTAGAGTGCTCTTGTGGCAAATGTTATGTATGTGAAACTGGACTGAAGATATTGTTTCGGATATGCCAGCATCAAACAAGTGCAAACAAGGGAAAAATTCAGCTGTAGCTGAACATTCCAAAATTTGCCAAGGAAATTTCCACTGGAATGATCGCAATACCTTAAAAATAGAAATAAATAGTTTTAATAGGAAAGTTAGGGAAGCGTTGGAAATACAACACAACGAAAGTACCATTCGCGACAATGGATGAAATTGTATACGTCACAAAAAACTCTTTTAAAAAACTCTCAAAAAGAAGCTCTTACAAAGAACATTGTTTCGTAAATTTAGACGGTTTTGTATAATATTATTTTTTTATAACGGTTTTCTATATTCCCTCGAAATATTGTAAAAATAAATATATTTTTAACAAATAGAAGTTAATCCATAAAAAGAAGTTTCTTTTTTAATATATATATGAACAAGGTAAATTTACAAAGAATATATTACTGGTAGGACTTCCAGAAGATCACATGATCTTATCATGAAGCCCTTTACAATCTATATATATAAAAAAGTCGTACATTAAAAAATTACATATGCGTTATAATACTATTCAGATGTTAAGCAAGTTTAACATAATATTTTATAATATAGGTATATAACATTCTCAATATTGAATATTATAATATAAAGTATTCAATATATTTTGTATAAATTATATTCTTCATACAGTAAACAAAAATAATGTATTAAATCATATAAACTTGAAATACTAAAAATAGATGAATATATTTTGTGTTGAAAATATTATTTTTTTTAAATTTCTTTCTAAAGGAAGGAAAAGACCACTTGAAAGAAAAATCAAAGTTAGGTAATACTATTTTATTCCAGAGAAATGGACCACGATACGAAATACAAAACTGGTTAATTTTTGTTTTGCAAAATGGCTCTTGAATAGCTTTACTACAACGAAGTTCATATTTGTTTTTGGGTTTCAAATTATAGAGATTTGTAAATACACTAGGAGATACATTTTCTTTACATTTAAACATAAAACATAAAATATTAAAAATATTTAGTTCGTATATATTTAAAACTTTCATTTCTATAAGAAGTGGTGTTGAGCTTGAAAAACGATTTGCAAAATTAATTATGCGAGCTGCGTGCTTCTGATGCCTATAGAGAGATTTAAGTTTGGTTTTGTGAGCGCTTTCCCATATAATATTAGCATAGTTTACATGGCAATAAATAAATGAATAGTATAGTTGAGTTAGTTGTTGTTTATTTAGTATATATCTAGCTTTATATAGAATTCCAATGCTTTTAGCAACTTTCATGGAAATATTATCAATTTGTTGATGCCAAGATAAGTTTTCATGACTCCTAAGAATTTTACAACTTTTTCTCTTTTTATGATTGTATTGTCAATTAATAAATCAGGCAAGATATTTTGGATTCTTTTTTTTTTAGAGGTTGGGTAAAAAAGTAAAAATTTTGTTTTATCTGTATTCAAAGATAATTTATTTTTTCTAAACCAATATGATATTCTTTTTAGTTCATTATTCATTTTACTAAAAAGTATATCTATGTCTTCGTGCGACTGAAATAAATTCGTATCATCCGCAAAATTTATGGTCGTTAAGTTTGAAGTTTTGTAAAGATCATTTATGTATAATATGTATAATAAAAATAACAGTGTCCCAAGTATGGACCCTTGGGGGACACCACATGTTATATTCGTTATTATTTGCGATGAGGATTCTTTATTATAAACAAATTGTTTGCGATTACTTAGGTAGCTTTTGAACCAATTTGTAAAGATCATTTATGTATAATATGTATACTTTGTTATCCTTGAGTAATAGATGCTTCAAAGACTTTGTAGAGGATATCTTTGATCACATTAATAGAGCTAATTATAATATTTTCATTTATATCAACAGGCCCAATTGCTTTATTCCTTTTTAATGATTTAAATGCTATTTCAAATTCATAATAACTTAGATTTGAAAAATTTATAGTTGAATTTGGTGACGATATAAATTCGTCAGCAGAGTTGTTGCCTACATAAGAAATCTTATTTGATAGGTTATTTCCTATTGTTGAAAAAAACTTATTAAATTCGGCAGCGATTTCACTTGAATCGGTAACTAATTTATTTTCTACTTTTATAGCATTCGGCATCGAATTTGTGCTTGTTTTATGTTTGCCAGTAATTTCTTTCATTATTTGCCAAACCCGCCTTGAATTATGTTTGTGTTTCATAAGCAAGTCAGAGTAGTAAATTTGTTTGGCTTTTTTGCGGAGTTTTTCAAATAGATTTTTATAAGCTGTGTAGTTATTTTTATGTTTGTCTGATTTATTTTTAAGATATTTAACATAGAGTTTTTGTTTTATTTTTGAGGATTTTTTTATTCCTTTAGTTATCCAAGGACAAAAAATGTCTTTGGCGTTAAGAATAATTTCTCGTAACGGAAAATTTGCTTCGTAGATTTTATAAAATATATTAAAAAAAGATTTATAGATGATGTTTATATCCTCATTAAAGTTTATATAGCTCCAGTCTTGATGTAAAAGTTGCTGTTTAAATAAATTTAGGTTATTGTTGTTATAAATACGTTTTTTTATTGTTACTTTTCCGTGCGTATTTGTTTTGAGGTCAGCGCCTAAGCAGAAAAAAATTGGAAAATGATCCGAAACATCAGTTTTTACAATACCTTTTTTGAGCGTTATATTGAAACAGTCATTGGTAAGAACGTTGTCAATTAAGGAGGATGAGAACTCTGTAATTCTAGTGGGTTTATTTATAATAGGTACTGTTCCCGTTTCAAATAAATGGTTATAAAACTTTGTAATGTTTTGTTTTTCATTGTACTGGAGACAGTCTTGGTTGAATCCCCTAGTATATAATTTTTTTTCTTTTCATGACTAGCTTTTTCTATTATATTATGAACAAGATAATTGCTTAGGTACTCAGTTCTTCCAGTTGGTGGCCGATAGCAGCAGCTTAGTAAAATATTTTTATATTTTTTGTTTAATATTTCAACCGTTAAAATCTCAATATTTTCATCAGAAACACTCATTTCGCTTCTAATATTATACCCAATGTTTTCTTTTATGTAAAAAAGAACTCCTACTCCACGCTTATTATTACGCTCTAGAAACACTGTATTAATGTAAGATGGAGATTAGAGTTTGATTTAAAATCTTCTTCTGTACACCAAGTTTCGGTTAAACAAATAACATTAAAAAAATATTCCGTTTGACAAATCATATTTAAAAAGCTATCAAAATTCTTTTTTAAACTTCTGATATTAAGGTGGATTACATTAAAATAATCACGATTATCATTTTTTAACATGCTTTTAATTTTATCTAGATAAAAATAAGAGCATTCGAATTTTGATACATTAATCTCATTAAAATAATTAATATCTGGATCAGATTCATAGTCTAAATTAAAAGTATTGGTTTGAAATAAACTCGATATTTTTTCAAAATCATTCTGATAAGTTGAATCCATTTTGTATGTTTTTGTTATTTCGAAAATATTCAAAAGTTTTTATATGCATCAGTATATATGTATGCACACATAAATGTGTACATAATACATACATATATACTCGTATACATAAAACTTAAAATTTTAATTTTTTTTTTTTTTTTTTTGATAATCAGATAGTCTTTTTGAAAGACTTGGTGATTAATTTATTATATACCACTTTGGCAAAATTACCTGACGAACGTATTTCTTTGGCTTTAATAAATAATTGCTTACGAATGATGGTTGTTCGTTCCCTAAAATCTTCATTGATGTAAATCTTTTCGTTCCATAGTTTTAGCTTTTTGTAATTTTCTTGACTTGACTTATTAGTAAATTGTTTTATTTATTTACAATGCATTAAGACCCTTTTCTTATGTCATAGTGCTACATATTTATAGTATATAAAAGAAACACTGAACAATATAAACTTTAAAAAAATCAATTCATAAGTTATGAATTGATTTTTTTAAAGCTCATATTGTTTAGTAGGGAAACCTGTTGTACCTTTGACCACGTTGTACCTTTGGTCACTCTACTCTGTCGGCTTACTATTATTTAAAAAAAATAACGTGAAGTTATTTTTTTAAAATAATAGTATGCCATTTGAAATAAAAGTCCATGGCGACTCTTCTTACTGTAAAACATCATACTTGTGATAGATGGTATCGATCCACAAGTAATTATAAGTTTTGGCTCTTAAAAAGTAATCATTTGTGTTAATTTTATTCTGATTTTAAAAATATGATAAGTTGTTGTTTAATTCATCTACGACATTATAAACATTACCCAACATCATTTTTTTGTTCTGCAAAAGTTTGGATGATTATATCTGACCGTAAATGGGGATTAAGACGATAATTGTTAAAGAAACTCATCTCGTGCACCTTTGACCAGACTAGGATGTTGCACCTTTAACCGACAAAAACTAAAGAAATTATGTGACTTTATCTAAATAGTTTTTATTTAAAAAAATTAGTAATACTAACTGAGTATCGTAACTTCGATACACAAGTCTTTGCAAGATTGTAAGGATTGATTTTACTATTTTTTTTTAAACTTGGGATTGATTACAAAATAGTTAGATTTGTTTTTTTTATTGACATAAGGTAGGCCAGAAGTTGCTATATAATATATAACAAGCTCTATAATATTAAAGAGGTTCAAACATTGCATGACTTTTTAATACTAGCATTTTGGTCAAAGGAACAACGCGCATCGGTCAAAGGTACAACGTACGTGTTGTACCTTTGACCAATTGATTTCATTTTTTAAAACGCGGGAAAAAGATAATTCTTGGTTGAATGAAAAAAAAGTCCTAAGTATAATTTTTGAGCAAAGTGTGAAAGAATATTATATAGTTTGAATGGTTTAAATTTACTCAATAGACTACGCAAAAAACACCTTAAAGCAAAAAGTGGTATAAGGTACAACAGTTGCGTAGTTTATGGACAATCCCTAACTCAAAAATAAAAAAATCTAAAGTTAACTACACCTTTTTGCGTTTAAGTTGGCCAATTTTCACTTTAATTTTGCATTTTTTCATTTTAATTTAGCAATTTTCTTTTACAAAATATTGTTAAAAAAGACAAATTAAAGTTAAAATTGATCAACTTAAACGCAAAAAGGTATAGTTGCTTATTTCAAAAATAAGTTTGAAAAATCAGCATAAATAAACCGCTTTAAAAACGCCATATTTTGTAGAATTACAAAGAAATGCGTCATTAAAAATAAGTTTAAGTAAACACGACTAAAACATTTGTCAAGATAGAATTGGAAAGACTTGCAACTCTCAAATTTTACACATGATAGTATTTTGGTCTATTTAAGGTACTCCCGCTTGAATTAAATAATTTTTCTAAAAAAAATTTGAAAATTGCTGGTATCTAGTCCTCAGCCTTTCAATTTTGAATTTATTTTAATAAAGGTAACTAGAAGACTAAAACATATAACTGGTTACAGTACCGGATTAACCATTAAACGCACTAAGCACGTGCTTAGAGCACCCCATAGAAATGAGCAACACGACAAGCTACTACAAATTTTTTGCAACTACTAAACTACTGCAACTTTATGTATTAGCAACGGGTTGTTTATGTCAGAAAATAGGTGTTTTAGAGTTTTGCGCATTATACACTGGAATCAGCTTTTGATAACGGCTTCTGCCAGTAACTGTTTCATGTTTATTAACCTGAATAAGCCATGATTTCTACGAACAATTATTATATTTAGATTTGTGACTTATAAAAAACCATAATCCTCGTGTTTTAATTTATTTGCTAGCCTCGTTTATCAGTGCATTTTTTATTATGGGAAAAAGAAAATCTAAGAATTCAAATCTAAGAAGGAAATCAGGTGGTAGCAGGATATTTTCATAATAATTTTTAGCTGGAATTTATACACATTTTTATCTGCATCTACGCACAGGTGGGATGTTTTAAAATCTCATGTACAAGATAAGAAGGTTTTAAAACTCCTTTCAGATACTCGATGGGAAGCACACTCAGCTGCAACTAGTGCTATTCTGGAATCTTTCTCAGAAATACTTGATGCAATGGAGAGCACTGCTGACGACCAGTCACAGAAAGGTGACATTGTGCGAGAGGAAGCAAGTTTAGCTAATAAAATGATAGAGTTGGAGTTTGTGTTGATGCTGATAATATGGCAGAACATACTGCAACATTTTCTTAAAACAAGTACTGCATTGCAACACGAAGAACTTAATCTGGCAATGTGTGGAAATCTCTATCAGAGTTTGGGAGTTTATCTGACCGACATGAGGGACCACTTTGATAAATATGAGAAGACTGCCAAAGAAATACAACTAAATGTTGACTATAAGCAATCGAAGAATCGTATCAGGAGAAGAAGAAAGCAAGCTGATGATGGTTTAGCAGTTGATGCTTTGGAAGACATAAATGCCAGGAATATTTTTAGAGTGTTTACATTCTACAGCATAATTGACAAACTGACGACTGAAATGGAAAAAAGAGTTAAAGTTTACAAAGATGCGTCAACACAATTTTTATTCATCAATAACCTACAGTTAAGCAAAGAAGACTATTTCAAAGTCTGTCATACTGTAGTCAGTTTTTACCAGGAAGATCTTAGAATGGACGTCGTTTGAGAACTTCAGCAGTTTCATAAGTACCTCAGCTCAAAGTTTCAGGGGGAACAAAAGTGATTTCACTCATGCTGAACTGTATGATGCTATTGTTCAAGATAAACTTCATAATGTTTTTCCAAACCTGGATATTGCACTTCGCATTTTCTTTACCTAACAAATGCTTCTGCTGAGCGAGCCTTTTCACAGCTTAAGAGACTCAAAAACCCATGTAGAACAGCAATGAAGCAGGAGAGATTGAAATCTCTGTCTCTATTCTGATTCGAGGCAGATATGCTTACTTCAGTTGACTTTGACAATGTAATTAACAATTTTACACTTTTAAAGTCTAGGAAACGAAATGTCTGATTTATAAAAATTATAACAATTACTAGTAATGTAGTAGTTTCGTAACTGTTTACATCTTACTCATACATGTTGTTTACAACTTACATCATAGTTACATGATGTGTGACAGCGTGATGTATAGATTATAGCATGTGTATATAATATTGTAACAAATATTAATGTTGCAAAGCAGCTTGCACTTACCTGCTATTGGTTGGCTATGTTCGGGCACCATACTTGGTTAAGTGCTTAGGGCCCCTGAATATGTTACCGGCTCTGACTGGTTAACACGTGACTGGTTAACATGTGACTGATTAATTTGTCAAATTAGCAAACTGAATTTCTATGAAAAATATCTTTTGAGAAAATCCGTCCAAAATCCAGAGTATGAGAGATAACCCTGATGAGAGAGTTGAGAAGCATTGTGTCCAGAGGCGATTCTACAAATAAAATGAGGGAGGGTAAATCCTAAAAAAGTACCGATTGGTTCATAAAAAAGAAAAAGGTCCTAAAAACTAAAAGTCACCCGACTGAAATTTGTCAAATACCTGACTAGCCGACTATATTCAGTGCTCTCCTGGAACTCATTATGAAAATTTAAGGATGATGGCTAAATATTAGGATGAAGGTTAAATAGTAAAAATAAACAGATGGCTAAATATTACGATGATGGATAAATATAAGGATGATGGCTAAATACTAAAAATTTAAGGATGATGGCTAAATCTGATCCTATTGGAGCTTAGTCACACAAACTGTTGTAGCAGGCAAGAGTTCTTCTCCAAATATTACCAGTCAGCCAAGAGAAAAACCTTTACCATTAATAAAACAATAAAATAAAATATTTAAATTTAATATTGTACACGGAGTTAAAAGAGGAAATACTAAAAGTGTATCCAAATTTTTTAACCGATTAGGTGTGATTGGACCTGAACATTATATGAAGTTAAAAGGTGCCTCAAATCCTACTATTTATCCCCCCCCCCAAAAATTCTGCCACCTTGAGAGAAAAAATAAAAACTGAGTTGGATGAAATGGAAAAAACCGGAGTAATAACAAGAGCAGATGAACCAACTGAATGGGTTAATTCATCAGTAGTCATGGAAAAACCAAACTGACAACTAAGACGCTGGATCCAAAAGACTTAAATAAAGCTATAAAAAGAGGACATAACCAATTATCTACTTTCGAAGAAATATCAACTTGAATTTGAGGTCTAGTTGACATTTCTTCGCAAGAAATGTCAACTAGACCTGCAAGCAATTTTACAAAGCTGGACGCAAATAAAGTTTGTTGGCAGATTCCAATGCATAAAGGTAGTTCTATGTTAACTACGATGAATACACCATTTGGAAGATTTAGATTTACATGAAAGATTTAGATTTACCTTATAGTATATATTCGGTGCTGGAAGTTTTTCATAAAAGAATCAATGTTTTAATTATCTTTGTTTTGTAGAAACTGATATTGATGATATTCTAACATGGGGCACAAAAGATGTAAATCAAGATAAAAATTTTATAAAATGCTAAGATTGAGCTGAAAAACTGCGAATTTTAAACAAAGGAGTTGATACACTTAGGACACAAATTATCAATAAACGAAATACAACCTAATAAATCAAAAATTAAAGCCATCGATGAAATGCCGAAACCTAAAGATAAAAAAAGAGTTCAAAGATTTGTCAAAAACAACATTGGTAAATTCTTACCAAATTAATCGGAAATTACGGAACCATTTCAAAATCTAAAAAAAAGAACACATATGCAATGGGGCAAAGTACAAGATCAATCTTTCCATAAAATTAAAAAACTACTATGTTCTGAAAAACGTCATGGCATTCAAAAATCTGTGGCATTACAAGTGGACGCATGCAAAACTGGTGTTGGAGCAGTGGTACTTCAAAATAAAAAACCAATTGCATCAAGGTCAATGACCCCAGCTCAGTTTTACTGTGCAAAAAAGAACTTCTTGTTGTACTTTTTGGATGTGAGCGATTTCACCAATATATATATATATATATATGTGTGTGTGTGTGTGTGTGTGTGTGTGTGTGTGTGTGTGTGTGTGTGTGTGTGTGTGTGTGTGTGTGTGTGTGTGTGTGTGTGTGTGTGTGTGTATGTATATATATATGTGTGTGTGTGTGTATATATATATATATATATATATATATATATATATATATATATATATATATATATATAATATATATATATATATATATGTATATATATATATATGTATATATATATATATATATATATATATATATATATATATATATATATATATATATATATATGTATATATATATATATATATATATATATATATATATATATATAAATATATATATATATATATATATTTATATGGGAAAAAATTTACTTTTAACAGTGATCACAAACCGTTGGAAAATATTATGAAAACAGCGTTAGCAAACACTCCTCCACGTCATTAAAAGGTATTATTAGATTGCATAAATATAAGTACTTAGAGTTTTAATTCCAACATCAATGCGAAAAGCAACAATTCAAAAGCAACACTAGCACAAATGGGGATTGAAAAGACTAAAATGAGAGCAAGAGACTCTGTATTCTGCCATTAACAAAACAAGTCGAAGATTTAGTCAACTCGTATGAAACATGTCTAGAATACTCAAAAAAAAACAACAAAGGAAATAATGATATTAAGTAAAATGCCAAATCAACCAATTGAAATTGTAGAAACTGATTTAATTCACTGGAATAATAAGGATTTTATAATAGTGGTAAACTTTTATAGTCGTTGTTGGGAAATTGAAAGATTATATAACAAACAATCGCAAACAGTGATAAAGAAACTAAAAATGATCTTTTCCAGACTTGGTATACTGCAGATAGTACGGAGAAACAACGGCACACAATTCACATCTTCAGAATTCCGAAAATTTAGTAAAGAGCGAGAGTTTAAACATATAACTAGTAGCCCACAGTATCAACAGTAAAACGAATTGACTGAGAGACATGTGCAAATAGCAGAAAAATTGCTAACCAAAGCAAAATCAAGATCTGTACATAACTCTACTAAAGGCAAAAAAAATACTTCTGTTGCCGGTTTTGTATCACCTGCTCAACTAAATCCGATTGACGTAAACAAATTTAAGAACAATCGTGAAAAAGTTCAAAATTTACACAAGAAACATTACGACAAAAGCGCTAAAAAATTGGAAAACATAAGGAGACAGTGTTCGTATCTATGATGAAAATAAATGGCAACCAGGAAAAGTTGTAGAGAGCAAACAACTACGAAGTTTTAATGTAAAAGTCTTAATTGGAAATGTTATTAGAAGAAACAGAGGACATCTACTAAAAACAAAGGAAGAAATAGATTGGGATGTTACTTTATCAGATGATGACAGCAATACTAATGAATCAAAAGGCGTGTTTATGGGCAAAAGAAAACTGTCGAAAAACACACAAAAAAGATGGTGTATTGTTGCACCTTCATCTTTTAAAAACGCATGTCGTAACCAATATAATGATTAGGTTCCTCAAAACTCTTCATGATCTTGTCATAGTAATATTGCGGTTTGTTGATTCATCGTGATTTGTATTTCAATCATTTTTTGTGATTTTCGACAATCATACGATTGTTACGCAAACAATTCCATCTGGACAATAATTTCTTACAATCGTTCAGAATAGTGATTAGCAATTGCGGAATAACCTTTGGAGAATTACGTTTTCTTAGGACAAAAATAGCAAAGTCATTAGCATAGCGACGTCACGTCATTCATTCAACGAATGAAAAGTTAAAGATTTTTGTTGGCACTTCAGATTTTTTTAGCACGATTATTATTTTTGTTATAAGATTTAAAAATCCTTTTTTTTAATTTAATCTTATTGTTTAAAACTGTTTGTTTACATTTTTACCGCTATTTATCTCAAGTTACAAAAATCTTCGCATAATAATGTAATACTTAAATAATATTAAAAAAAAGACATTTTTCAAAGTAAATATCATAATGAAACTTTTAACATAAAATAAGTTTACAACGCTTGTAATTAAGCTTAGGAAAGATACCTTTAGAAAACAAGATTTGCACGGTAAATTACGTAATTTACAAGGTATGTAAATTACGTAATTTACAAGGTAAATAATTACGTAGCGAATTCAAAAATGAATCGTTGCGATTATTTAAATAATGTGCGCAAGCTTAAAAAACAATTCTTATTTACGTAGATATTTGTTTAAATTTTTTTTTGAAATTTACAATAGCATAATGTATTACTAGATGTGAAATTATAAAATATGCCTTCTAAATTTGTTAGTGGTTAGAGCGCTTGCTTTATAAGCAGGAGATCCAGGTTCGAAACGAGCTCTGGACAAATTTTCGCGTCACGGTAAGGAAGGAGGCGTGAACTTCCTGGTTAAATGCACTTCCGCGGTGCTCTGTGACAAGACCGTTAGGACCTCTTGGGCACCTAAAAAAAAAATAAAAAAATAAAAATAAAAAAAATAAAAATAAAAATAAAATTTCGTTGGCGTTCATGCACGTCGCACGAAAACGACACACCCTACTCTACTTAACGTCGTTGTTGTTTATTTGAAATAATTGTAAAACCGCATTAAATATCTTTTTTTTTTTAAACTAACATTCTATTTGACATTCTATTTGACATATTTGAATTTTTCTTGAAACACCTTAATGTTATGTTCAATTTCTCATAAGATGCTGTCCATTGTCAATAAATTACGATGGGGAAGGGAGAAGGCCTGAAGTTTTGACAATTGTTGTTAAGGGGAAGGGAAAAGTCAGGAAAAGTTGACGTCAACATTAGTCTTTACTCAAATAATTTCAATTACTTAAATAAAAGGGAAAAAAAGCTTTTTGTTCCAGTAGTTAAATGTTGACGTAATTTTATAGGGAATTTATGGAAGTTTGACAAGTTATTCAGAAAGAGGAGGGAGAGGAAAAATTTCCATAAATTGCTGACATAAAAGTTGCCAAAAAATTAGGTAGCTTGTAATATAAAAAAATTACATTTAAATCAATAAATTAAAAACAACAACATATTATAGAAAATATTACTTTAACAAGAAATAAATTAAAGTTAAATCAAACAGAACTTCATTGAAAACCACAAGAAACTGAAGTTTATAACCTACAACAGGGGTTTCTAACTTTTTTTGTATTTTAGTGCACGTTCTAAATTATCAGTAGGGTGGTGGGTGCCACCTACTTTTAATCAACAAACTCCTACCATAACTTCTTATTTTCCCATAATTTATTCTTTTATGTTCAAAATTTATTAATAAATAAAAAACAAGTTTCAAAATATTTCATATTACACACCCATAAAGAAATGTATTTATAAAACGTAAACATAGTAAACAACAAAAATAAATACAATAAAAACATTTTATAAAAAAGTATAGTACCAATATGTCGAGCGATCTCTGGTATTGCATATAATCGGACATTGCTTCATAATTAGTAGAGTATGACGATAATCCTGTAAGCAACCAATCATAAAGATGCCCATCGGTGAATCGAAGTCAATATCTCGATTTTCTTATGTTCTTGTTTGAAAATTTCCCATAAATATGTCAAACCAAAATATGATTTAATTTCATATACCGTTTTTTGAAAAAATAGAAACTTTACTTTGTCCACGATACTTTAAAAATCCTTTGATATTAAGGATTTTAGCAAAATACCATTCTTAAGGTCTTATATTTTGAACTCTAGTTACATTTTAAACTTTCGTGGAACAAAATCACTTAAGCAATTGAAAGTGATTAATGAATAATCACCCGTTAAACTCACTATTTCCTAGCATTTGCTTCATATGCGAGAAATGCACAAGAGACTTAATTAGCAGATTAAATATTAACAAATCTAAATTATCTATAAATGACTTTAGAGAGATTATCATTTCAGCTATATTTTTGTCTTTTACCTGCGACTCCGAATTTGAGAAGTTCAATTTTTCCATGATGTTTATGAGAAAACCCAAATCAATCAGCCAGCGAGAGTCAGCTAGTTCATTATAATTTCCCTTTTTATTGTTTATAAATATTTTTTTATTTTTATTTTCAATTAGACTCACAAATCATATAAGAACTTTTCATTTACTGAGTGAAAAATACTTCAGTATGCAGGATAAGATCATGTGTTTTAACTTTAGTATCTTCTAACAGGGCCTTGAAATGTTAGTGTTGCAACGAAGCTGCTTGAGTACAGTTGATTACTTTGTAACCTTTTTCATAGCATATTCAAATAGTAATATTTTACAACATAGAGCTTTTTTGTGGCTGACATAGTGGTACAACATAAAGTTTGAAAATGATTCATCCTTCTTGCAAAAGCGATCCTACAAATAAAATGAGGAGAGTGGGGGGTGGGGTAGGGTGAATTCTTAAAAAGTACAAACTTGCTTCTTTTTTTTAAAAAAAAAGGTCCTCAAAACTAAAATTAAACCGATTGAATTGTATCAAGTACCCGACAAGCCGACTAAATTCGTAAAACTACCTACTATAACTTGAAAATCACCTTCTTTGACCACAACGTGTGATCTTTTAACTTAAAGTTAATAAATACCATTCTCACCATAACTGCTAACTTTGCGATGTCTGGCTCGTCAAATTGTGGAAAGAAACAGTCACATATTTCCGCGTCAGTCTCTAAGTTTGTATTTTTTTGAAATTGCATGTCTTCTTCTTGACAGTACGGTATTGCTGTTTTTATGGTATTTAATTTCACGTTTGTTTGAAAATCTCTCAAACAAACAATCGGCACCAGTCTTTTTTAACAATCGGCACCAGTCTTTTTTAGACAACTATTAATGAAAGCTATCTTCTTCTTTGCAAGCATTTGAAAATTTTTGAAAAGACCAATGGTGGCCTTTTTAAAATTTTCCAAATGCCTAGTAAAAAACAGTTTGTTGTGCAGTTTAACTTGATTGTATTTTATACATTTTTTTTTTCTTACTTTAGGTTTAAGTGGGTAATTCTCATCAAAAGTGACATGAACTGTCCGAAAGAGACATTCAACATAATGTTTTTTTGGCACTGCAAATACTACTACCACACAACAAGAAAACGCATTTATTTTTCAAATTAACGGAACAATATGATTCCTCCTAATCAGTGTTAAAATTTTAGGCCCGTTGTCTTTTACTCGGTCCACTCATTACCTAAAAATAAAATAAAAAAATAATTGAACTACAATATAATAATAATATTATAGCGACAAGTACTATCAACAAAAGTACAGTCAGCAATGCATAAAATATTGCAAACATACAAACGTATTTAATAAACCTAGGTGCTCAAAAGAATTAAAACTCTAACAAATAAATAAAAATAATTCACATTTTTAATTAGTATTTATGAAACAACTCTGCGTCGGTCGAGTAGTGGCGGGCACAAACGAATTGTTGCACGGACGCCATAGTGCTCGTGAGCACGTGGCTAGGGTTTTCTGACCTACACTTTAAAAAACTCATTGAAAAGTTAAAAAAAAATCTTTTTAAAAATCTTATATTTATTAAATATAAAAGTTTATTTATTTACTTATTTAAATGAGTGTTGATTAAGAGAATTTTACGTATCTAGAAAAATCTATTTTTTTAATTTTTTTTTGAACTTGAGAAAATTATTAGAGCAAAATCATGTTGTGTTGTTAATAGGTGGTCCTTAGACTAGATAGAGGTACGAATTAAAAAACATGTCATTTTGTCATGGGGCGTAGACAAAGGTACAAAATACAAAATGCATAAGACACAATCAGAAGCTGTTCAAGAAAATAAATTACGAAGGATCACGCCCGTGGCAAATAGATATCAAGTAACATTGAAAAATATACTATTGAAACATTGAAAAATATACTATTTTGAAATAGTCGACCAAACTATGTCTTTCAACCTGGGATCCCACACATCTATCTCTAGATTCTTTATTTTGAATGTCTGTAACATATTGGACAGAAAAAAAGACAAGGTTATAATGATTCTGGATTTTCATGCAAACTCTCCTGATAACAAAAAAGCAGTTGTAAGTAGAAAAAAACAATTTAGGAAAAAACTAAAAGTTCTGGTACATTTTATGCTAGAAACACAGGAAGAAGTGTATTTAAAGGCACAAAACCTTTTTTTTTATTTAAAGGCACGAAACCATTTAAATACTTTGAGTTGATAAAGTTTTTTTGAAAAATTTTATGTTATTTTTTGTGTGTTGATCTTTTAGCACCCAATTGACACGGATAAACTTAAAATATAATGCAAAGATGAATTTAAGACACAGGCAACACATTTTAAACGGTATCCTATGGCTGCTGGATTTTGTTTTGCTGGTATTTGCCTCTTACAACATCATTCATACAATGTTGAAAGAGGCAAACTGGTTCCTATTGACCTCTTATTTGAAGAAACTATGAAAAACAGGTATAAAGATTTTAAAGGTGTTCTCAAAAATCCAAAAGTAAAGATGTAACAAGGGCTCATCAGACCCTTTACTCCTTTTTTGAGGCGAAGTTCTGAATTAGAGGAGGAACCCGCTCTTATGAAAGAATGTTAAGACATTGTTTTGTAATTTTCCTAATAGTATTATATTCTTCATTGATAAATAATTGATGATATTGGTCCTAAACTTTATTTCTTTATTAGGAGAAACTTTTAAAAGACTACATATGCACAAAATATTCATGTCTATTAATTATAAAATATATGTCCTTAATCTGGTATCTATGATGGTTATGTAAATTAACTGACCAAGAAGCCAACCATGGGTAATGAAAATTAATTTAAACATATGTTTCTAAAAATATATAGATATAAACGCAAAAGTTATGTCTTATGTTGTGGCATGTGTCCCTGTCGTGTTATTTTAGTATTTGTTTATGCTATTCACTAAAATTCATAAATGTGCCACGAGTCCTGAAAACTATTCAACTACTTTAGGTAATTGGTATGCAACATGTGTTATATGTTAAGCTTACTTTGTGACCTTGGCGTTGTTCTCGGTGTGCTTCTCTACCTGTTCATCCATTTTACTAAGTTTTCATAAATGTGATAAGTTCAAATTACTTAGTTTACCGACCATCATCTCGTTTAAATTTTATCACTTTTTTTTTACTTATACACTATAACCACAAGTGGGTCATTTATACCTTTCTTCTAGAAAAGTTAATAATTATATAACAGTTTACATAACAGGCTATTATGTAAAATGTATATAAACATTAACTTCTCTTTAATATAATGCAGCGTTCTTTCGTAATACTGTGATTTTCAGTAGTATAAGAGTTATAGCAACACATGGACCTTACCAACGCTACCCCATAAAAAAGAGTGCTAACATATAAGCTTTCCACATGCGAACCACATTAAACTTACATGTATGAATATAGTGTGACATTTGTTCTGATTTAACGTAAATCAGAACGAGTGTCAAACGAACGAATGTCATAATCCACACAAGGACCACTCCGATGCCATCCCATAAAAAAGAGTAGAACATATATGGTTAATGTGAAATTGTACAATAAAATTTCTTGACGGGAATTTAGTTTTCTTTTTGAAGAAAATAGTATTATAGAAATAATAATTTCTTTAAAAAGAAGCTTTAATTGTCCTGCGCAGTTTATTTAATACGATATTATTCAAAACGTGCATTTATTGTTTGACTAAACTTTTTTTTTAAAATGCAGCGAGTATGTGGTCACAAAAATTGGATTTTCCATTCGTAAAAAAAGTTCGCAAAAAATTCCAGAAGCAATAGCAACTACCAATATTTACAATTTCTTACCAAACAAGGTATTACTTTGCTTAGCCGATACAACATAGATAGACACAAACGATTTTTCGTTTGTGTCTATCTGTGTTGTAAGATACTAAGCTAAGTAATTCAAACTTTTTTCGGTTAGTCTTAGGAAGTTAGGAAAGTTTTGTTTTAACTAAATGGATGAGAAAGTTGCAAGATAATTTAACAAGGTCAACGATCCAAAAAGTTCTGCAAATAATGGTTTCCTATACTCTGAAAAATTGCAACAAACATTTATGGAAAATGATTTCCTAATGTAATAGATGAAATTAATGATAAGTTCAACGCTCGCCTTTTTTTTAAAAAATAACGGAATTGAACAGGACAAGACTATTCTCTTCATGATAAATTTGTCTTAAAGGTTCCAAAAATTGAAACATTCGGCTTGCAAAGGTTGGAATGTTGTTAAAGGAGCTTTGATTACATTGAAGTCAACCAAGCCTGAAATTTTTTTTCAGTTATTTTGAAATTTACTTTAAATATATTTTGAAGCAGAAACGAAAGTTGGCAGTACTAATTTATTATCTGTGACAAAAAGTATATTTAATGCCTCAAAATATAGAATCATTAATTATAAATGTTTTAATTATAAATTTATAATTGATTTTTTTTTTCAATAGTTACCGTTTTTCAGGATTTTATATGATGTTTATTGAAAAAAAAGCTTTCAGAGTAAATTGCAAAATTTTCACGGGGCAAGTTGGTACGTAGTATTTACTCATGGTATACCTGAGGAAGGTATACCATGAGTAAATACGAGTGGCATATAAAAATGAGTAAAAAAAAAAATTTTTTTTTTTTTTAGTTTCTTTTTTCTTCCTCAGGTATACCATGTAAAAATACATTTATAATTGTGGATATATATATATATATATATATATATATATATATATATATATATATATATATATATATATATATATATATATATATATATATATATATATAGTATATTATTATTACTAACTCATTATACAATACTGAATCTATTGAATAAAATACTGAATCTATTGAATAAAATACTGAATCTATTGAATAAAATACTGAATCTATTGAATAAAATAGAAACGAAATTTTTTTTAAATCATGTCCAATGTAAAGTTAGGTGTGTTTCAAGTTAGCAATGTGAACTTTTGTCACATGCATCTTTTCTATATTTAAACAGCTTTTTTGGAGTGAAAAGTCATTTTTTATTTTTAATACATTTTATAAAGTTACTATAAATAGCAGGAATTAATATATAGTACCACGTTATTAACATTTTTTTGAGTAATACGTTGTAATTGAAATTTTCAATAAAAAATAAACATGGGTAATTTTTCAATAAAAAATAAACAAGGGTAAGGACATAAGTTCAAGCAAAACTTCAGAAGTAGAAGCACTTTTACAGCATTCATTGCATTCACAACAGAAAATAGCTAAAATGTGTAATGTTTTGCAACCATGTGTCAATAGAATCATACACAAAATGGAAAACGATATCACTCTCCAAAAAGAAAGAGACGGAGTCGGTCAAAACGTAAAACCACTCTAGGACAGACAGAATTACATGAGATATTTCTCAGGTGAATAGAAAAAAGTCATCCCTCCTCCTGACAAACTTATTCAAGAGTTTGAAATACAGGTTTCGGAGCTCAAAGTGAGGAGACGTCTGGTTGAAGATGGTTTTAAAATTACACAAATCGGCTAAAAAACGAAGGCTGACTCCAGCAATAATAAAAAAGAAATTGCAATTGTAAGTTTATCAATTTTGAATGAAATATTGTTGAAAAAGTGTTTAAATGTTGACATAAACTTAATAACAGCCACATTATGATGATTTTTTCGGGTGTGTTTTTCAGGCAAATCAACTTTTAAGATCTTGTTGGACAAAGCCACCTTCATCCGAAGAAGACCAAACAAAAATTATTATCCAGATTGCACTGTACAAACTATTAAACATCCAACTAAAGTTATGGTGAGGTCAGTTGTCAGTGGTAAAGGTACAGGAAGACTATATATTGTCAATGATGATAAACCAAAATACAGTTTGGAGAAGTTCTGGAAAGCTGGCTTATCCCCAAATACAAAAATGGTTTCCATATGACAATAAATTTACGTTATTATTAAAAAATAATAATAATAATTTTGGATCATTTTTTATATCCTTACCATCTTAAGATGTACGTAAACCTACATAAATTAGGAGTTTTCACAATGTCTGAAATCGCCAGAGACATAAGAAAAAGTTCTGCGTCGTAACTGCAGATCAATAAATATTCAAATAAATATGTCAACTGCAATTGGTTATTTGATCAACGCAATTGGTTATTTGATCAACTTATTTGAACAAAAAAGTTCAGTTTTTGTAAAACATAATTAGATGGACGAGTCAAAAATATTTTTACCATGATATCCAATTAAACTTCAAGTAAATTGTAGTGTTTAGTAACTATTTTTAGGCATACTAAATTCTGGATTTCGGAATATTAAAATAAATTATTAATTTTATTTTTGACTCATAGACTCATGATGAAATTCAATCTCGTATATACGATCGAGTCTTATATAATGAAATTAAATCTTGTATGAATAGGGTGGCCACACTTTTTTTGAGTTAAAAAGCTAGAACTTAGAAGATTTTAAAGGATTTTTTACCGTGAAACTTGGAAATACGAATAAAAATATTAGGATTATTTAGGAGCATTTTAAACGAAATTTAAATATTATTCAAAAATTTTAATAAAAAATTTAAAAGTTTAACTTGAATGCTCAAAAGAAAACTTAAAGTTCAAAAAACAAGTTTAAATTAGGAGATTTTTGAAATTTAAGTATATTTATAAAAAATTTGTCTTTTTAGGAGATTTTTCAAATATTAGGATATTTTAGAATTTATTAGGAGGCACGCCCTCCCTGTATGTATGATCGAGTCCTATATGGACTCGATCATACATACAGGGATCATACATACAGTATTGGACAAAATATTTGCAACCAACATCGAACAATGCTAAAAAGTGTTCCTAATTTTACATGTCTTAAAAACGATACGAACTATACTACCACAGCAAACAGTTCAGGAGTCTGGAGTCATAGCATGCCATGACATGAGCAATCAGCTGACAGGTGACAGCACACAGGCAGAATTTCGTTGACAAGTGCCATTTTGCAGCGGACAAAACAAGTGCAACTTTTTTGGTTTGTTTCATTTTCTTAAGTCTGGTCCGTGTCAACGTCACAGAAGTTTTTTAATAATTAAAGGAAGTATCCAGAAGTTTCCAGAAGTTTCCAGAAGAAGCATCTGGAAGCATCCAGTAGCATCCAGAAATATCCAAAAACGTTCAGAAGCATCCAGACGCATCCAGAAGCTTCCAGAAATATCAAAAAGAAGCATCTAGAATCTTCCAGAACAGGTTCATTTTACTATATAAGAGACATGTAAATCGACATGTAATTCAGTCAGTATATGGAAGTCAATCAGTCAGTATTATCAAGACAGTTTATCGAAGTGAGTTTTATCAAAGTGTTTTATCGAAGAACATCAATACAAAAAGTGAAATACAACAAGTGTTTCATTACATCAATACAGTCCACATCCAACCAAAACTTTGTGTTCCACAGAGCATTATTGTATCATCACAAGGTAAATGTAACACGGTAAGCCTTGAGAAGCGTGATTATTTTTATTATTTTTATGACTTCAAGTGAAAAAAAGGCTCCCAACAGTCTTGGATTGAAACTAAGAAAGAAAATTATTGGCAATTACGTAAGTGGAATGTCACAAAAAAATTTGTGATAAATATCGAGTGAAAAAATGGACCGTATCAAGACTATGTTCCAAATATCGTTCTACCGGGAAGTTGGCAGCAGATAACAAAGGTGGAAGACCGCGTTCCACCACTTCTAGAGAGGATTCTATGATCGTCAGATCCGTCAAGAAGGATCCCTGGATATCATCAGTCAAAATACAAAAGCAATTAGAGCTGCCTGTATGGACCGAACAATCAGACGACCTGCTGTTGAAGCCGGATTGTTTTCTCGCAACCTGCAAAGAAACTGCTGATTTTACTAAAAAACCAGAAGAAAAGACTCCTGTTTGCTACATCTCATATTGACTGGAATGTGCCAATAAAATGGGTTTTTCAGCAAGACAACGATTCGAAACACACTGCAAAAGTAGTCAGGCAGTGGTTTCAAGACAACCACCTATCGGTGATGGATTGGCCGCCTCAATATCCGGATCTCAACCATATCGAGAACCTGTGGGAGATCGTCAACCGCAGAATTAATCGTGAAGGTGTTCGTAATAAGGATCAACTGTTTGAACAAATCCAAAAGCCTGGGCAGCGATTCCACAAAGTTTCATTGATCACCTGATCGAATCTATGCTTCAAAGATGCAAGGCTGTGATCGACAACAAAGGATTCGCCACGAAATATTGATAGCGAAATACAGCTTGGTCAACATTTTGTCGAGTTGCACTTGTTTTGTCCAGAAGGAAATCAACTTTTTTTAAATACTTTTGATTAATTTAATAATTTTCGTTTACAAATAATGAACTTTGTGATGAATAAAACTTGAAGAACTTTGTCTCTAAACAAATACATAGTTATTTCTCTAAATTGAAAAAATGCAGCACTTTTATATAAAGAAACTAAATTAGCATTATTTGGTTGCACTCGTTTTGTCCGATACTGTATATATAAATTCAATCTTGCTAATATGATCGAGCGAAATTTTCTCTTATTTAATGAAATTAAAACTTTTATTTATGATCGAGCCTTGTATGATGAAATTAAGTCTTGCATGTATGATGGAATATTTTCTTATATTATATGGCAGTCATATTTCAGTCTATTAAAACTCTGTGACAAGTAATTTTATTTACAAAAAGTTGTCAAATAAAAGCTAAATAATTGATTTTTACTGTTCTTGATTTGGATTTTTTTTTACATAAGTAAAATTGATGCGTAAGAAGACAGAAAAGTTCATAAAATGTGTACTTATGCCTTTAAGGGTGACAAATTTAAAATCAGTTATATACTACGTACATACTTTGAGAATGCAACCAAGATATACTTTGGGAATGCAACCTCTTCATTTCAAATCTTGTTTGAAAAACGCATTTATAGAGACATTCTTATGACGTTATTTTTTTTAAAAACCATATTAAAAAAATATGTTCATATATTTATTTAATTTAAATGATACAATTTTTTAATAAAAATCAATATATATAAAATAGAAAAAAACAATCATTTTAATAATAAAGAATTCAGTAAAGTTAATGACACCCATTATGACGTAAAGATGCTATATCAATTTCATAAAGATTTTACGAATATAACGTTATGTTGTTATTGTCTGTAGCGAGTAAATATAGTTTATTCATTGGCAAAACCGACATCTTTATAAGAGATCCTTTGAGAGTAACTCGATGTGTAGAATAAATCGACTAAATAATTTTAAGCTATTAAAAAAATATTCAAATAAAAAAAAAGAAGATAAATAATAAAAAAATAACATACCATTTTATCGGGATTGTGAATATTGATTTTATTGTTGGTAGTTCCCCAAAGTAGCTGCTGGTTGCAGTAAATAACGCTGTGAATGAAATCATTTTGGGCTAAAAATGTATAGAATAGTCAATGCATAAAATCGCAAGTCCTGCACACTCAGGTATTACTTAAGGTAAAAAAATAAATAATCAAAGCGATAAAAACAAAGTAAACAAAAATGTAAATTTACATAATAATAAAACGTACGTACAAAAACCTTAGTTGAGTAACTTAACTTAAATTACTGCTGTTTGATTGCGTAAAAAAAGTATCGGTTTCTATTAACATTCAATAACTGTTAGAGTCTAAGATAGATTCTAGATAATAATAGATTAATAGCTATATTTTTCAAAATAATAACAATGGTAATAGCCGTGATAATTGAAAAAGAAATTGCTTTGAAAATTTTAAGGGAATAAGAAAAAAGTTTAAAAATTTAAGATAAATAAACCACCTGTCTCAACTAAAACTATCAGTCAACGTATGAAAACTAGGGTTATACTGAAATATAATATATTTGCGAAAATATTTTTGCAAAATTAGGTGTCAAGGACCCGCACCAACGATACCCTACGACATAGTAGGTGTCATATTTTACCAAAAATAATTCTCTCCCAAAGTATATCATGTTGGGCCTCAAAAGAAATGAAATTTGATAAAAGTGAAAAGAAATTTTATTAATAACAATCTTTTTTAAATGTAAACAGAATTGTTTAAAAACGTTTTAAAAAGCGCCTTTTTTCAAATTTTGTTTAAAAGTTTTTTTACAATAAATTTGAAAAAAGTTACTTTTTATTTAAAAGCATTAAACTTTTTAAAACTTCTATAAAATTAAGCTTCTTTTGAGATCCAACTTGATATACTTTTGGTGAGAAATATTTTGGGTATTATACGACAACAACCATGTCATTGGGTGTCTTGGTGCTGGAACTTTTTTATGAAATGAACAAAATAAATGTGATTTTCTTATTTAGTATTAAAATGTTCATTCATTCCTATTACAGGCCAGAAAAATTATTTTTTTGTCATAACCCTAATGAACACTCCAATGCACCAATCTCTATTTAATTCAGTTGATGAGTGTCACCATAAATATATTTAAAGAAGTACAATTAATAATATATAATTATGTATAAAGTATTAACTTAAACTATTAACAATAAGTTAGTTTATTGCATGCAATAACTCTTTTATTACATACAATAACTCTTTTATTACATGCAATAACTCTTTATAACAATAAACTAACTCTTTATATATAATAATAAACTTTTAGCTCTTGCATACAAGAGCAAAGATAAAAACTAGGCTGTGTAATTTTTAATCTCTTTCTGTTTTTTTTTTATTTTTTTTATTTTACTGTTTCATAAGTTTTTTTTTAGAATTTTGAGACTCAAAGGTAAAACATTTTTTGAGACTCAAAGGTAAAACATAATTCATGTAAATGTTTAATAACACTCACTCAGAGACAATGTTTTTGTCTCATATTAACACTCACTGACTTATTGTCAGATAAGCATTGTCGAAGGCAATGTTTTTGTCACAGTTTCAAAATTGATTCACATTTTTTCAATTTTTCGTCAAAAAACAATACAATTTTTGTTACTACTTTTTTTACAAATCACACAAATTAATACTTCTCCCAAGATGATATTGTATTATCAAAACTAACAAAACCCAAGATGATATTGTATTATCAAAACTTGCATATTTTCTAATCTGCTCTAGAAATAGTAAAGATTCAACTGTCAGTATAATAGGTGTACTTCAATCTAGTTAATCCAAAATCTATTTTTTTAATTAAACAACTTGGTTTTTATTTTTGCTATTAAAATTTTGTTAATCGTTATCTTGCTTTATAAACTTCTTTTCTCTTCCAGTAACTTCAAACTCTAACAGTGGTTGCTTGCAGATTTGTTGGTTTGTTGTTGGATTTGTTGGTTGCTAGCAGATTTGTTGGAAGTGAAGAATAATAGTTACCTAGGTTACCTGTTAAAATCTCCTCTTTTATATTTATAATGTAAGTAGAGTTACAATTTGGCAAAGTGTTGTCACCATAAGTGTCTAATACTACAGTAAAGAAAATAATAAAAAAATTATGCTGTATAATTTGATAAATTTTAGTAGGTATTTTAAACATACTAGGTACCTGTTACCAGCCAAAGCCACCATGTACATATCTGACCACCATTCCAGCGCATGTGTGTCCTTAAGTTGGACACACATGCGCTGATGAATAATCAGCTTCTATAAAATAATGAAGGTCTGGCAGCCATGGGCTTTAAGAATATGTAAAAATTTGTCATTAATTTTAATTCACCTTTCTTATAGCTTTTAAAACTTGTAATTATTTGATGTTTTTTTACTTAAAGTTTGTTAATTTTGATTTATTTCACCAAATTTATGCGATGCTGTGTCAAATTAGTATTAGTATAGTGCAAAGCAAATTAGAAATGGTGTCTCAATACTAAGAAGTACTAAATTCCCTAATAAGGATACAGCTCTAAAACTCAGTTTAATGGTTCGATGGCCGGCTTTGTAGTAAGATTTCAATGAACTCAAAGGCAGCTCCCAGAGAGACTGACTACATCAACAGCTAAAAGATAACTGAGTATTAATAGCACCATGCTGTTGGTGTTAGCAAAAATGAAGCTATTGCGTAGTTTGTTTGGTAAAAAACCATCAATTTGTTTTAACTCATTATTTATAAATACTTGTGGTCTTCAAAGTAACAAACAGATAATTGTGGTCTTTAACATATTTTAATTTTTGAATTTAAAAACTAATGTAAACTTTTTTACCAATGAGCAAAACGAAAATGATTTTAATTTTAGGGGTACTCAGTGGCAAGACTTTGTGTCCTTTTTCAAGTTTCTACATTCTTAATTTTTTTAACAAAATCTTTATTAATAATTAAGTCTATTTTATATTTGTATAAAAACTGTAATATAGAACATAGAAAAAAAATTAGTTTTCGGCAGATTCATCTTTGAGTTGCAGTGATGATTGCTATTATTCTTTAGTAAGCTAAGAAATTAATAATCACATGCTTAGCCTGGTCAAATTGGCCTGGTGTTCTTTATCTTTATCCTTCTTTCCAAGACTGCACTCTTTTTGATGTTGTTACTGATCTAATTGACCAAGCCTTATCACTATGTTTATATATGATTCTGTTCTGAGATTTCTAAATCTTATATTTTATATTAAGTTAGGTTTAAAATATTTAATAAGTTAGGTTCTAAAAACATCAACAAAGGTAAGTGTAACATCTCTTTTCTCAAATATAACAGGGTTGCCACTGTTATACTGGAATTAAATTCATAATTTTTTTTAAAAAGCATACTTGTATGGGTCCGATATTATTATCTCTCCAAAAAACTTCTTCTATTTGCAAATAACTCATCCTTTAATTTATCTCTTGATTGACCACAATCTTGCTGACATTCTAACCACTCCAGCTTATAAAGTGAATTATTTCTCACTTAATTATAGCTTGTGGTCTGGGGAACATAATTGTCACAGTCTTGCAAAAATCTTCTAAATCTTCTAAATCTCTAAAGAATCTTTCTTTAATACTCTTTAAACTATTTAATAGTGGTTAACAAAATCTTATTTCCCCTTTTCCCCAAATTCTTAGATTCACGCTTAACTTTTGGATTACCTCAAAATATTCAATTTTTTATTGATAATGTTCAAAAGAAAATGTTTATGAATTTATTAAAGACCATTGACACCGTTGGCCATCCTCCTATAGAAATTATTTTTTGTGTTGTATTGCTGGACAAGAACACAAATAATTTTAAAATGATTTGTTTTTGCAACTTCAATTGCTCAATTTTTTTGTTATATACCTCTCCAAGGTGGAAAGGTCTACTACTATTGAGAAGACTATTTTATTGTGGTTACAACCCTCTCTCAACCCTCTCTTTACCTAAGAAACACGAACCTTGATGAACAAGGCAAGAGAAATAAGAAACAACAACTATAAAACTACCAAAAAATTTAAATTCCAATGTACTAAAAAACTATACTTTTACATTCGTGCACATGTTTATGACAAACGTTTTAAAGATTTTTGACAGACATCATCATTTAGTGAACTTAAAGAAAGTTTTTAAACATTTTTTTGAGCTATTACATTTAAAAAAACTATTAATATATGATTTTTAATATTATTTTAATTAATAATAAATAATTTTTTTATCAACTATAATAACAGATTTTAAGATTTCTTTATATTTATAATTTTTGCTTATACTTTTTCATTTGTAAACAGGACACATTGATTAGCAGTAGTATTTTATATTGAAATGTTATATCCTGTATAAACATTCATAATAATAACAATAAAAATGAAAACTTTTAAACCCCCTAGTTTACTGCTGATTTGTCAACCATAATAAAAAAGGTTCTATCATGCATTATATAGAAGCAGTGAAACAAGGGCTTTGCTTTTGGTATAAAAAAGACTTGATAAAACTTGGTATGTTGGTCTTCTCAATAAATTTCTTGATATGATGTATCTAGGAAAGATTAAAAATTTATTGATTCATTTCTTTCTAATTGCAAAATTATAGTCACCTTTGATACTGTGATTTTGTAATTAGTCCTTGATGAACTTTTTTCCTGTAAACTTAAAGATATCCCAATGTTCCAACCTTGGTCCTTTGCTTTTTTATATACATTAATGATCTTCTCCTTTGACGCAATTATTTATTTTCACTAATTGTAAAGGTAAGAGTGCAATGCAGAGCTAATCAATAAAAGTTCCATTTATACCAAAGTACTATTCATATTGCTGAGCTGACAGAACAGGATTCAAAACCTACTATACTACTTATAAGAACTCTTGGTTAGTAGTGCACTACTGAACTAAGCTACTCCAGCATCTTGAATATGATCTCTCCTCTATGACAGTTTGTAGCACAAAGTGGCTGGTGAATTTTAACCTAAACAAAACTTAGTAAAAATAAAAGTGTTTTAATGCTTTTACAAAAATATTGATGTTCACATACTTATGATTGGCCATTTACAACAATACTAATGTATTTTACTAAATGTCTCTTAGATTTTTATTTACTACTAACATTTCATAGAAACCATAAAATCTGGTAAAACTCTTCACTATTTTTTACTTTTGATTCCATTCTCTACCACTGTAAACCTCTTATCCATGTATGAAATATTAATGCTATATTTAGTGGTAAAAATTTTTTTTATGGTGCAATAGTTCAACACCATCAACATAGTATTATCATTCTATTAATGTCTTTTTCTTTTTTAGAAAAAGTTTAAAAACACATTGTAAATGTACTTGGATCTGCTCTAGCTGTCTAACTTGAGCATTTTTTTAGGGTTGCATTTCTTTTTTGTTCTTTACTAATAATAGTCGTTAGTTATCATAGCATCATTAGTTCTTTTATTCTCTAAAAGCCTTTAAACTCATAATGTTTATACTATATCAGTTTTTTTCTTCAACACCAGTGTTTTAGAATTCGCTTCCCATGTTTTCCTAAATAATAAATTTACTGCTTTTTAAGCAGTAAATTTATGCCCAAATAAAATCCCAAATAAAACAGTGGTTACAAAAAAAGCAACATTTCAACTTTTATCTGAGTATATCGAAGAAAATGAGTCTGTTAAAGATTGGTTGATGATTTTTAAAAGCAATCATTAAACAATGTATTTTGATTAAGATCTAAAGCAGTTTTGATAATGCGACACATCACGTATTGATATGTGTTGCATTAACTTATACAACTTATATTATCAGACTAAGTAATCTTTACACTAAGTATTATCAACAACAACAAAAATGTGAGCAAAACGAATGTCAAAAGTTAGGCATTCATTTTGCTAAAAAGTCAACAAAAAAAACAAACAGCTAATTAATTTTTTTTTTCTATTGTTTAAATTTTTTCTTATTGCATTATTTTCCATAATATAGGGGAGATGGGGGCGCATTGATCACCGTAGCAGTGTTTTGAAAATTGCGCAGAACCTGAAAGAGATGTAAAAACTTATTAACTACGAAACACATGTAGAACTATCTGGCTTTTGGAATATTTAAATATTTTGATTTAAAAAAATGATAAACATGAATAATTTTAACTTTTAAACAACCCTCTCAAAAGAACAATGTACCCCAAACTATGGGATACTATGATCTCCGACTTGGGGCACATTGATCTTATATGCGTAATATTATCTAAATGTTTAACACTTCTATAACTAAATCTTGTAAATAATTTAGTCAAAGGGTAATATTGTATAACATATAATACATCTAAATTTTTTAATTATTTTTTAAATATAGCAGTTAAACCCACTAGTCTAATTTTTAATTAAAAAATGTATAAATCACAGCAGCTATAAGCTACCCGCTTTATATATGTTTAAAACTTTACAACAACTTGAAATTTATAAGAACTGAAATATAAAGACTGAAATAAGAATACAACTTTTAAGTTTACAAAACTTGTTAAAAGTACAATATTTTGATTAAGAATATTTCATCATTTGTGAAAGTCAAGTTGTGAAGCAGTTTTTGGTTTACATTGTTTTTTATTCCTAAGCAAGTAATTCTTAGTTTCTTTCTTATCTTTTGTGGAGACTTTTTGTTGATTTTTGGTTTGCTTCAAAATTTTCTTTTCTTTTGACAAACGAATTTCATTTCTGACAGGAGTATCAGTCAAGATCCTTGTTTTTAACTGCCTACTTTTAACATTTTTTTTTCTGGCAGATGCTTTTGGGTAAGGTTTTAAAACCTCAGGTGAGATTATAGAAGCAACACTTGTTGACACTTTGTTTAAAATACTTGTTTCAATATTTACTATAGTTATTTCAGACTCTATGTGATTAACATGTGCTGGTATCATTTCAGATTCCATGTTGTTGACAGGAGTGATAGTAACTGTATCTGGAGCAGCTCTATCTGTAACTGATGATGGTAAATATTCGTCATCTTTGAAAATTTCAGAATTGAATGGCTCAATGCCAGCTACTCTAAATCCTGTCTGTATATTAGATGGTGAGAAAGCTTTTGTATACGGTGTTCGAACTATTGAAACAATATCATAAATGGTCATTGGTCTTGGGTTTGAAACCATCCAATTATCACATGCAGAATTGTAAAACCTTTTCAATGGTCCAAAAACAGTTCTATCTAATGGCTGCAATTTATGGCTGCAATGGGGAGGAAAACTTATCATTGTAATTCCGTGTTGAATTGCAAGCTCCAAGCCTTTAACAGAAATATGACTTTCATGACTGTCGAGAAGTAACAAAACTGGAGATTCCTGAGAACAGTTTGAATATTTAACAAAATGTTTAATCCATTCTATGAAAATTTCTGAGTTCATCCAACCAGAAGGATTTGCAAATCCCACACATCGAGGAGGTCCTTCCAAAATCATGTAATCATGAAACTTTACCCGAGGAAAAATAAATAATGGAGGAATGGAATTTCCAATAGCATTAGAGGCACAACATGCAGTTACCAATGTTCCTCGTTCTGCAGATGTGATTCTTCCAACTTGTTTGCTTCCTCTACCAGCTAAAACCTTTACCGGCTTTTGAACGGTTGTTAAACCAGTTTCATCAACATTATATATACAGTTAGGATTATATTTATATCGATTTCTTACCGTTTTAAGATTTTGAAAAAACTCTCTTACAGTGTGTTTGTTGATCGAGCGAAGCTCGTTGCTTCAGGTGTTCGTAGAGACAACTCTGGTTGTCTTTTCATAAAACCTTGCAACCAATCAATGCCTGCAATTTTATTTTTGATCCATGATGATGGGCATATCTTATTGTTTTTTAAAGCAAATTCATATGCCAATAATCGCGTTGACCTAGTTGAAAGGCCATAGTTCATTTTTGATGCAATTAGTAAATAACTTGATAAACTTTTTTCATCTTCTGCTGTAAAAACTTGTCTATTGTTGTAGTTAGGCTTGAAAGCTTCATTTGGATTAAGCCTCTTTTTACGACAATATCTTTTTAAAGTCATTCTATCTATGTTAAACTGACGTGCTACAACATTCAGTTGTGTTCCTTCTAAAACTTTATTAACAGCTACTTTCATTGTTTCACTTGGTATAGCAACTTTATTTGTTTTTTTAATTCTATTTCTAACCATTTTAAGATCTGTAAAAAAATATATCAATAAAAACATATGTTTTTAATAAATGCTAATATTTAACATAATAATATTATGTTAAATATTTTTTAATTATTATGTTAAATATTATTCTTTTGATATTATAAAATAATAGTATTATTATTACTAGCTTATAACATAAGTAGATTTAAAAAATGAAATGCTAAAAGCTATTGTTTGTTTATATATAGTTTTTTAAATTATAAATACAATTCCATTCGTTTAACTGTATTGCTTATAAACAAAACTATGGGGCACTTCGTCTTCTATGGGGCACTTTGATCCTCCGATCAATGGGCCCCGCATAGTCAAAGATCAATGTACCCCAATAGGTATAGGTAACATATTGATAGCAATATCTACTGTATAAATTGCAGCCAAATAAAAATTATATATTATATCATACACCTAGCACTTACAAATTTAAAATAAAATTGTTGTTAACCCATACAGACATCTAAATAAAAATATATTTGAATTATAGTACGATTTAAAAAAATCACTTTTTATGACGAAAAACAATATTTTCTTTATTTTTTTTGACGCTGATAACCTTATGAAAAAATATTACGAATAATCAATTAGGGAAGCATAATGGTTAATTAAATTGCAACCTCACTTCTAGTAAGGCAAAAATGAACGAGTAAAAGCTAAAAGATCATACTGCCCCAGCGATCAATGCGCCCCCATCTCCCCTACATAGCAGACTCGATAACACTGTTCCTTTATAACATTGATTTCAACACTTTTTTAGCTGTTCACTTAATTTGCTAAAATTGCTGCTACTTCTTTAATGTCTTTTAAAGAAGTAGCAGCAATTTTCATGGACACATTTACTTCTGGCTTTGTAAATAAAAAACTTTTACAAATGCATGAGCATATTACTAATCATATTCTGTAAGTAGTACATTCATTTCATTCATTCATTTGTAACTCAAGATTTTCATTCTACCTGTTTCACAAAAGAGTAGGAATGAAAATTTGCTTCTTCATTTTTTTCTTTGAGATTCATTTTCCATTAATATTTTCATTGAGGAACAGCTAATTAAATGTATTCCAATCATTGTAATCAAAAAAAATGTAGCTAATTCTGAATAGATAGCACCTCATTTAAAAAATTAGATAATCTGTTAATGCCACAGTATGCTTCTACTCAGAAGATGTTAGTATTAATACATATTTTACCTTTTTTTTTCTCAAAAAAAAAGGGTAAAATATTTTGTACACACATAATAAAGTCAAAAAAATATTTTTGACCAATAAAGTGATAAAAGCCGAAACCATCAAGTGAGATAAACAATTTCTTATAAACTTTGAACTTTTCAGCAACATAAATATACAGCATAAAATAACTTCATTTTATTGCTACTCATAGTATAAGTTTTTTGATTTTTGTATAAACAATTATCTCTTAAATTAAACAAGCAAGCGAATGACGTAGTTTCATAAGCCACAACTGTATATAAAGATTTCAATAACTAATGCAAACAAATAATTGAAAAAAATAGTTAATAATAAACTTATAAGTTTTTTCTTACGTTTTAGCAACTGTGAGACATTTCCATCTTCACTCCACAACCTAATACAAGAATCTGCAGACAATGATATAAAACCACGATCAGGGATGGTTTGCAACTAAAGATAAAAAACACTTCTTTTATTAAATTTGATGAAAAAATTTTGAACTTGCATAATTTAGTTTTTTTTTTTTTAAAGTTTTTAAACTTTTTCACTGTTTTTATTTTTTACATTTTTACTGTTTATGATAATACTCAAAATGTCTTGGTATGGTAACAAAAAAATGGTTCAAATTGGCTTCCAAATTTAGGCCAAAAAGGATGAAAATTTGAAATGGTAAGAAACTTTACTTGCACAGTAACAACTACCAAGCATAAATGTCTGAAACTTTACCAAATTGATGTCATATGAGGAGACTACTACAAGTTTCACGGAGCAAGCTATAAATGTCTCTAATTTTTTTAGGTTGGGTTAATATTACCTGAAACTTATTGTTAATCAATTAGGATAATCTTGCACAAAAGGGGTGAAAAAAGAAACTGTCAACATCCAGATTAAACTTAGATATTTGTTTTAACTATTTAACTATAATAGGGTTTACTGATGATTTTATACTTATACAATTCCAGGTGAACTAAAGGGAGTGATGAAGATTTAAGCACATTTCCAATCTCAATGTAACAACACACACATAAGTTAAACATTTTTTCTATTGCTACATAAGTACATACCTGGTTTGTGCGGGCATTCAGCATTGTTTGCAGGTTTTTTTGAAATTTAGATAAATAAGCTCATAGAGAAAATAAAATGAATATGATAATTAATTTGGTTTTGGTAATAGTTTTGTTAGCTACACTGTAGCTTTTTGTATTATATAAAAAGTACATCAAAGAAACAATTGCCAGCAATGGTTCTTTCTGATATGTATTTATCAGGGATGCAGAGTCCCAAAAAGGACTCCAGATTTGAAAGTCACAAATAGATTACTTTATCCTAGTTTTTGGTATCCAGGAGCTCTAAAAATATAAATAAGTTTATGGACTACTAATAAGAAAAAAATTAAGACTTTTAGGTTAGAAGAACAATCATTTTTTGAGCCCGGAGTCCTTAGGTATAATGGCGGCAAGGACTCCAGGACTCCGGGCTTAAAAACAATAAATTTCAAGTCATTAAATCTCATGAATTTTTTTATTATAACAGATAATAAGTCAACAAACATGTTTAGAGCCTCTGGACACTACAGGCTTGGAAAAAGTTGAGATATAAAGCCGGAGTCCTTTTGGGACTCCGCATCCTTGGTATTTATTCAAGCATCGTAATGTTTTCTAGAAAGATTGTTAAAAAGAACATTGCATTTGACCTAACTTTTTAAACTCTATTTTAGTATATTTAAATATTATTTAGTTTTGCGTTTCTTCCTATTTTCATATATAAAAAGTTCATTCATTACTCTTCTTTTTTGTGATTTTTTTTTTTCCTAATTTAAAAATTGCACTGAAGCGTGAGAGCAAGTAATTATAGGAAAAGCATTTTGTAATTAAAACCTGAATGAATGAGTTAGATTTATGTTATATAAAATTGTTTTTGTGTTACATAATTCAAATTTAAACTAAAATTCATATAAATTTTATACAAAAAGAATTTTTTTATGTTATTAAATATGCGTGTATATATTATTTTCTATTAAGTTTACATAGTTGAAAATGCAACTATAAAAATAGTGTGTATTAAAAAGATGTTTTTAGAATAAATAGTTTCCGTAAGTTAAATATTATATTTTATTTTTAAAAAGTTTAAAAAAAAATTTAAATAAAAACAATAAAAGTTCTTTGTTATTTTTATACTGTTTTCTTAATATGGTTTTTAATGAAATTCTTATATTGGTCATTTATCTAGTATATTTAAAAATGTCAAACGACTAGTTTATGTTAAATTATCAAAAAAAATCTTACTTATTAAAGTAATATTTTATTTTGTGTTAGATATTTTTTTTACTACTTTTGTTTATGTAAGTAAAAAACAATTCAACCTAAAAACATTAATAAATTTTGCTATTAAAAAAATAATTGTATTTTGCACAGGGTTTATTTTGCTCGTGTACTGACTAACTGACTAACAATGTGTCGAGGCAAGCATGGCATTTGCACACTATTTCAGCTGAGCCAGCCTATATATATATTTTAAAACACAACAGTTGTACGAGAGGTTGAATAGAGACAAACATAAGGTTTGTATATACACTATTGTTTTTAATTTTTGACTATATTCACCTAATACATTCCACCTATGAGGTGAACCATTCCGCCTATGAGGTGAACCATTCCACCTATGAGGTGAACTGGGACAGTTGAAAAACAAAAACCAAAAACAAATTATTACTAAACTATAGGCCAACTCACAGACAACATGGTTTTTGAAGGTTGTAATAAATGAAACAAACAAAACACATGAAAATTAAAAAGAAATTTATATAAACGAACACATGAAAATTAAAAAGAAATTTATATAAACGAACACATGAAAATTAAAAAGAAATTTATATAAATGAACACATGAAAATTAAAAAGAAATTTATATAAACAAACACATGAAAATTAAAAATAAAGATGTATAAATATAAACACAAAAAATTAATAAGTTTAAATAAACACATGAAAAAAAACATTTGAACACATAAAAAATGAAAAACAATGAACACATAAAAAAAACAAATTAAAAATAAACATATATAAATAAAAACATAAAAAATTAAAAAGAAATAAATTTAAATAAACACATGAAAATACAAAAGAAGCATGTATAAATGAAAATTAAAAAAAATGAAAATTAAAAAATGAAAATTAAAAAATTAAATAACTAAAAAAAATTAAAAAAAAAAAAGAAAATTAAAAAAAACATTTACAAATGAACACATTAAAATTTAAAAGAAACATGTTTAAATGAAAAAACGAGAATTAAAAAGAAACCTGTATAAAAAAACACATGAAAATTAAAAAGAAACATTTATAAATGAACACATGAAAATTAAAAAAGAAAAAAGAAATTATCAAAGTGTAAACTAAAAAAAATATGAATTTATCAAAGAAATATGAGAAAGTATCCTTTTTGTATCTGGTCAAGAAATATTTTTGGACAAATAAAAATCTGACAATTTTAAAAACATAGTTAACAACATGCTACTGAGTTTTAAAGCTATTAAAACTAAGCATCAAGCTGCACTTTCTTTACAGAAATTTAGATTGCAACAAATAAAGTAAACATTTACATTTAAAACATTAAAATCATGGAAAAAAGATTGAACAAACAATTCACAAAATTTATTTTTAAATAGCATTAATACTGCTTATTTATTGAAATTAGGTTTAAGATATCAAGGAAGATGGGAAACAAAAATAATGACTAAATAATGTGGGACATGTGATTGTAAAGTCCAAGCACTAAAGAAAAACTGGAAGGGATAAATTTTTACTGAATCATTAATAATTTAAACTTTGTAGTCAATTTGATAGAAAACAATATTTTAGAATAATAAATAAAATTAGTCAAAAGGTAATTTTATACTTATCAGGTAAAAGTAAACAACCTGTGTAACTTCTGTGTCATTAAAACGTGGTGGTTTTCGAAGTATTCCGCATCTAATGTCAACAACTGATATTAATCCATTGCTGAAACCTGCTGCAATCCAGCGACCACTGCTACTCACGCACATACAACGAACTGTACCTGAACAATAAAATTGTTAAAAAATAACAAAAAAAATAAACGCTTCAAAGACTCTGTGGTTAAAGTACAAAATAGAATAAAAATGATAAAATAAGTAATGTCTTAATGTAACAGTAATGCTTTAAATTTATATTTAAAAAAATTATATTTAAAAATTATATTTAAAAAAATTCTTTAATTTATAGATTCTAACCAGATTTCCCAAACAATAAAGAAAACATTTCTTTTTCACACAAAAATGTGTGTTTTAAAGTTGTAAAAAAAAACACATTTTAAATTATATATATGTTTTTATAATAACTTTTTTTATAATATGTTTTTATAATACATTTTTTTAACAAAAATATTATTATAAGAGAGTTTACACAAACAAAAAGTATTAGGAATAAAGTCTCAGAAAGATTTGACAGAAGCCTTACAAAAGTTCTATGAGTCAGAAAAACATGAAGACAAGAAAGAATTTCAAAGCATTGATGTGTAAGAAAAAAAAGTAGATGAATAAAAGTTGAAATAACAGTAAAAATACATGGATGCAACATAGCTGAATAAAAAAGTCATACAAGATTGAGTTTTGGTTAATAAAACAAAAGATAATAGGTTGCTGAAGCAGCAATTATGAAAATTTGTTGAAAAGAGAAAAAGATCATATTCAAATGAAAAATGAAGAATGAAGATTAAAGTACATTAACAGGATTAAACATAATTTTAGGAGCTCTAAATTTTATCACTAAAAATATTACTTCATCGTTAATTAATCAAATGATTAATTCACGATGATGGGCAGTGGCTCAAGTTTGGCAGCTAGAGCAGATCTAACTACTTTTAAAATGCATTTTTGGATAATGTCTAAAAGAGAAGGGCCATCATTAAAAGTACAAATAAGACACCAGTACCAGTTAACATGTGAGTTTTGTTTGGGTTAAAGTTCCTATATACATATTAAAAAATATGGTAACCCAGTAAAAGGAAGAATAATAAATTTATTGTCATCTGTTTTTGAGGGATAACATTCATTGTCAGCTGTTTTTGTCATCATATTTATTGGCAGTTGTTTTTGACGGAAATCATATTAATTGTCAGTTGCTTTTAAAATAATTATTTTAATGACCAAATAAACTTCAAAAACTAAATGGGCATGGAAAGTAAAATGCTACTCAAATAATGTTGATTCAATTCCTGAAATTTATTATTAGATTATTAGCTATTAAAAGCTGGTTTATTAGATATATAAAAGGTGGAACATTTTGAAAAATTTAAAATTAAATGCTTTTATTCTTCAAAACAATATCTCTTTTCTTAGCAATCCTGTTTTTTCTTCACTCAGTTTGTTCTGTACAGGAATGTTGTTATAATTCATTTACAAGCAATTTAGCTTCAAAGCCATTTTCAAACAAAAAAAAAAAATAACTTTAATTAACTTATAAAATTAGCTTAAATTTTTAAAATTAAATATTCATTATATTTAATAAAAATTATTTGCTTTTAGTTTATTTTCAAAGAAATATGAGATCAATAATCTTAAAAATATGCAACAACTTGTAAAATGCAAGTTTATAAATATTTTGACCTGTTTATAAATATATCAGCTATTTCTGGTATCAGCTGAAATTTTAATTTGAACTGATACCAAAATTTTGGCTTTGGTACTTTTATAAATTGGGTAAGAAACAAAATTTTGGTTAAAAAACATACCAAAAGCCAAAATTTTTATTGAATGATTTAACATTTTAATTTAATTTAAATAAATAGTATTTTTTGGCAATTTTTACTGTATACTTAACTATTTTTCCACCAATTATTTAATTTTTAACTAAATAAATAGTAGATATCCATAGTAAATAGTAAAGTAAATAGTAGATATCTTCTTTAAAATTCTAAACCTCAAATAATCTAACCATTGCAGTGCACATCATATTTAGAAACTTGTAAGTCTGATAATCAAAATAATTCAAAGGTCAATTTTTTTAAATCTCAATTTGCATGAAACAAAACAAATTGTTAAATAAGATGATCTTCCTTTGGCATTGCTAAACAAACTGATAAGGAATTGTTTTAAAAAAATAACTCAATGTTTTTCCTAAGCCATCAGTCTTAGGAAAAACATGGAGTTATTTTTGTCTTGTTTCAAAACTCCCCATCCTATTATTGCCAAAACCAGCACTATTTCGATCAATATTTTGGTATTTGTTTTGGTAAAAAACTTGCTAAAACATTGGATATGGTTTTAGTATTGAAATAGTATACCCAAAATTTGGCTAACTTTAGTTTCTGCATACTTCCTGCCTTGATCAACCACTGCTTATAAGTGAATGTAACATATTAAATTAATTATAACTTACCATATGTAACATACCAAATTAATCATAACTTACCATATATAACATATTAAATTAATCATAACTTACCATATGTAACATCAAATTATTCATAACTTACCATATGTAACATATCAAATTATTCATAACTTACCAGCATTAGGTTGTATAGAAAGCTTCCAACATTGAGAAACCTTTTTTTGACGAACATCATACAATCTAAAATAAAGAAAATTCCTTAAATAAAGACAATTCCTTAAGAAACCATTACTTCCAATCTATCAGCAAAATAGTTCTCCATATCTGATTACTATTGTTAGAAACCATTGTAAAAAGGTTTTGTCTAATGCCGAAGCCTGCTATTCTCAGGTCATGAAATCTTGTATTTCATTTCAAAAATTAGGCTCTCGTGACTTCTGGAGAATCTTTAACAGTATCTATAAAAAGGGCAAATCTGTTATTACACCTCTCTTGTATAATTCTGATTTTATCACCTCGCCTAAAGGCAAAGCTGAATTGTTTGCTAAGAACTTTTTATCAATATCATTTCTTGATTCCACTAGTTGCATTCTACCTGATATAGCTGTCAAACAGGTTGATCCATTGCTTGACATTCATATCACTCCAGCTTTTAAATCTTAAGTGATTTCCTGTTTAGACTCCTCTACAGCTTGTGGTCCGGACAACATACCTATTATAATTTTGTAGAATTGTTCTCTGGAGCTGTCGTCTATACTTTCAAAACAATTTAACAGATGCTGCTTTCCAGCAGCATCTGTTAAATTGTTTTGAAAGTATAGACGACAGCTCCAGACCACCTCTATTTTTTATGCATAATGAACATCTTCCTCTTATAGAATTGAAAAGTTTACAACAATATTCAACTGTCAAACCGTTAAACAACTTTTTTAAATTTTCTCTTTGATTTTCAATTGAAGTTACTGTTGGACCAAAAACTGGTAAGTTTTCGGTCCAACACAGTCCAAACATTTTCAATTGGATTCAGATCAGGTGATCTAGCTGGCTAATGAAGTACCTTGAAATTGTTTTGCTCAAACCATTCTGTTACAGATTTTGCTTTATTGCATGGGCGTTATCTTGTTAAAACATCCACTTTGACTCGTTACCAAAAAAAATGTCCCTGGTAGGCATTAAATAGTTTTCAAAGGTGTTGATGTATCTGTATTGGTCCATTTGACATTGTATAACATATGCAGACCTGGGCCATTACAAGTGATACAGCTCCGAATACCAACTGTACCACCTATACCTTGTTACACAGGTACAATACAGCGACTAATGTACTTTTCACTGTGGTACCTATTGACAATTACTTTGTTTTTACGATTTAGGATAGTGTAGTTAGATTCATCACTAAAAACAATCTTTCTTAATTCATAATTAAGGAGAGCGCGCTAAACTTGAGCAGCTTTTTTTAAAGCTTAAAATACCGCTTAATGTATGTACTTAAAAAAAAAAAAGTGCAGAATAATTTTTTTAAATTACACTTTGCATCTATCACTGTTATTTAGAAAGAACGAATTCTATTTTGATCAGTTCAAAATATTGTCTTTCATATAAAAAAGAAACTTTTTTTATATGAAAGACAATAGTTTTAAAACAAAAATGACATTTTGTTTTAAATGACATTTTGTTTATATACTTAATTCAAACAATTGAAATAAATCTTGTAGAAATCATACTACAAAAAGTTGAACTATATTTAAACCTTAACAAACCATCAGTAGAAGCTACTCCAATACAAGTACTTGGTGGTGACAATGTATGCATACATGTAACTGTTTCGCCAGCAGAGCTATCATACACAGATAAAGTGGTTGCAACTATTGGATCCCAAACCTTTTGTTTACACAAAAAAAAAATTAAAAAAAAAATAATTTAAAAAATTTTTTACAGATAAAAAACTTTAAAAAAAAAAAATGAGTAAAAATAACAAAAACTACATGAACAATCCCATCACACGATGAAACAAGCCTTTTTGACTCAATCCCTTGCACTGCAAACACAGGTTTTTTATGTTTATCGTAAGTATGAGTACATCCTAATTGAGCAGTGCCATTTCCATGGTTTTTCAGTAACCATAACTTAACAGTCTTGTCACGACTTGCAGAAAGAAAGTAATGTTCATTCTCTGCCACATACATGTCACGGATAGGTGATAAATGACCTATTTTTAAGTTTTAAAACATCATTCAACATTGCCTAATATCATTTAATATTGAATAAATACATACATGCATAAAATTTAATGATAATAATAGTTGTAAAACATTTTGAAAAGCAAAAAGCTATATATGAAAAATATTTTGTAAAAAATCAATTAACAAAATTAATAAAAATAAACTAGTCTTTAAAATTAAATAATTAAAAAAAAAACAATCCAAAATCTCATTCAATCTAAAATTTTTTACTAACATATAAATCATTAAACCACTATCTTTCACAATCCAAATAATCAAACCACAACCTAAAACACTATCAAAACAAAACTAATTTAAACATCTACTAAACAACAATGGGTTGCATATATAACCATCTTACATAATAACAATAAAGATCAGGATCAGTTTTTTAAAAAGTGGTTCATCTTCACTTTATCAGCGAAGATAAACCACCTTTAAAAAAAGTAAAGAAAAAACAGTCAAGGGATAATGCTGTTCATTATCTTTTGTAAAAAGTATTTACTAGTCAATATTTACTAATTAACGCTCCTCTCTCTCCCCCTCTTTAATATTATATTATAAAAGAAGGAAGAAGCTTTGAGTTCTTTATACTGTACTTTTTATTATAAGTCCTGCCAAGCTGTACCCTGATAGAGAAGATTATCATCAAGACTTTAGCAAAGAAGCAAATTTGGCTAATAAACCTGATAGGCCTAAATCAAGACAGCTCTGATGCCTCAACCTTTGTAGTAAACAATAAAATCATAAGAGAAATTTTGATTGCACCAACCACACCAACATGTAGGAGAGCTGATATTACTATAAGAGATTAAACTCTATTCATCTCTAGCAGTGTAAACAATTTTGAAGAAGATATCACAAAATTAAGTATAAGCAGAGAGTCAATCAGGAGAAGCAGATACAAACTACTTCATTCTAAAGGTAATAAATCATACTGTTGAAAATACTGTAATAATTTAGTTTACATGCTGTAATAATTTATTAACCTGTTTTAGATTGCTGATTGATGAGAATATTAAACTGTCTTAAGATATACACTCAACATGAGTATAAGGAAACAATGAGGAATAAACCATTGGTGATTCATTTTTCTATGTTTAAGCACATAGAAGAAAAATATTTGATGAGACTTCTTGTTAATAGACTAGCAGTATCAGTTACATGCCCTGTGTTTTTATCAAACGATTTACTTGTTGGGGTTATTTCTGTGGATAGTGGAAAAGCAAATGATATGGTTATTGAACTCCAGAATCTGGTAGAATATTTTGAAATATCAGAAAATATTATTGCTGTGCATACTAACACAACAGTTTCAAACACAAGAAAGAAATCAGAAGTAATCACAACCTTAGTCAAAGTTTCGGGACCAGTTCTCTGGCTCTCGTGTTAGCAACATATTACTGAAAAAGTTAGTTTGCATCAACCAGGTACTAAGTTAGTACCTAGTTAATACAAAGTATCAAAGTACTACTAAACGTAATGCCAGGTTTATGTGTGATAGTATCTAACGGGTACTTCTGGATATTATGTCTTATTAATTAATTCTTAACTTCCTGTGATGTGAGATGATTAGAAAATTTTAGTCTCTAAAGCTATTGTTGCACTATACTTTGCTCCTTCATTTCTCAAATCCTGCAAAGCTGAACATGCAGTAGTAAATGATCTTGAGGCATACAAAGCTGCTAAAATCATCCTAAGAATTGGAATTATGATGTTGGTAGTACTTTATTAAAAAGTCTTAGCAACCATACATGATGTCTTTCCCTAAAGTATGTTAAAAGTTAGTAATAAAGTGTATTACTATGACATTGGCTGATCTTGATCTTGTCATGTCTACCAAAATTTCTTTCAGAAAAAAGATACTTACATTCCTTATACCAAAGAAAAACGTTTTAAGCTAAGAGGTCCTGGGAGAATATCCATCTCAGAGTCTATTAAGCTTGAAGACTTAATTACAGAAGAGAAGTAGCTTCTGTTCATACTTACCGATACCAAAAGTGTTGTCAGGGAGTGTTATCAGACAAAGGGATACTTTCATATACTTGCATCTTATAACGACTTTTGTAGTTATGTATGTATGCTAAGTGTCACTAATAATTGTGCAGAAAGAAACATCGGTCTTATCCAAGAACTTGCTGATACACCCCGAAATGAAGATCAACACCAGAATACATATTGCTGGTTGCCCGAGAGCACAGAAGGCTTGTCTCCGAAAAAATGCCGCAAAAAATGTCTTAATTTATGTTGACTAAATGCAGAGAGATGCTAGAAAATAATTGCAATCAAGTGACTTTTTTAAAATGTATCTTTGACAAAAATAAAAAAATTTCTAAAATTATATTTCTATTAAAATAAAATTTAAAATAATCCATTTTCAAAAAAATTGATATTTGAATTAAAACTCAGTTTTTACTTGTAACTGTTCCTAACATATTAGAAGTTAAATATTTTTTAGGGGGACTCTTTATATGGTGTGTAATGGATAGGAGACCTTATCATGTTCTAAAAAAGAAAAGAAAAAAAATATATATATATATATGTTTCCAAAATTTCCTTTTTGCACAAAATAAATAAAACAATTAAGTAATAAGACAAATTTTTCCTACTTATTAATAAAAACCATATTTTTTTTAACAAATAGAACAAAAATACATGTTTTGACTATTTTATAGTCATCTTCAGTTGGGTTTAAAAAAACTTATTTAATTTTTATATATTTATACACACACACATATATATAAGTATGTATTATATTATTTATATATTTATACACACACATATAAAAGTATATATTATATTATTTATATATTTATACACACACATATAAGTATATATTATATATACTATTTATACACACACATATATATATATAAGTATATATTATATATACTATTTATACACACATATATATATATATAAGTATATTTTATATATACTATTTATATATTTATACACACACACACATACACACACACACACACACAAACACACACACACATATATATATATATATATATATATATATATATATATATATATATATATATATATAATAAATGTATCTATCTATACCTATATATATATATACATTATGTCCCTCCATTTTTCATAAGGCGGTGAAAATCATTCATAAATGATAAAACTTCTTATTTTTTTATTATTTTAATAAAATTATTTAATGCATTATTTTATTAATTTAATTAATAGAATAGCTTAATTGATAGAACCTTTAAAATTAATAATACTAAGCTTGGTTTTTAATATGACAGTTGAACTTTTTAATATTTTAATAGTTTTTTAGTTTTTAGAAACCATTTCTCTCCCTAAAAAATAATTGGGTGCAAATTTCCACTGCTATTGATCAAGCATTTCATAAGTTATAGCTAATGGTGTTATGCAATTGGCTTAAATAATAAATGGCAATACACTTTTCCTATGACAATTTACTAATCAATTTGAATCCAAAAACCAAGAAGCCATAAAAAACTACTTTACACTTCCTTATGTTGGTAATATGTCTGATCAAACCAAAAAGAGTTTGAACTTATTAAAAATCATTGTAAACTCATTAAAAAACATTGTAAACTCATTAAAAAAACATTGTTAACCTATAAACTTTAATTTAATTTTAACCTCTTTCAAAACTTTTAATGTGTTTTATCAAAGGATCCTCTTTCTGTAGAGTTCAAATCATTCGTTGTTTATAAATTTGTATGTGTAATTCCTGTTATATAGGCAAAACTTCTCGCCACCTCAAAATATGAATGATTGAACACTGCAGGAGAGACAAACACTCCCACGATACAAAAATCTCCATGACAATACAATGTTTTAATAATAATAAGAGCTAGAAACAACATTTCAGCTTAGTGAAGATATTTGTGCTACAAACAACATTTCAGCTTAGTGAAGATATTTGTGCTAGAAACAACATTTCAGCGTAGTGAAGATATTTGTGCTAGAAACAACATTTCAACTTAGTGAAGATATTTGTGCTAGAAACAACATTTCAGCTTAGTGAAGATATTTGTGCTAGAAACAACATTTCAGCCTAATGAAGGTATTTTATATTAATCTGAATTATAATCCAGGTAATTACAAATAAATTGGCAGATATTTTTCACAAATTAAATGGGGAAAGGTTTTCATTAAGGATGATATTGAAATAACATCCTCAATGAAAAAAAAATTCCAGTTATGAATTTGAACCACAAATGCAACAGTATAAACTATTTAAAAAAGAAGTGAAAAACAAATAAATTTATAAAAAATAACTTACTAACTACAGTTAATCAAAAATTTTAGATATAAGCAAAAACAATTTTACTTGTATGAAATCAGTACATGAATACATTAGGAGCATAAAAAAATCAAGATGGTTAGTTATTAACAAACAGAATTTGATATTACAAATCAATTAAGTAATCAAGTTAAATCAGTATTTTTACAACAAAATAACAATAAAATACCAAATTTTCTTAGACATTTGACTAGGAAATCTAGTATAAATATAGTAATCTATATAAAGAATGTTCAATACCAACTTTTAATGAGTCAAATGTATATGGACTACTGTTAAAACTAGAAAAAATTTAACAGAGTTTCTTGTGAGAACCAATAGAAAGTTTTAAGAATAGGGACAGATCAATTTTTGAAAATATGGGGCGTTGGATGCACCCTACTAATTACATATTATTTATCTCAAAATTCATCTGTGGATATTATTTCGATTTTGATATGACCTTCAACAGTACCACCATCAGAGATTATTGTTAAAATTATCAGCTCATAAACTAAAAAACAAATTATTGCAGTGGATTGCAGGTTTTTTATATTCATATAAACAACGTTTTTGTAAAGGTGATTTTATATCAATTTGGGTGATAGTCTTGAGTAGTTTTCCACAAGGTTCCATGCTCAGAACAATTTTATTCATCATTTTAATTTACGTTTTGAATGAGATCATCTCAAATAATTCAAAACTTTATGCCAATGATTCAAAGATAATAGCTGGAGTAAATAATGTATCATTACAAAATGATATTAGTAATATTTTAAAGCGATGTTAAGACTGGTTAATCAACTGTTAATCAAAGTGTTAAAAAATACAAAGTTATGCACATATATTTAGATGGTTCAAAAAAATCAATTTTGGAAAATGCTCTTCCGAAGTGCTCATTGATAAGACCATAAGGACTTATCAATACGAGCTCCTTAATAACTACTCAAAAAAAAAAAAAATTTTGGAAAAAATGTTTAAAATAGTTTTATTGTTGAGGAATATTGTATGTTACGTAAACAATATAATTTTTTTTGCTTCACTTATTTAGATTACCTTCATGGTGGTGAAAATCCCTCATAAATGATAAAATTCTTTTTTTTAAATTATTTAAATAAAAATATTTAGTGCATGACTTAATAAAATAATAATATATAATAATTGTTGCATTTAACTAAAAACATTTTTTTTTTTTTAAATCTTTTATCTATTTTCTTGTAAGTTTTTGTCGCAAATTGCAATGAATGAAAATAAATGATATGTAGAGATAAATATTTTTTCTGTAATAGGAATCTTAAAAAATATATATATATATATTTTGTAAAACCTTGTTTTATGTAAAGTAAGTAATTTTTATAGTAGTGTTTCACAAAATGATTGACTTATTAGTATTAAGTTATCATTTTAAATAGTATTTGCGCGTAAAAGTTAATAAATGAAATTAACTAATTGGCAGTTTTTAAAATGATTCTAATAAGCAGAGATATAAAATGAGCTATTATTTTTCTTCTTTATCGTCGTTAACTTTAAAGATTGAAGTTCTTATTTTATTATCATTTGAAATTGTTGTACATAACTAAGAACACTTCTCTCGTCCAACTTTTTTTTGATTCACTGTCTATTTATTTTTCTCATAGCTTTTCTTGCCTATTGCGAAGTTATTGCAATTAATGAATTATTTTTGAATAAATTTAAAATTATCAATTGCACGTTAGCGCAATTTTATTTATTACTGAATTGTAAAAGAATCATTAAGCAACAACTCATCAAAATGTTTGCAACTGAAATGAGACAAACAACCTACCTTAAAAACTCTACAATAAAAATTCTATAAACTTATATTTAAAAATATATTTTTAGTAAAACTTTGTTTTATGTAAACTAAATAAGATAAATTATAGTAGTTTAAATAAATAGCACTAAACTTAAAGCTATAGTAGCATTTCATAAAATGATTTCTTTTAGTATTAAGTATTCAGTTTATATTCTTAAAATAGTTTTTAAAAAAACTATTTTAAGAATATAAACTGAATACTTAATACTATTTTTAATAATAATAAATACTTCATACTACTTAATAATAATTTGTTTATATATGAGTGTAAACTAAGGTTAACACATTAAGACCAAACTGAGAATTTGGATTAGAGCAATATAAACTAAATTACTAAGTAATTTCAAGAATAATCAGCTTACCAGTGTATGTTTGAAGTTTGCAATCATTAAAACTAAATTCTTGAGGTTTACTATCATCTACAAAAATAATTTATTTTTTAATTGTAAAATAGTAAATATTTCAACAACTTAAAAACACAAATATTTAAATAAAAAAAATATTAACACATTTTAAAACTCAATGTAAAATTATTTGTTGAAATGTCCAATATTGAATGAAAGATATGTTTTGTTAGTACCAAATCTAGATTGTCAAAAAATAAATTGACTTATATCTGTTAAAGTTAGTGATATTACTCAGCAACACTGCTTTGGATGTTTTTATTGCAAGCTGCTGTTTTCTTTTTAGAAACATAGAAAACTATTCTGCATTTAAAACAAAGAGATCATTGATGTTAATAATTCAAATAATATTAAAAAGCCACTGGTAACATGTGGTAGAAAAAAGAATAAATAATAAATAATAAGATCTTTGATTTCTAATTTAGCTTGTCAAAATGTATAATTATAAAATGACAAAAATAATTCATTAGCAATAATAGAAGGTATATAAGTGATGCGCTAAAATTCCAACATTCCAACAAATCCAAATAACAAACCCAAATCTAACAACAAAATAGTACGAATTTTAACACTTCAAACTTTGTATAACTTGTTTGTATTAAAAACAGCTCGTTAGTATGTGCTAAGGTTCAATATTTTAACTAACCCTGGACATCATGGGGTACATGATGTCGAAAGGTTAAAGATTTATAAGAGCATGTGAGAAAGAGAAAGTGGCACATAAATATAAAAGTACTAAAAGCCACTAAAAAGTATTCCAGACTGCAAATTGCATTTTAAGTTCTAAATATTCATAGTTTAAAACTACTCCAAATTTAAAACAAAATTGTTTTACGATAAACAACTTTGTCCATCAAGTGTGTTAAAATTTATACCAAGGTCTTCTCTACTATTAAGAAGGGCAAATTGTGTTAAATCCAGACTTATACCAAGGTCTCCTCTAAAATCAAGAAGGGCAAATCGTGTTAAATCCAGACTTATACTAAGGTCTTCTCTAAAATTAAGAAGGGAAAATTGTCTTAAATCCAGACTTATACCAAGGTCTTCTCTAAAATGAGGAAGGACAAATTGTGTTAAACCCAGACTTATACCAAGGTTTTCTCTAAAATTAAGAAGAGCAAATTACAAGAAATGTACAAAAAAGATTTACCTTAGTTATCTATGAACTAAATGAGAACATTTATGTAAAATATTTGTTGATAACATCACATATTACTAAAAACTTCAAGAAAAAAATTTAAGAATAATAATACAATGATTAAATCTTAAGAGATTTTAATCTTTGAAAAATAATACTATGAACTGTACAAACTATTGGGAAAATAAACAAAATGTTTTATGTTTGATAATTGTTTTTTGAAGAAAAATAAGAAAGCTCTTATACATTAGCAAAATAGCCAGAAAAAAACCAAAGCAAAGTTATATAAAGATTAGTTATAAAGATGGAGCCACACATAAGAAAATTATTCCTAGCAGTTTTTTCAAGATGGAGCCAAACATAAGAATATTATTCCTAGCATTTTTTTCAATTTATAAAGATGGAGCCACACATAACAAAATTATTCCTAGCAGTTTTTTCAATTTATAAAGATGGAGTCACACATAAGAAAATTATTCCAAACAGTTTTTTCCATTTAACCAAAATATCTAAAAATTAAATTATATATGAATTTTTTGTTTTATTAATTAAGCTATCAAATCAAAAAATATATAAATTTTCCTTGTTCATAAATTGTTGTTTCATTAATTTTCATTGGTCTTTATTAATTAAACTGTTTGCTTTGTTAATACTTTCATTTTTTATTTGTTTAAATCCAATGGATATTTTTTATGTATTTTTATATTTAATTAAATTAAATACATAACGTAATTATTTGTATTGAATTTACAAATTATTTATTTTGGACTTATTATAAATTGTTATAATTCTTTTTGAACATTTTTAACAAATGGTATAATTCTCTTTAGACATAGAAACTAATTGTTTGAACTCTGGTTATAGCAATCAATTCCTATAACTTTTTGAAATTACTTACAATTGATATAATACCCTCTGGATATTATTAATGATCGGTACACAAATATTTAAATTAATACTTCAGCACGAAGGATTGATTGGTAGACAAACAAATAAAATAACACTTCAACACAAAAAAATTATTGCATGAATGCACATAAAAGCTGTAGCACTAAACTTAAAGAGAGATAATACGAAAGGTATTCTCACAAACCATTTCTTGTAATTGTAACCAATTAAACCATTTCTCGAATATGTAATTGTAACCAATCAAACCATTTCTCGAATGTGTAATTGTAACTAATCAAACCATTTCTCGAATATGTAATATCCTAATATCTATCACTTGAAAGTACATTTAAATAATTTGATATTAGTAAGAATAATAAATACTATATATAATCAATATCACAACTATTATTATTTTATTTAAATAGTAAATGAAAAAATAAAAAATAAAAAAAATCATATCTTTGTTTTTATTTTATGAAAGAAACAAAATGTTTAAAAAATTTCCATAAAATTAAGGTCTGGAATTACTTTGTAAATAGCAGTGACTCTACAACAATCACATGATACATTGTAAAGATACACTGACAAATAAAATTTGCAACAAAGAGTTAAAACACACTAAAAATACCAGTTCAATAGCAAATCATTTGTATAGTAACCATTGTGATAAAATTAAAGAGTAATAACAATAACTGGTTATATAGTTATTAAAGTTGCATTTGCCAAGTCTCACTATTATTGTTCAAGATCACAAAAATATAGAGATTTATAATTGTCTATGAGTAACTTTTTCTTCAAACAGACCATCTGCTGTTGATTGTTGATAATAAACATTTTATCAAAATGTAAGCGTTGTTTGATAACAAACACAAGCTGCCAACTAAACAAAATATTTTGTACATAATAGTGCAGCCTAATTTAAATAATTTAAATTAAAAGTTACGCATATTTAAAACAAAGTTAAATTTTGCTATCTAACAGCAGATGGACGGACAACTCTCACTTCACGCACTGGTGCCACTATTTTGTTGATCAACAGTTTAAAATCAATTTGCACTGCATTAAAGTATAGCACTGCATTACTGCATACTGCATTAAAGTATAGCACTGCATTACTGCATACTGCATTAAAGCTTGAATACTCATACTAGCTTTTATTTAAGTAGCAAATTAGAAAACTGAATGGAACTGAAAAATGAATAGAAAATAAACCACAAAACACTTTCAACAAGTAGTGAAACTGCTGCAGCAAATGTCAAATACTATCTAGAATGTCTATTGAATAAAAAATACCTTATTGTTGTATTAAATTATATTTATATATTATCATATATTAAATTTAATTGTTAAAGATGTTCTTGTAAAAGAGATCAAATAAAGAAAATAGTTGTCTCTACTTTATTTTAAACTAATGTAGGAACCTGTTTGGTTTATTTAATTGTATTAATGAGCTATGTAATCTGCTAATCTAGTTAATTGTGTTGAGTTATTTAATATGAAAAACTGAAAATCAAAAAAAAAAAAAAGTCCACTTAACAAATTAAAACAAGAGGTGCCTTTGATGGTATAAAACAAGAGGTACTTGATGAAATTCAATTTTTTTAATGTTAGAGTCAGTTTTTAAACTTAGTAACTCGATTGATGTTATAAGGGATTATCCATAAAGAATGTGCGCTTGGCTGAGAGAGAGGGGTCTTCAAATGGTACATTTGAGTTGAGGGGCAGGGGGTCAATTACAAAAGTAAGGAGACACTAAATTAAAAAAAATATCATAAAATGTTGGGTAGAAAGGTTAAAAGTGTAGGTACTTTCAAGGAGGTGGAGAATACTCAAAAAAGCGTATAACAAAATGCGAGGGAGGGGGTCAAAATAAAAGCGTAGGTACTTTTAGACGACCCCTAATCAAGTAAGAGAACAAATATTATAAAAAACTATCATTAAAATGCTAGAAATTCATAGGTGAATATCATTGATTTATTTATTAGAGCTAACACATAACTTTACAAAAACTGTACAATGAAATAAACCTAAGATTTAGCTAAACAATGTGTCTTATTAAATCAGACATAAAATACAGTGTAATTTATATTCTATATTTAGATTGTATATTTATATTATATATTTGTATAATTTTTCATAACTTTATAAATGTAATCTTTTTTTTTTTGATTCACCTGATAACCATAGCAAGTTTTATTATAATAATTAAAAATCGGTTTTTGTTTACATTCCTAAGTTCCATTTGATTCATAGCATCTAAAAAAATAAATTATCAAGCAACATTATAATTTATACACCTAATTAAACTTTATGTGTTTTGTTAACTACTATTTATTTATACTTTTCTTGTATTTTTCATATACACTTTTTTTATATAATAATGGATCCTAACACCAGACCTTTTTTAGCATCAGTGCTTTTGTAGCACCAGATCTTTTTGCATCAATATAGTAAAATAAGAAAAGGATTACTGTTTTCCAGAATGTAGTTTTTGTGGAAAAGATGAAAAAAAAAAAGATAACGATGAGAAATAGAAAGAGGTTTGACTTAAATGATAATGATGAGAAAATTATAATGATGAGAAATAGAAAGAGGTTTGACTTAAAAGTGATAAAAATAAATAAAGGTCCATTCCTCCCTGTACCTAATAGCTTATAATTTTAGGCAATCTTTAGCAGAGAGACAAAAGACAACACCCAAGGATCATCATGAAAAAAACTGTTTCTTCATACTTAAAAATCTTCTAGTATTGTTTTTAAACATTGTGCTTTAAAATCCTCCCCCATTTTCATACTTTCCTGACTCATACAGTTCACAATTTATTAGGCCTTCCGTATTTTATATATATATATATATATATATATATATATATATATATATATATATATATATATATATATATATATACATATATATATATATATATATATATATATATATATATATATATATATATATATATATATATATATATATATATATATATATATATATATATATATATATATATATATGAAGGCTTCAACGGAAGAACAGTCACACTTTTACAGTTTTGAGAAAATCAATTTTTAAGATTTAAAACACCATTATGTAGTTCAATGAATTAAAATCACCCCAAAAACCATTTCATTTTAGAAAACATTTATTTCTCAATATTCAAAGTTTTACGTGAAAATATTGATTTATATGTTTGATATTGATACTGTAAGAGGGGAACTGCTGTTTGGACTTTGATCATTTCCGTTGCATCACTCCAATACAAGCCAAAATATTCCACAGGTTAGTTCCTAGAGACTCATTCTCATAAAAGGTTTTTTAATTGATTACTACTCATTCCAATCACAACAGAATTGAAATGCACTAAAATAATGCTTTACAATAGTAGTATTATTACATGAGTGTCATCTCTATTGCAGGTACTAAACCAAAGAATAAAAGAAGGGAGGAGGAAAATAATAAAAACCAATGTTCATGTTGCAATAGCTCCATAATTATATACTGATTAATTCAGTCATCAGCATAATATGACGTGTCTGTTGAGGAGCCATCATTACAATCAGAGGGTCCAATAACTGGAAGATTGTTGTAGAACTCCTGGTTCACAGGATTGCACAGTTTTTTCAGACACTGCAAGTCCTTGAATTTCTCCCGACTGATTGGTATTGGGACAGTGTATAAACACTCAAGCGCCCTTGTTTTCAGAGGGCTGGTTGTTTGTTTACCTTTAGGTCTAAATGTCATAACCGCAGTTTCAATGGTGCCGTTCCAGGAATCTCTAAAGCTGATGTATTGCGGATGAGAGGCTTCGATGTAGACCTCTCGTAAAGGTCTTGTTTTAAAGGGACATAATGTCTTGTAGCCTGGCTTTAGGAATTCTTTGAATGCCTTGAATATATTCTGGTCACAGGGGATCATTGTAAAGGGAAATGGCTTGACACGTGCATTCCTGAAAACTTGAACCCACTGGCTGGGAAGATCCAGGTCTGTTGACTGTTTCGTCAGGGCCATGTCACGGTCACATTCAAGATACAAGTGATCACGGATTGGAAAACAGAATGAGATGTGCTCAAATCGCCTTTTTGGGATTTAACAATCAATGCATAAATCTTAAGTAGAGTATAATTCTTGCTTTGCCCTGCACACCCATCATAAAACAAATCCAGTCTTATCATTACTTGCGGGATGTATGTCTCTATGAAGTGATAAAGCATGGAACACACATCATCAGCACCCTTTTTGGCAACAGTCTCATCGTAAAAGTATACATCATCTGTTGATAGCATGTGAACATTAAATGAGACACAGGTTAGTTGACACTTGTAATAAACATCGTTGGAAGTTTTGTTGGGAGTGCATAGATTTTTCTGAAAACAGAAAACGACTGTCTCTGTAGAATTATCTATACGGGCAAGACCTTTCACCTCGCTTTTTTTTTAAAGAAAGTTGTAGCGTTTCTTTGATAAGTTCCAGTTCTTGCTTCATTCTTTCACTTTTTTTCATCACAGACGTTACATGTATCTTTTTTTGGATATCCAAATCCAATATCAAATGTAGTGTTGAAGATATGTATTTATCTTTCATAAGAAACCTCACATACAGGGCAAGAGTTTACAAACATTTGATGCATCTTTGCAACATTTAAGTCATCTGGCAAGTATATTTTCATTGTAGCACCCATGGCATAGTGTGACTTTCTGCCACAGAAGGACAGGATATGGTCAATCACTGCTTGCAACTCTTCTGGCTTTAATTTATGAGGTTGATCTGAATGTCTCCCTCTCATGTCTACAGGTAGACGTCCTGTGGTAAAACAGATAAACCAACAATATTTAAATAGTATTATTATTTAAAAAACCAACACAGCATAAGCCTACATAATTTTTGTTTTTAAGTTACAGTTTAAAAAAAAAGTAAACGAGTAACCAATCACTCAGCATTATTTCACAACCTTTGCGACACATAGATTTACAACAAATAAAATGAAGCTTACCAGTCTTTGACAGAGCAGATTTTATAGTTTGAACCCTCCTGTTTGTTATTCTAAACAGAGCAATGAATGCCTTGTGACACACTCTTGATTCAAATGGCACACCAACTCGAATAAACCAGACCTTGTACTGATAGGAAAAGTCCCTGAATTTGGCATTCTCTTCATCTTTACAAGGTCGTCTCCTCTCCACTGCTTTCACCTTTAAATAAAAATCAGTTCACTTATTTTCGAGAATCAAGACCAATAAGTGTGCAGTATTTTTTTACTCAATGTTATTACTAGTTTGTAGGATGTTTACAAAATTAATGCCAGATAGCTAAGATAAGGCATTGTTTATGCTTTACAATTAATATTTTTTGTGTGATAAAATTATGTTTAATCTGTTATGACCATGTTATTAATTTTAATTAGTTTTAATATGGCTCGTAAACATGGCCACAACACAGATAAAAGTGTATTAAATAAATGAACAAAGTCAAACACGACAACACAAAGTTCATCATTTAACTAAAAAGAATAACAGTTATACCAAATTTAACTTAAAGTAATATACAAAGTTCACAGTACACGTAAGCCTAGGCTATAACACGATGCCGCTAATAAAATTAATCTGCCTGAGATTAAGCGTGCCTGTATTGATTAGTGAACCTATATTTATACTATTTCACAGGATCCTAGAATACTCCAGAATATGGAAAATATGCTAGTGCTGCTATATTAAATAATAAAATCCCCAAAAAGAAACAAAAGAACTTTCCATCCTATACAGAAATTCTATACACAAGTAAATTTAATATCATTGACCCAATTATTTTTACCCTGGCCTGATACACATAAATTAATCAACAAATCAGCTGAGAATGCATAGGATTGAATAGGATTTTAGAGAGAGCATAAATAGGATTTTAGAGAGAGAGAGTCAACACAGTTCAACATTTTTCGCATGGCTCAAAAAAATTTCTAGTTAGACTTACAAATGCTGAAGTCTTGCCCATCTTTGCTACTAATCGAGTTAAATTGATTGAGTAGACCATCTTTTTCTTTGTCAGTAATTGCTTCAAAACATTTCATCTTGCACTTGCAATCTTCCCCTCTTTCATGACTTGATATGCATTGAAATTTCAGCTGTTCTTTATGAGTAAAATTCTTTTTCCTTTTCTCTGGTTTGTCACTAATGACCGGGCAATCAGTGCTGCTATCCGCCATCTTAAAAGCAGACGCCTAACTAAAACAGCGCGGGATTGGCTCCCACATGTCATGTGATAGAAAATAAGCCAGCTGACAACTAGCTTGATCGTTTTGTTACTGTAAACATGGGACTCTGATCGCTCTGCCATTGTGTGGTGTTTTTTAAAATTCTCATTCTCAAGACTCCAATCATTTTTCGATTAGTCACTTCAGGTAAACAAAGTATGAACCTAGGGCTACAATAAAAGGGCAATAACTCAAAAAAATCAAATTTGTGACTCTGATCGTTCTTCCATTGAGGCCTTCATATATATATATATATATATATATATATATATATATATATATATATATATATATATATATATATATATATATATATATATATATATATATATATATATATATATATATATATATATATATATATATATATGACACACACACACACATATATTAATGTAATTTACATCCCTAAGCGGGTCACATCAGTCGAGAAGGCTACTTTATTGTGGTTACAACCCTCTTTCAACTTTTTAACTCAACAAACATATATATTTAACTCAATAAATATATATATATATATATATATATATATATATATATATATATATATATATATATATATATATAGACATTTAAAATATATTGAGATTCAATTATTATTGATTTACCTATATTTTGTTGCCAATGATTAAACCAATTGCCATTAATATGCTGCCATGCAGATCTTGAGAATAAAAAAATATATATCATAAACAGATGATTTAGATTGACACAAAACAGCAAAAAGAAAAAGAGCGTTCATATATATCAACTGACTCCTAACCAACCAATAATTAACTAGGGAGAGAAGTTTGATAAAATAAGCCTTAGGTTGAGACCCAATGATTGATTGATACAGGTTATTTATACACATTATGTTACACCTTACTTGCACAGTTGATGCAGCGGCACTCTGCATATATTCTAACTATTTAAGTCAGTCAATTTAATTACACTCTTTGATATGACAAAATTGTTCGATAAATATGCAACTATTTATCTATTGATGCTTTAACTTGAGTTGCCAACTATTTATCTATTGATGCTCTAACTTGAGTTGAGCTGCAAGGAAGTTGCGGCTACATCAACTGAGAGTTTGGGTTGCAGCAGTGATAAGTTTTTTTATTATTGTTTGTTTTTTTCCTTTTATTTGAAGAAAAAAAAAACGTATGGAATTAGGTTGCTAAAAAAAGTTCTATACAAAATATTTTTTCAGGAATTTAAAGATTCCAAGAAATCTGTAATAAAGCTTAGTCACATTTGTACAGTTAAAATGTTATTTTTAGTCATCCATGACTTCTTCTCTCATGATACTCCCTGATTCATCTATGGCTTTCTTAAGATTTTCAAAGAAGCTAAACTTTCCACAAGTTTGCACACCTTTTTTTTTATATAGACTCAGCTTTGTTTTATGAAAAATCTTTTTTAGCCTCAGCTAAATATGACAATTTTTAAAAAACAGTTTTATGATGATTTTTTTGGCAAACTTGCTACATAGCAATAACTCCACATCTTGTATCTTTGAGAAAAGATTCAGAATAGATCTTCAAAAAAGCAGATGACTGAAAAAATTTGAACTTATCAAAAAATCAAAATTTGCACAAGTAAAAGTTTAAGCCAGATGTTAAAGTATTTTATTTTTTTAACTTATTTTAAAAGATCACAATTTCATCCTAATTATCTAAAATGATTTTAAAAGGAAAAACATCTGATAATTGTAATTGACTAAAATGATTTTAAAAGGAAAACATCTAATAATTGTAAATAACTAAAATGATTCTAAAAGCAAAAACATCTGAAAATTGTAATTAACGAAAATGATTCTAAAAGGAAAAACATCTGATAATTGGAATTGCAACCTAAAAACTATCCATTTAGATAAAAAAAACTACTATATAAAAAACCTAAACTCATTTAAATCTAAACATGAAAATGAGTACCTATAAAAATTATAAACATAAATACTTTAAAACTATTATCTAAAGAATTCTTTTTACAATTTTTAATAATTACTTTACCATTTTTTTTCAAGAATAATACAGAAATTAAAAATAAAATTAATGCAATTAAATAATAACAAAATATGCGAACAAAAAATATAAATATTACAAAATAAAAATGTGGTTATTGCATGGAATAAGAATTCCAACATATATGTATGTATATGCGGTAGGGAACACGAGGCCTCTTAACTCTGGTAAAAGCAACCACAGAAAAAGTCAGAGGAAAGCCCATAATTTAATCATGAGTTAGAGTAAAAGATGTTCATAAACTTAAGATTGTATTTTTCTGCATATCAGATTAACCCTAGGAAAGGCAGAAAAAAATGCTTCATGTCTTCATAAATTAACTTAAAACTACTCCTATTACATTTTTTTTGTTTAAATTATAAATCAAACTAAAGCTTATAAAAAAATATTATCGCTTATAAAACAACTAATACAGTGGCCTTTTTTACCTGTTTTTCTGATAGTCTTCATCTTCAAGATTAAAAACACTGAATGGTTGAAACCATTTACTTGTTAATGCTTTAAAGTAAAATACTTATTATATTAAATTGTTTCAAATAATTGCAATTTAAAAATATGTTGTTTCAAGTACAAGAATTATTTAAACTAAACTGCTACAAAATATTCATGCTATGTTTATTCAAAACTTATGCTATTTATATTAAATTTTTATTTATTATTTATTTATGTTAATTATCGCTTTATACATTTTTATACTTAAAATTTTAAATATTAAAAAACTTTAAAATAAAATATTAAAAAAACCTCTATTTATAATAGACTTATTGAAACTCTGAGCTAAATGAAAATCTTCATCGTGCTTTGAGCATAGAAACCAGACTAGCTCGCTGTTAAACAATACCTTTTCCACATAAACAGATGAAAATATTCGTGAAATCAAAACATATGCATAATAAGCTAGTGCAGGAGAAAATGTTTCATAAACAGCCTCATAGCGCTCATCAAAAATAATTTTATCCTGTAAATTATTATCTGATGCAGAAACGAAATTTAACTTTGACTTGTTGAAACTAGTTTCAATCTTGTTTTTATCATTATTAAACTGATCATTTTCATTAAATAAAAATGATTTAGTTTTATTTTGATTTTTTCTTCTGAGTACTTTTTTCTGATTAGAATCAGTTTCCAGATAATATATACCATCAAAGCAAGAAAAAAATTGCTGCAGAAGAGGAACCATTAATTCTTGTGCTAATTTTCTATCAATTTTCTGACAAAGAATGCCTAATATATCAATAAGTTTTCGAGATAAGTACACCTTAGTCATACTTCCTGATACAAAAATATTTAGTGAAGACAGTAAACGAATTAGCGGTTGAAAAACATGATCAGCTAAATTCTAAATAAATAAATGCTGTGGTTAAAATTAAAAGACAATAATTTTTTATTCATATATTATGTTGGGCTTATACCTCAAAATGTGAAACAATACTTTCTGGACTTAAAACCTTGCATGATTCTACCATTAATTGAATACTGCAGACAAGATTACTGCCTATAGACAATGATATTGTGGTACTATTTAATGCAGTTTGGATCTACAAATAAATAAACATTAAACCTACATGTTTTTGCAAGAAAAATAAAAGTATAAATTAAAATAGTAATGACATTTTCAAATAAAATGTAATTTAAAAAAAAAATGTCAAAAATATTCGGAAATAACAGCAATTCATAAACAACATTAAAATATTTAAAAAACATAAAAAACAAAAAATATTTACCAATTTAGTTAAACTAAAAATATATAAACTTGTGATTATATTTTCACCATAAACTACAACAACTTCAACTAAACAATCAAGAATAGGAGATATTTTTTGAATAAATTTATCTATAGGATCTGTAGTATCATCTAACTCCAACTGCATTCTAAACAACTTCTTCATTAGAGGACTAGCTATATACTCTATTGATAGAACTGGCCCTAACCAAGGAATAAGCCAAAAAAAGCTTTCAACAACAGTTTCTGTAAAGGTAAGTTTGTTTATTGAGTTGATGCTGCATTTGTCGTAATGATAATTCAAATTATCAATTGATTCATCTTTTTCTAATTGACACAATTGAAAAGAGGATGATTCATTTTGTTGCGCTGTGTCACTGAAAGACAAAGAAAAACTTTTTCGTGATTCAGAGATTGCATTTTCATCGAGAGAAGTATTATTATTTGACACTGTATCTTTTTGAATTTCATTTGTAAATATTGATGCAGCCAAGTCAATATTTTGAACCAAGTTTGTTTCTACATCTATTATACTACTATGACCTCTTGTTAAATGTTTTTCTTGTAAACTAACAACTTGATTATACTTATTATTCAAATCAAAACATTCAGATTTACTTTGTTTTACTTCTTCATTGAAATCAGAAAAAAATTTGTTTTCCGAAAAAAACCCGTCAGAATCATCAACATTTTTTACTATTTCTTCATTAAAAAACATTCCTAAGTTTAAACTAAATATTGAGTCTGTTTCACCTAAATAACATGGAGAAATTTCATAATTCTCAAATAATTCACTTTTGAAAGATAATTGTGTGAATGATTCTATTTTTGCATCTTTAATCACTAAAAGATCAAGAAGTGTATTCATTAAAAGCTCTAAGAAGCATTGTTGTCCAAAAGAATCTAGTATTTTTGATAAAAAACTTTGCTGAACAAGTGATACATCTTCAGACATCTTCATATTTTCATATATCCTCTGAAGATCTCTAATGAAAAGGTTATTTGATTTTGTAGGACCTAAAGCTTTCGATAAAGAAGGAAATATGTATAGGAACATAGGTATTTGAAGTAGCTTCTGATGAAATAATGGAAAAATATAACCAACTAGAATATCTAAACCTTCTGGATCAAGAACATTGAGCAATTCAACTAATTGTATATTGTAACATTCTAGTTTTAAACATAATTTAGCTTTATCATCTTTTGTGACACAGTCATCAATAAAATTGTAAAATTCAAATAAAAATTTGTGTAAACTTTTGAAATAACTGGGAAAGGAAAAAATGCCTAATAAAGAACTCAAAACAGAGCAGTTTGTCATGGACATATTTGGATAAATGCAATCTTTTATAGCTAACTTCATCCAGCTGAAAAACAAAATAAATTATTATATACATAAAAAAACCAGTTGTATCAAAGAAAAATATTATACAATGTTAACAACATTGAATAATAAAAATTAACAAGTTATTAAATTGCCGATCTCAGACACTGTCAGGTTGGCAGTTAGATTTCTGTGGGCTAAAAATGTTATATTATAGAATCAACACAACAACACAATAACAATTTTTTACAACATTACAAGAAAACAATTATTACAGCATAACTTCATAACAATATTTTTGAAAACAAAAACAATCCAACTATTTATTATTATATAACAATGAAATACAAATGTTTTACAGCATAACAATACAATATAAAATGCAGCAAAGCAACACAAATTTCATATTTGTACAGAAATACAATAACAAAAATATAAAAATATAAATATATATATATATATATATATATATTTATAAATATATATATATATATAAATATATAAATATATATAAATATATAAATATATATATATATATATATATATATATATATATATATATATATATATGTATATATATATATATATATATATATATATATATATATATATATATATATATATATATATATATAAATATTCTATATTTGAATATAGAAAATGCTTCAAGTTTTGGATATTTAAAACATCACAAAATTGTTAAAGCTGACATTGATGAAAAATTAGCAAATGGCAAAAAAAGGAAAAACAAATTACTCATGGTTATAATCCTACTTTATAAGATACCTATGTTGATGAATTAGTAAAGTGGGTAGTTATGACTAAGCAACCTTAAAGTGCTCCTTTGTGATTAGTATTTTAGGTCAATTTTAATGACATTCAATGTCTCTCTCGAATCTTATGGTCATTCTCTTCCTTCCATTTCTATTAAACAGGTTAACCCGTTGTTTGGCATTCAAATCACTTAAGCTTCTGTTGCTTAAGTTATATCTCAAATAAACTCTTCTACGCCTTGTGGTCCAGACAACATTCCTATCACAGTCATACAAAATTGGTCTTCAGAACTCTTTGAACTTCAATTTTCTCTAAACTATTTAATAAGTGCTTTACTGAGTCTTGTTTTCCTGCCTTCTGGAAAATGGCATCTGTTGTTCCAATTTTCAAAAACTCCGGTGAACATTCTGGCCCCTCCAATTATTGTCCAATCAGACTTCTATCTGTTACTAGCAAGGTCTTTGAGTCGTTGATAAACAAACTTCTCACATCCCATCTTGAGTCAAATAACTTGCTGTCGGACAATCGATATGGTTTTCAATCCTCTCACTCAACGGCTGACTTGCTAACTGCTGTGACTGAAAGATTTTATTGTGCATTAGATGGAGGCGGAGAGGCTAGGGCTATTGCTCTCGACATATTTAAGGCTTTCAACAAAGTTTGGTATGTTGGTCTTCTCCATAAGCTTGTTTCATATGGTGTATTATCGAATCGTTTCTTTCTAACTGCTTTATTGAAGTCATCCTCGAAGGCCAACATTCTTTTTTATTTCCAGTAACTTCTGGGGTACCTCAAGGGGCTATCCTTGGTCCTATTTTGTTTCTTATCTAGATTAATGATCTTCCCGACAATCTTACATCTAAAGTAGCTCTTTTTGCTGATGACTCAACTTTATACTCTTGTCTTGAAAAAAAGTCTTCTCTTTTCGATTGCTTAGAACAAGCAGCTGATCTTAAATCTGATCTCACTTCTGTAACTGATTGGGGCTCACAGTGACTTCTAAATTTTAACTCCAACAAAACTTATATATTTACTGCAAACAACTATTGCAGTACTGTTGACATTCCTATATTGATGAATGGCAATCCTCTCACTGAGTCCTCTTCTTTACATCTTCTTGGATTATCATTTACTACTGACCTTTCATGGAAACCATATATACAATCGATTGCTTGCCATATATGAATCGTGCTCGCCATTTTCTCTCTCCTGATTCCATTTTCTTCCTCTACAAATCTCTTATTTGTCCCTGTATGGAATACTGTTGTCATATTTGGGCTGGTTCATCTAATGATGCTTTTCCTCTTCTAGACAAGGTCCAAAAATGCATTGTAAACGTAGTTGGACCCGGTCTATCTGCTAAGCTTGAGCCTCTTTCCCATTGTCATAAAGTTGCATCTCTTTCTCTTTTCTACAAATACTATCATGGCAGCTGCTCAAAGGAGCTTTTATCTCTAGTTCCATCAACCATTTAAATAATCAAACTCATTCTCGCTTGACTCCTCATTCATCAAAATCTCATTTTACTGTACATGTCCCTGTATGCTCCAAAAACTTTTATTCGTCTAGCTTTTTTTCCCCACACTTCAACCCTTTGGAACTCTCTCCCATCTTCATGTTTTCATGACTCATACAACCTTCAATTTTTTAAATCTTCTGTCAACCGTTTCCTTGCTCTATTCCTTATTTATAATAACTCCAAACTTAATAGTTGCTTGCAGCCTTGTTGGGAGTGAATCTGAATAATAATAATAATAATAACAATATTAATAAAAAAATTGTTTGTTAAAAAAGACTGAAAAAATCTTTGTAAAGTTAGTAATTGTTTAAAAAGTATAAACAATTACTAACTTTACAAAGTGATTTTTTACTTATACATATTCAAATGTTGAAGTTTGCAGATGCAAACTACTACATCACTTTAGCAATTTCGTTTTGCAGTAAATTTTCAATCATTCATGATATGGTATTATCATTTTTTTAGCTTTTTAATGTTTTTCATCATTTACTTATTGTATTTTCTCTTGAAATCAATAACATTCTTGACTGATACAACTAAGTTTGGAAGTTAGTTCCAATTTGATACCAATCTATTCTTAAAGATCCAATTTGATGCCAATCTATTTGTAAAGAAATTATTTTGTAATTTGCAGTTCTTAATAAATATTCTTCAACTCTTAATTTGTGTCCACAAATAACGGATGTTGGTTCAGATTGATTGATTGACTGAGTTTGATTAAGGTTATAAAATTTTACTAAACCTATTAAATTAACTATTTTAAAATAAATCCTCTCTGGTTCTTCTATTTTATAATGTTGAAATATTTAAACTTATTTTGCTTGGTGTTGTAATCATAATTCCAAATACTTGTAACACCAATTGGGTAGCTTTCTGTTGGACTTTTTCAAGTGTTTCAATATTGTATTGATAATGCAGATTCAAAATTTGAACAGAATACTCAAGATGTGGTCTGATGTATCCTTTGTAAATTTGAATAGAATACTCAAGATATGGACTAATGTATCCTTTGTAAATTGCAGCAAACATTTTTTTGTCAATTTTATTAAATGTGTTTTATATAACATTCGATACTTTGTAGTCTTAAGAACTGTTTAGTTAAAATTCGAATTTATTTTTCCACAATGCATTACTTCACATTCAGCCCTCGGAATTAGGGTCAGCATTCGGCAATGCCAACTTAGAAGTGTTTGAGGTCAGCAAAAAATCGCTGAACTTGTTTCTATGTTTTATAGTCAAACCTTTGTTTCACATTTTTTCTGCAAAACGAATGCCGACCTCAGATTGAGTTCGGAAAATTATTGCCGACCATATTTTTCCTAATTCCGTAATATATCATTGATACTGTTAGACAAGTTAGACGAGTTTTATCTACAACAGTATCATTGATACTGTTGTAGATAAAACTCGTCTTAAAAACTTGTGCTGCTTTTTTATTGTTGTTTTTTACCGTTTTTACATTAAAAATGTAAAATCTACATTAACTTGCTTTTGTATTTTATACAAAACTTTGTATATATTGTAAATTATGTTAAATACAACAAAATATTATATTCAATATAAAATACAATAAAATATTGTATAATCATAGAATACAATAAAACACTGTAATATAAAATATTTTATATAAATGTGTGTAAACATTATTTATAATCATCATAGACATCAGACATTTGTGATGTGTGATACTAGACATAAAATTTAATTTCTGTTATACTTTAACATGCATCACAAATCTCTAATATTACTCATCATAATTGCCTGATATTATGTCATGTCTTACAGGGTGACCAGAAAAACGGAGACAAAATTTAATATGTCCTGATAATAAAGTTTTTTACGGTATCCAATTAATTTTATTGGTTTTTGGATTTTCCATCTTTTTATGTTAAGTATATATATGTTCTTAATTTGATATCTCTAAAATGTATTATATTTTTAGAATGTCAAATAAATGTAGTGCAATTTTGGAGTTGTTTCGTAAAGGAATGCGTCAATGTGATTTTGTTTGCTTGCTTAATGTGCCTAAGTAAACTGTGTCCAAGGCCGTCAATCGTTTCAAAGAGCTCGGCCACGATAATTGCCATCCAGGAAGTGGTAGAAGACGCACCGCCAACACGTCCGCCAACTGCCAGATCATCAGCAAGCGAGTCAAGCGAAATTTGAGGGTCTCCATGCGAAAAATCGCCCGTGAAACTGGAATGAAACGTGAATCGGTGCGACAAATGGCAAAAAGGGAGCTTAATCTCATGCCAAGCTCCAAAAAGTTCAATTGCTCACCGATGAAAACAAATGTGTGCGGCTCAAGAGATGTTGCCAACTCAAGCGTCGGGCCGCTGCTCAGCGATGGGAGCGCATCCTGTTCGTGGACGAGAAGCTGTTCACTGTTGAGCAGGCGCACAACCACCAAAACGGCAGGAGCTGGTCCGCTGAGGCTTCCGGCACGTTAATTGGTTTAATAAAAATGATTTAAAATGTTTGTCTCTGTTTTTTCTGGTCACCCTGTATATCACAGATCACAAATCTTTGATATCATACATCACAAATGCCTGATGTCATAAATCACAAATGTCGGATGTCATACATCATAAATGTCTGATGTCACACATTAAAAATGTCTGGTATCACATATCACAAATGTTTAATATCACGCATAACAAATGTCTGATGTAACACATCATTAATGTCTGATGTCACACATCACAAATGCAACCCTCTTAATTAGGAAAAAAAAGGTTGCCAATTAATTGTCGACCTAATTTTTCTGTTAAACTGTTAGAGGTTGGTAAAAAGAAATTGACACAAAGGGGTTACCATAAAACATAGAAAAAATGTCCAATATCACAAATCACAAAAGTCTATAAACTTTAAAAATAATAGTCATAAACGTGAAATTTTAAACCAAAGTTTAAAAACATTAACTATTATAAATAACAACACATCAAAAATATTTTTTAAGATTAAATTTACAAAATGATCAACAAAGATCAACAATTATAAACTTTACGAAATGATCAACAATTAATAACTTTACAAAGTGATTAACAATTACTAAATTTACAAAGTGATCAACAACTACTAACTTTACAAAGTGACCAATAATTACTAACTTTACAAAGTGATCAACAATTACTAACTTTACAAAGTGATCAACAATTAACAACTTTACAAAGTGATCAACAATTAATAACTTTACAAAGTGATCAACAATTAACAACTTTACAAAGTGATCAACAATTAATAACTTTACAAAGTGATCAACAATTAATAACTTTACAAAGTGATCAACAAATAATAACTTTACAAAGTGATCAACAATTAATAACTTTACAAAGTGATCAACAATTAATAACTTTATAAAGTGATCAACATTTTGTCATTACTTCAATTTTGTCATTACTCTTTAAATTTATTATAAAAAATCTTATTTTTTAGAGATAAAAAATACATTTAAAACCTCAATAAAAAACCTTAAACTTTTTTTAATTTTACTTTGCAATGCGATTTGATGCCTTCAAAAAACAAAGATCTTCTTTTAATCGATTGTCAAGAGTTAGGATAACAGTTCTTGTTTTTAGTTCCTTGTATAAGAGTGTCTCAATAACCAGACAAAGGAAAAGCTTCTCATCTTCTTCAAGATTTGATTGGTCAATATCAAGATTGCTAAAGTTTTCATCTCGCTAAAATTATATAACACTTTGGTTTAAGTTTTGGTTTTTTTTTTATTTCATAAAAGTTAATATGATGATTATAAAAGATATCTAAAAAATTAAAAAAACAAAAACATAGAAGTATAATAATATAAAGACATTATGGAAAATATTTTTAATTGATACCTTTTTTATTATCAACATTTGGTGAAAAACTATACTCATTTATATAGTAAATTTAATTTTTATTCTATTTTTGAGACTTAATAGTAAAAAGAAAAGTTTTATTTCAACGACATGCAACAGAAAGGAACAAACAGACAATAAGGCATAATATGAAATTTTATCACCATTAAGTTCAAAAGTTTATTCACACTTAATAAAAAGGAACCAATTGCAATATCCACTCCTTATGTGTTATAATACAGTTTCAAAATATTGATTATATGTCTTTCAGTTGAAATTTTTTTTTGTATGTCTTTATCTCAGGTTGAGATTTTTGTAGTGATTTCTTTCTGTTAAATGTTTTCCATTTATATAGCCGATAATAACATTCAGTTGGCTAGAACATTGAATTTTTTACTTGAATAGCTAAGTAATTATATCAATAAATATTATATAAACTTATAGCCACCAACTCAGCACATGAATAGTAGTTTGATATGCAACCAGTTGGTCAATAACACTAACTTGAATAGAACCTCTTATTGAAAAAAAATATTGTTTAAATATTTTCATGTTTCAAATTTAAATAAAATATAAGTTTTATATGCAAGAGATTTACCAAAACCTTTAAACAATCTTAAAAAATAATTCAATTTAAAGACAGGTAATTTAAAACAAAAACAGCAAAAAAGTAAAAAAAAAAAAAAAAATTTAAGCACCAGTACCATCATGATACAACTGTAGCAACCATTATCATAATTTTCCACTAATATCGTAATTTAATAAATGTAAAACTTAATAAAATATTTAACTACTAAACAGAGTTTTGTAAACTATGTAATAAAATCATCTTAAATAGAGTTTATGTATAAGTCTTTAAAATAATTTGAATAATTATAAGTTTGGCAGGTGAATAAAAAAGAAAAAGGGTCATCCAACATTTAAAGAAAAATTTAAGGCCATGAATTGTGCCGACAATTTCCTAACTCAATTTATACGAGCAAATTTAGGTTCCAAAATAACGCACCAAAAATAAATCTTTAAAAAGATTTATTTTTGGTGCGTTATATATTTTTAGCAGGAATAAAAACTATTTTTATTTGGCAGTTTCCACGATCCTCTTGTAACATTTAATATAGCTGAAACAAATTTTTAATTGACGACTGTCGATAAAAACACTATATATTGTATGGAAAGGTTTTGCATATTCAAGTTTTTAAATACTTAGTATTTAAATACTTAGTATTTTAAAACTAAAAGTTTTGAATATTTTTGTTTATCTAACTTTATATTATAATTTTTATCATTAAATTATTTTATGTGTAAATTTTAAATAAATATAGTGATTTAAAATTGCTTTAATATGATATTTAAGGCTTTAAAACGTTGTCAGCGGTAAGCAATAAAACTTATTTAAATTGATAGCTCAATAGCTAAGATAACTGATATATATGAAGAAAAATCTAAAACAGACAATAACTGACCATTTAAAAGTTAAAAAAACTTTTTTTTTAAGTTTTGAATAAATGGTCTTGCTTGTTAATAACAAGCTTTTTTTCACATAAAAAAAAACAAACAAACATTGTTCTCAATCAACTTAATTTATTTCTTTGTCGTGCCCACTAATTAAGTTTTCTACACGTCTAACATAACACTTAAAATTTAATATAGGTTTTTTTTTTTTTTTTTACGAAACTTTGAAAATTTTGAAACAATTGGGAATTCAGCATTATATGCGGTGTTATCAGGCTGGCTAACACTCATATATATATATATATATATATATATATATATATATATATATATATATATATATATATATATATATATATATATATATATATATATATATATATATATATATATATATATATATACATATATACATATATACATATATATATATATATATATATACATATATGTATATATATATATATATATATATATATATATATATATATATATATATATATATATATATACATATATATATATATATATATACATATATATATATATATATATATATATATATATATATATATATATATATATATATATATATATATATATATATATATATATATATATATATATATATATATATATATATATATATGTAAATTATGTTAGTGTATTTTACAAATAGAGTGCTCAATGTTCTTAAAGAACAGAGCAATAATTAATTAGTTAAAAACACTTATCTAACTTTTATCTTCGACTTGGAGTTTCACCATTGCTGGATCATCAGGAAGAGTACTCTTCCTGATGATCCAGCAATGGTGAAACTCCAAGTCGAAGATAAAAGTTAGATAAGTGTTTTTTACTAATTATATATATATATATATATATATATATATATATATATATATATATATACATATATATATATATATATATATATATACATATATATATATATTGGAGTTTCACCATTGCTGGATCATCAGGAAGAGAACTCTTCCTGATGATCCAGCAATGGTGAAACTCCAAGTCGAAGATAAAACTTAGATAAGTGTTTTTTACTAATTATATATATATATATATATATATATATATATATATATATATATATATATATATATATATATATATATATATATATATATATACATATATATATATATATATATATATATATATATATATATATACACTAGTGGCCATAGGAATGGACACCCCTGTAATTTGTACCATTTTTCTTAGAAAAGTTGACATATAATGCATTTGGTGGATTTAATTATTTATTTTTATATTTAAACCACGTCATCTATTATTTGGCTTTTTGGAAATCGCAAATTTTAATCGTTTATATCAATTTTAAACATAATTATGGATTATTATTGATAATTGGTGTCAAAAATAATTCATTGCTCTGCTAATGGTTTTCTCAAGTAAAAGGTGACTGTCTCATTAATTTTATGCTTTTGTGAAAATTAGTCTATTAATTGCGATGACTAATAGTTAAATACGTTATTAATTAACATTTTTATCCATAAATCTTTTAAGCTATAAATACAAGATCATTATTTTGTAGTCATTTAGTTGAATTTCAACAATTGCTGGTGAAAAGTGGACAGTGCTCTTGAAGATTTAGTGTGTTTTTTAAAATTGTACTTTTATTTACAATGGCGAAAGGATATTGGTCACCTGCAAAATGATGCAAAGCTGTTACATTACATGGAGAAGGTTATTCGTACATGAAAATCGCCAAAAAGTTGGGAAATGGAGCAACTAAATCTGGAGTGAGGGAGGTGCGCGAAAGGTTTAAGGCAACCACTACCTTCAAAAATATGCCAAAAAATGGAAAAATTAAGAAGACAACTGCCAACGATGACAGGATGATAATGAGGCTTGCACTTAAGAACTGAAGAGCAACTTCAGCTGAAATTAAAATGATTTAGAGGCCACTGGAGTTTCGGTTAGTTCAATAACAATTTGCTGAAGGCTTTTTGAAAATGGTTTAAAAGCAAGAAGACCCAGAAAGTAACCATACTTAAACAAAAAACAACAAAAGAATTGTTTGATTTGGGCAAAAGAACACAAGGAGTGGACAAAGGAAGACTGGGCAAGAGTTATTTGGAGTGATGAAAGCAAGATTTCCATTTTTGGAAGTGATGGAATCAATTATGTAAGAAGAAGGCCCGGTGAAGATCTTTTACCTGAGTGCACATTGGTTACAATGAAGCATGCCATAAGTGTAATGGTGTGGGGATGCATGATCAGAGATGCTGTGGGTCATATCCACATTTTGGATGGTATTTTAAATGCCAAAAAATACCAAGAAAACATATTAGAAGCCAAATTACTTCCATCGATTGATGATTTGTTTGAGAGCAAAACAGAAATCTGTGTGTTCCAGCAGGACAGTGCTACATGCCACACCACAAAAACTGTAAAAAATTGGTTTAAAGCCAAAAAGATAAACATTTTGAATTGGCCTGGAAACATTCCGGACCCGAATCCGATAGAAAACTTGTGGTCTCGACTGAAAAAATGTAAGGAAAGAAAAACCTGGGAACAAGCAACAATTAATAGAGGCCATAATCAAGACCTGGTTTCACGTGATCAGCACTGAAGATTTGGGGAATTTAGTGGACTCAATGCCTCGTAGGATTGCTGCAGTAATAAAAAATAATGGATGTCCAACAAAATACTAAGGTTTTTTTTATTAGCCATTTTTTTAATAACATGTTTTGTAAGCTGTAAAACGTAAATTTACCATAATTTGCCACTTTGTCATTAAATTGTTATATTTTTTATATTTATATATTTTTTTAATCTAAACACATCAAAAAATAATAATCAATATAGAAAACCGCATAAATATGGTTATTTTCTTTTAAAAAACACACCAAAGTGAAGTTTTCATACATTTTGAAGGGGTGTCCATTCCTATGGCCATTAGTGTATATATATATATATATATATATATATATATGTATAGATATATAGATATATACATACATATATATATATATATATATATATATATATATATATATATATATATATATATATATATATATATATATATATATATATATATATATATATATAACCCTTCATCAGGTCAGCCAAAGGTCAGCCAAAAAAATTTGACACCAATACCATAATTTTAGGTCCGCAGTTTTTTCCGAGGGCTATATATATATATATATATATATATATATATATATATATATATATATATATATATATATATATATATATATATATATATATATATATATATATATATTATAATAATTGTACATAAGTAAACAGTAAAATAAAAAAAAAACTTCAAATTATAATCATGGCATAAAGTTTTACAGAATTACAAATGGATTTAGCACAAAATGTCTGTACAAATGCTACTGAATGCTTATTAAGACTTATTGAAAGTTGCAGATAAAACTTCTTGCAAAACTGCGACCTGCAATTAAATTATCTAACTGTGGTGTATGTCTAATGCCTTACTTGAAAGGGTTTATAATGAAACCTCAACAACCTTTAAAGAACTGCTTTTAGTATAGCAATTTTATGTGATAGTTGGAGCAATATTAGGTATGAAAAATGTAATTTAAATTCGTAGAAAGGTTTTATATAAATTCTGATTTGTGCCATAGACAGGAAGTCTCAAACTTTAAAAAAATATTAAACTTTATATAACAATGTATTTCGAATTTAAATAATTTAGAATTTGTATGTGTGTAAATTAGAATTTGAATGGAAAATAATTGTAAAAAAATGATAATAATATGCAAATAAATAAATTTTTCTATCAGTATTAAAAATTATTTATTAAGTGGATCATTGATGTAATTTACTAATTGCAGGAATGAAAGAACTATTAATTTTTTGCAACAATATCTCATCCAGTATTTTGGACAGCATCAAAACAGGTAATCTTTTTAGATTATTTTTAGCTAACGTGTTATATCTAAATTATGTTTTTTAGTTAAAGTAATATCTAAATTAGGTTTTTTGGAATAATTTAAAATAATTTTTGTTGATAATGGCTTATTAAATATACTTTAATGCTTTTTTAAGGTGCAGAAAGCCATACTGGCAAATATATCGCAAAATCAATTAAAAAAATAATATGTGAAGTTAGACCTGTGAAAGTTCTGGGTATATGCTACTGATTATGCAGCCAATATCATAGGAGCATGGCATCAAAGGTTCAAGATTTTCCTCACATTTATCCTTATGGATGCCTGGCCCATGCACAAAATTTGATTTTCATTTCAATGCAAGTAATCTTAAATCAACAGCAGCTTTCCAATAAAATTGCATAATGGTGGTAAAAGCAATAAAGAACTCACAAATTTTATAGGCTTTGTTAAAACAACACCAGCAGAAATTAAGGCAAGCCAATCACTAAAACTAGATGAAACTAAATCACTTGCTTAGTCTATACAAAACATACTGTTGTCAGAAGTCTTCTAGGATAAAGTGGATGGGTTTATTAAGTTATTAAAACCTATAGCCATAGCAATTGCAGCAGTCTCTGCAATTGCAGAGGTCTCTCTATTGTAGCTAAAACTTTTTTGATTTAGAAAAATCTTTTCAGAACAATATTCTTTGCAACCCAATGTTAAAACCAAGGAAGATATCTCATAACGTAGATAAAGCAGGAAGTTCTTCATTATTTAAAAGTCTTTATTATTTAACTTTTTATATTTAAAATGAATTCCTAATTGATTAAAAATATTTATATTGATGCCATCAAAACCTTTCATAATTTAGGAAAAATGAATCCTTGGATTAAGGAATGTGACAACAAAATTTTGGGTAAGATTGCTGATAATAGATCTAAAGAAGGATTTTTTTCATAACCTTTTATATGGTTTTTTTATCAAAAACCCTATAAAAGTTTTTAACAAAAACAAAATCTTCAATAAAACACACATCTCGTTCAAGTGGGTGGAAGGAAGTTGTTCGTTGCTCAAGTGGGTGGAAAAAAATTGTTCATTGTTCAAGTAGGTGGAAGGAAGTTGTTCGTTGTTCAAGTATTACTAGTAAAATTTTATCCACTAACAAGTGCGGCATCAAAAGATCCTCAATTATGGTAATTTAAAGCAGACTAAAAAATAGTCTAAAAAATGACAGAAATGACATCAAAATAACTTTTTATTTCCCATAATTTAGAACTTAAAAATCAAAAATGTGATACAGAATCATTAGCAACTCAAAGTCAAACCCAATAATTTAATTTAGGCAATCTTACTATACAAGTAAGATTGTAATCGAAAACATATCAGGTAAAGTTGAAGAATCTGTACTTGACTTCTCAATTAATAATCTTACTAAACAGAAAATTCAAGAAAATTCAAGATTGTCTAAAAAATAGCTATTTAAAAATTGCATTGAATGTTAAGATTATGTTAAATTATATGTAACATATTATAATCTTTTTTTAGAAAAAAAAACAACTAAAGATTAAAAAAATATTTTTTTGCATCTCTCTCTCTCTCTCACTCACTCTCTCTCTGTATATATATATATATATATATATATATATATATATATATATATATATATATATATATATATATATATATATATATATACATACACAATGCATGTGATGGACAAAATTGCTCAGCGCAGTATTTCGTGCTTGCAAAACTGAAACACATTATTAACAAACGCGATTATGCGTGCTCGGTATCAAGTCTTCGAGGGCGATATTCTTTGTTGAAAATTGGTTACCATGAAGTCATTCATAAATTATGCACCCAGGTATAAGGAGGGGCTTACCCAAAGGCGTACCAGTGTGTACAAGAGAAAGGGTGGACAATTTTTTGTTTGAATTGTTTTTCATGTTAAGTCCAGGAAATCAGACAAAAAAGCTTTGGTTTTTTTTGTTATTAGTTGTTATAGGTTTTTTTTGTTGTATTAGTCTATCTTATCTACCGTAAAAAATATGTTATTGTGGCTTTGATAAAAAATATAAAATATTGCGTAGTTTTATATATTTTATATCTCGAAAATTTAAATTTATTTTAAAGTTTTCACTGTTGAATTTCACTGTTGAAAAAAAATATTCATCTTAAGAACTAAATTTAAAAAAAGTTTATTTTAAACTATTTATAGATTTTTATTTAATTTATTGGTAAAATTTTAGTCATTAAAAATGTTCAACGCATGATTTATTTAAACTTTTCTCATCCCACTTTCCAAATTTGCGGTTTAAAACTTTGATTAGTCAAAATGCTATCAACTTTTAACTTTATAATTTAAATTTTCTAATCTCATTTGGATGAACACATTTTGAAAATAGTAAACATTCCAATTTATCTGTTAGCAGTAATGACTTCATAACTTTCTATTCATTGTTTGTACAAAACAGAAAATTGCTTTTTAATTTAAACTGAACGCGCAATTTATTTATTATTAAGTGAATTATTTTTTATATACTTGATTATATACTTAATAAATATGTAATAGAATTATATAATATACTTATACTAATATAAGATATATTAATGTAAGTATATATCTATATATTATATATATATATATATATATATATATATATATATATATATATATATATATATATATATATATATATATATATATATATATATATATATATATATATATATATATATTAGTAGTAGAAAATCACTTAACAAAAATTTTTTCCATTTAACACTGTGTTTCATCAACAAAGATTCATCAGAAATCTTCTGATGAATTTTTGTTGATGAAACACAGTGTTAAATGGAAAAAATTTTTGTTAAGTGATTTTCTACTACTAATATAATTGCTCTGTTCTTTTAAAAACATTGAGCACTCTATTGTGTAGAATACTTTTTAAAGTTGTTTAAATAAATATATATATATATATATATATATATATATATATATATATATATATATATATATATATATATATATATATATGTATATATATATATATATATATATATATATATATATATATATATATAAATAAATATATTTAATTCTAAATATATATATATATAAATAATGTATATATTTATATATATATATATATATATATATATATATATTTATATTTTATTACATAGACTTTTGTGAAACTCAATGTAAAAGTCCTAGTTAAGTGAAGTTTTTTTTCAGATAGATACAAAAAAACTGAGTTAGCGAATGCTTTGACTTAACCAGGGTACGATTAAGGGATAATATGATAAAGTTCAACAGGAATTTTAAAAAAAAAAGTCATGCTGCATTTAACTTTAAAATAAAAGAAATAAATCAATGGCTCTCTTGCACTGAAATTTTAAATTTTAATTTATGTGTGACGTACTTTATAACGAATATAACTTTGTTGATATTATTTAAGTATTATTTAACAATATGCAAGCTTGGTCAGGTGCGATCACACTCAATTGCTGACCACGAAAATAATATTTAGTTGCGACAACTTGGCCACTTTTTAGGTGTTTTGAGAACATTTAATATATTTTTAAAATTTTGTTTTGTGAACATACTTAGGTTGTTAGTAAAGTTTGTAGAATTCCCCTATAAAAAAAAAACTTCTTTGGGTATATACAAGTTTTTTGACTTTCGACATCAGTATTGTCACCAAGATTTTTTTTTATCAAGTGGAATAGCCAATAATCGGATGGAAAAAGTCTGGTGAGTATGGTGGGTGGCGAATTATTGTAATTCCAGCTTGGTTTAGATAATTTGTGACGGTTTGAAATTGAGAAATTTGAAATTTTGAGTGCCTGTTTTAGGTCTTTGCTTATTTATTTTCCATATAAAAGGTTTCAACTTAGGGGGTATCCAACGTGATGTTATTTTCTTTTTTTAAGTGCGTTGTGAATGATTTTGTTGATTGTAAAACGATTAATCGATGTCAGGGCTTCAATTATACCATGTGTTGCATGATATAATTGAAGCACACAGTTTAAAATGATATATAAATATTTAATTATTTCCTTTCTTATCGTACTTTATAGATGAAGTTCTATGAACTTCTTTAACGACCTAAGTACATTGAAACATACATAAACTTGAATGTTCTCAAAACATCTTGGTGCGGAATAAAGAATATTCGCAAACATCTACAAAACCATAAACGTTTTAAACTTTTATTAATTGTTTACAAAAATAGAAGTTTAAATAAATATTTTTCAAATTATCAAAGTTCTGTAAAGTTTATTATATATAATAGATTTTAGTAGTATTTTATTTTTTAGTATAAAAAGTATGTATTTTTAAAGTAAATGTAATTTGATGTATGTGTTTTTTATGTTAATGTATTACTTTTAAAGCAATTTGTACGATTGATTTTGTAAACAAAAAGACTTTCAACAATGACTGCATTTTCAATGAAATTATTAATAATCATTAAAGTTAATAAAACTAATTATGAATAAACATACAAGAATAAACTTTTCAAACTACGCGAAGCAATAGTCATTACAAAAATATTCACTTTTTTATTTATTAAACAATTCAACTAGCGTTAGTTTTATTAGAATTTTGTTGAAATAAGACAAAAGTGTATAAATAAAAAAAATTATATTATACTCTTTGATAAATAGAAGAACATTTGTTTCTTTATTAAACAATCATTAATAGTAAGTTGTTACTTTATATAGATAATGATGCACAATTTTATTAAAAAAATTATAAAAAAAAAAAAAAATTACAATATATAATAAAAGCTAAATTATAATATATAATAAAAATTATATTTAAAAAATATATATATTAAAAGTATAATATATAAAAATTGAGCAAAATATGTTTGCTAATCTAAACTGCCTTTTTTTTTCAATAACAACCCCACTTATAAAATTATACGATACAGGCCTGCTTTCTTAGTTAAGTTTTTTTTGTAATTGTCTCTCATCGGTCCAGTTAATCTTTCTTAGCATTTTTTTTGGAAATGTTGTCAAAACAACTAAAGACAAATTGTCACAACTAAATATTATATGCATGGTCAGGAATCGAGTGCAATTGTACCCGTTTCCCAATCAAGCCTGAATATGCAAACTCTACTGTTTAAATAAACATATTTTGACTTCAGCAAAAAAATTTCACTAAAAATATTTTCTATAAAATCAACTAATAATTTTTTACCTAGCAAGTCCTTCAGACGATCGCAATTTTTTATTTTCGTAATGAAATTAGCAAGCGCTATAAGAGCGCAACAAGATGAAGACTATTTATAAGCTTGTTTCATGTGCGCAGAGCGATTGCTCCTATTTCATCACAAGGTCTGATATATATATATGCGGTATTATATATATATATATGCGGTATATTTATGCGGTAGTGGTGTAGTGGTAAGAGCGCTCGCTTTGTAAGCGAGAGGTTCGGAGTTCGACTCCCACCACATCCCTGGAAGTACCGTGCTCAACTTAGTTTCTCCGCACAGCGGCCTTGCTCGGCAAGGTTCGTGTTTCGGAGTTAAAGAGTTGAGAGAGGGTTGCACCACGAATAACAACTAAAAAAATAAAAAACACAAAAAAATGAGTAGCCTCCTCGACTGTAGTGGCCCCCTTCGGGCCTTGGGGAGGTGAATAACCTAAAAAAAAAATATATATATATATATAAAAATATATATAAAGTATGATATATATATATATTTATCCATGTATATATATATATATATATATATATATATATATATATAATATATATATATATATATATATATATATATATATATATATATAAAGTATGATATATATATATATATATATATATATACATATATATATATATCTATATATCTATGTATATACATACATATATATATATATATATATAATATATATATATATATATATATATATATATATATTTACAGTACCTACTCAAATTATTAGACTCAAAAAAAAAATTCAAAATTTTGTTACTTTTTTGGATTTTCTTTGTTAGGTAGGGGTTATTGCTGTTTACTTTTTATTATTTATATGTAATATAACTTCCTGTCATTCATTTTTTGTTTTAGATTAAAAACATTTATGAAATATATACACTTTTTAACAATATTTTCAACTTTATAAAAGGTATGGTAAATTTTAAAAATATAAAATTAAAAACATTCAGTTATTTTTATCTTTCATAACTCAAATTATATGTCTTTATATGTTCAAATTATATGTCTAAATTATTGTCGACTGTCTTAAAAACTCAAATAATGAAATTTCAGTTGTTTTTAAGTGTTTTTTTAAAGAATCCCTGTCATATAATAACTTATTAAATGTTGTTGTGGTTTTTAGATTAATAATGGGTAGAACTAGTGATGTTTCCCCACGTAAATTAGCTAAAGTAGCTGTTCTTCTGCAAGAAACAAATCACAGTCAAAGAAATATTGCCAAAATTGTCAAAGTCTCACAGGCTACAGTTAGAAGAATAAATTCTAAACTCAAAATGGGGGTCAAATTAGAAGCACAGCGAACAGGCTGCTGTGGCCGAAAAAGAATAACAAGTGCTAGAGATGATAGAAAGATCAAAAAAGTTATTGAGCAAAATCGTAAGATGCCAGCAATAAAACTGAAAAGCGTTTTGAAAGACCAAGGAATCAACATTTCACTTGGATCTTTAAGAAGGCGAAGTTACGAGTTAGGATTCAAGTGCAGAAAGCCACTGAAGAAACCAAAACTTACCACTGCGATGATTAAAAAACGTCTTGCTTGGGCTAAAAAACACTCTTCTTTTTCTCAGGATGACTGGAATAAGGTCGATTTTCTATTTATTCTCTCCTGAAACTTAAACAAACAATATTTTATTATTACAAGTTTTCAAAAGACGCTTTTGCATTAATATCTTACCCCAATTGATTTTACTAATACTTTAAATATTATTAAACATCAATAATTATTGCTATATTCAGGTTGTATTCAGCGATGAATCTACCTTTCAAACTTTAGAAGACAAAGCCACATTTGTCCGCCGCAGACCACGAGAACAACACAAGCCAGAATGTATCGTAAACAAGGTAAAGCACCCAGCATCCATAATGGTTTGGTCATGCATATCAAGCAGGGGTACCGGTCAACTTTACATTGTACAAGGGACAATGAAGCAAGATCAGTACAAGACTGTCCTACAGACCACCCTGATTCCACAGATACGAGAGTGGTTTCCTAATGGTGAAAAAATAGTTTTTATGCAAGATGGTGCTCCTTGCCATACTGCAAAATCCATAAAGACATTTCTTGCTAATGAGAGTATTGAGCTTCTTGATTGGCCTGGAAATTCTCCAGATATGAATCCTATTGAAAATCTGTGGGAGCTAGTAAAACGTAAAATCAGTGCGGAAATAATAACGAGTAAACAGAAGCTTACAGAACAACTGATTGATGTATGGGTTCGAGATCCAGAAGTTAAAGCATTGACCTCAAAGTGCATAAATAGTATGCCAAGGCGTGTCAAAGCTCTTATAGAGTCAAAAGGGCTCACAACCAAGTATTAAGTTTCTTAATATGCTTTGTATGTAATAATATATAGATTATATAACAAAAAAATTAAGTTGCGATTGCTTGTATTGCATTTTAGACACACAAAAAAGACAAAAAGCTAAAAATTGAGCTTGAGTCTCATAATATGAGTAGGTACTGGATATATATATATATATATCTTTATATATATATATATATATATATATATATATATATATACATATATATCTATGTATATATATATATATATGTATATATATATGTATATATATATACATATATATTTAAACAACTTTAAAAAGTATTCTACACAATAGAGTGCTCAATGTTCTTAAAAGAACAGAGCAATTATATATTAGTAGAAAATCACTTAACTAAATTTTTCCATTTGACACTGTGTTTCATCAACAAAGATTCATCAGAAATGAATGATCAAATTAATAAAACTTCAATTTATACCAAAAATTAAATTACAAATTAAATTGCAACTTCCTGTAATTTAATTTTTGGTATAAATTGAAGTTTTATTAATTTGATCATTCATTTCTGATGAATCTTTGTTGATGAAACACAGTGTCAAATGGAAAAATTTAGTTAAGTGATTTTCTACTAATATATATATATACATATATATATATACATGGGACAAACCCAGACCTTCTTTAGTACTGCTAAAGCGGTATGAGCGCCTAAAAAAAAGCGCCCAAAAATTATTTGTATTTTTTTTATTTTGCTTTTCTATTAAAAATAGAATAGCTTTTTTATGAAATTTTTACATAATTATGCAACATAACTGTCATTAGCTTACTAGTTGTTACAAAACTTAATTTTAAAAACTTGTTGCAAAATTTTATAACAATAGAATGTATAAAAAATTTGCTTTTTCAAAAGATAAAACGATTTTAAAATATCCATTCTGAGTATAGTTAACTTTTGTTTTTTGAAAATTAAGAGTGAACTGCTTTTGATGATAAATGCACAAAAGTAAAAAATTTCAGTCTCAATAACTATCGCGCAAATTTAATTTTTGAATGAATGAACTTTTGATCTTTAGCTTGAAACAAAACTTTTCAGAAAGTTTTATTTCTTTTCCATATTCTTTTTGACTTTTAAAATAATAAAAATAATGATTACAATGACTTAATAAAAGTTTTATTAAGATCTGTTTAAAATAACCCATAGTAAATGTAACTTATTTATTAAGTGTAATTTTTTTAATTATACTTAATGAAAAAAAAAAATACAGTATATTTTTTAAAATAAAAAATGTTTTTTAATCAAAAATATATAACATTTTTAAAATCATGTTTACCGTAATTATCTTTTCTTTAATTATCTTTTATTTAAAAGGCACCTTAAAATCACTTTAAAAAACGATTAACCTTTAGTAAAACTTAAATGAACAGATTTGATATTATTCAAGTCAAAATTTTAAAATTAAAATATTAGTAAATACATTTATTATATGCTTATGTTTTTCATTCAAATAGATATTAAAATACAAGACATAAAACTATTTTGTTATTTTACAAATATTACGTGATTTAATATATGTAAATATATTATGTAATGTAAATATTGATTAAAAATTGTTTAAAGTATTTAGACTAATTAAACTTACTAAAACATATTAACTATATTTTAGTAAATTTAATTTTAATAGTTATAAATTTTTTAAATAATTTTACTAATTATTTAAAAAATTTATAACTATTAAAATTAAATTTACTAAAATATAGTTAATATGTTTTAGTAAGTTTAATTATATATATATATATATATATATATATATATATATATATATATATATATATATATATATATATATATATATACACAGTGGTGTACACTAGCGGTGGTCCGATGGCAAATGCCACCCGAATCTTCTGAAGGGCTCCTGGAAGTAATAATTTAATGCAATTCAGTCGCCCAACCGGGCGACTCGATTTTTTTTTCATTATTATTATTATTTCAATAATTCTATAAGCAAAATTTATGCGTCCAAATTTAAATTAAGCAAAATTTATGCGTCCAAAATTAAAGAAGATGACTTTTATCTAACATAATAATGCAATGACGTTTTGCATATCTCGATATTAAAGTTTGTATTTCGTTTTTTCCATAATTAATTAGAACAAAATAAAATTTTTCTAGCATTACATTGATTAAACAATGAAATACTAGTTAATGTTTAATTATTTTTTTTAAAATTAATTTTTTCTAAACTTTATTCAAGCATAGCAAGGTTATTCATTTAAAAGTTAATTAAAAAATTAACTTCCAAATGTTTGCTGTTGTCCCACTTTTTTTCTCAAAATTGGAACAACATATCACAATAGACAAGCAAAAGTCGATTTTGGATTAGCAATAGGAGATGTTTTTCTAAATGAATTCAGAATGGAATTTTCAACAGCTAAATTTTTTAGCATTGTGGACGAGTTGACTGGTGCTTATAGACTGAAGGAAATGGTTGTTTATCTGCGCTATTCGATTAATGGAAATATTATTACTTGATTTCTGGCAATAGACTGTGAATGAAGCACCTCTCATGGTAGGCATAACTACAGATGGGGCAAATGTTCTCACTGGACGGAGGAATAGTGTTCAGCAGCAACTCAAAATTACTTGCAACAACTTTCTTACATCTCCTCATTGTTTGTCGCATCGATTGCAGCTGGCATTAAAAGATGCTGCAAGCATGTCGAAGGAGCTCCAAAATTTGCAAATATTTTGTGAGCTCTTCGTCTATTATAGAAATTCAACAGTTATATCTGCAGTTTATCATAATGCATGCAAAGTTTATAGTGTGCAAGGTATTTTATTAATTAATTATTGATGTAGTACTATTATGTTTTTCTTCCATTTAATTTTTTTGTTTTGTAATTTAATTTTAGTAAATCTAAATCAATATTTCTGTCACAATTTTGACAATTTTTGAACACTAATATAGTTCATTAATTTTATTTTTGTATTTTTTCAGGCAAGTGTAGTGTAATACGTGTAAACGGTACTAGATGGGTGGCGCATATGGTAAATGCATTGGAGAATATTTTTAATGGTCTCGAAGCACATATTAGTTATTTTAATACCATCAATGTGTGGAAAATGACTATAGCGCAGCGTAGAAATCAAAGGCTTTGTTCTTCACAAAGAAGTTAGAGGATCAGCATTTTATGTCAATGGCGATCTATATTTTTGATGTGTGTAGAGCAATGACAGTTTTTTCAAAGGTAAGTTTGAATAAAATTAATGCAGTACATAAACAAATAAATAAAAATATAATTAAAATATAAATAAAAATATAAATAAAATTTAAAATAAAATATGAAAAATAATAATGAAATAATAAAAATATGTTTTTTATATTTATAAAAAGTTTAATTATTAACATTTAATAATTAATTAAAATGTTAAAATGTAAAATGTTTAAGTCGTTAAATTTACTTAAAAAGAACAAATTAATTTGAATTTTGTAAATTTGTTTTGTCGCTCTCTTAATTTGAGTTTTTTCAACATTATTATATAAAAGTCTATCGAAGTATGACATAGTCATACTTCGATAGACTTTTAAAAAAAGAAGATTTTATTTAGAGATTTTATTATTTACTAAATTCAAATATTTAATATACGCTTTATACTATTTATATTTGTAAATCATTTGAATATAGTATATTATAACAATTATATATAAAACTTATATATATATATATATATATATATATATATATATATATATATATATATATATATATATATATATATATATATATATATATATATATATATATATATATATATATATATATATATATATATATATATATATATATATATATTAAATATACAGTATATAGTAAAACATATATTAAATATACAGTATATAGTAAAATATATATTAAATATACAGTATATAGTAAAATATAAATATATATATATATATATATAAATATATATATATTAAATATACTGTTTAACGATATACAGTAATCAAGAAGTTCATTAATCATTCATTAAAATTTACTTTTAAAGAACTATTATATATTTAAGTTATATGATATAGCGCTTTTTATTTCACAAATAAATTTTAATTTCAATATTTTAAATTTAATTACTAAGATCAAATATTTAATTTCCATATAATATATACTATACAGTTTTAATAAAAACACACAAATAATTTTTTAAGTAAACCATTAATTTTAGTAAATAAATTGTTTTAATAATAATATTCGTAATAATTATATCAATATAATTGTTTAATAAATTAAACAGATATAATGATAAGAAATTCACAATATATCGCCAATAATATTGTTTACGTTTTTATTTACAGGTAACACAAGAAAAAAACGTATCAACGCACGAAGTTCAGGCTTCGCTCGACCATGCGATTGTCAATCTAGAAAGATTTGAAAAAAATCCAGACTCCGGTTTTTTCTGGGCGAAGCGCTCATTGTATGGAATTGTCAATTCAGACAAAGTACTAAAAAACAAAGTTTGAATTCATATTGCAACTTCCTTGAAGGAGTGAATTTTAAAACGGTGTTCACCACTGAAAACAACAAAAAGAAACATAAAAACATATTAGACTATAACATTAAAGTCCTTATCGAGGACAAAAGGTTACGCAAACAACTTGAACATAAACAGGTAGATGTTGGAAATATCCTATCCAAGTGGATATCTTTAAAGCAAATAATGAAAACTTGGACCATTGCAAGTTCAAAATTATTTCTGCCATTGTCATGGGCACAAATATCAGTAAATCTCAAACCAGATAGATTTAATAATCTATTTTCATTAAATGATTATTTATTATGCCATAGTTTATGTTCGGCTGACGTGGAAAAAGGCTTCAGCGCAATGAAAAATATAAAGACAAAAGAAAGAACACGAGTCATTAATAAGTTACTAACAATACAATTGTGTATTAAGATTGATGGTAAGGAAATGAAATTATATGATCCAACAAAAGCTATTAAAAACTGGCTCTTAAAACCGTCGCGGAAAAATGAATCCGGCATTCCTAGAAGAAGAAGACTTGGTTATATGGATAACAAAACTCCCGTTGTCTCAGTTAAAAAATCAAAACTAATCAAAATTTTTTCGAAGAGCGATGATAGCGAAGATGATAATGATACAACTATAATGATAGATGATAATAACCATTTTTGAATTTCATTTTTTGTTTTATTGCTTTCTTGTAAAAGTCATTTTTATAAAGACTTTGAGTTTAAATTATTTTATTTGTAATAGAAGCACTTATAGCAAGTCAGAAAACTAAATTCATTAATGCCATATATATATATATATATATATATATATATATATATATATATATATATATATATATATATATATATATATATATATATATATTATTTTAATTGTAATAGAAGTAATTGTAATAGAAGTAATTGTAATAAATTATTTTATTTGTAATAGAAGCACTTATAGCAAGTCAGAAAACTAAATTCATTAATGCCATATATATATATATATATATATATATATATATATATATATATATATATATATATATATATATATATATATATATATATATATATATATATATATATATATATATATATTTATATGGGTGTCACAAAAAACAACATTGTTGAAAATAATCTGCTTTCACCCCATAAATGTGTTCTATCTAATAAAGAAACTTAAGGTTTAAAATTTTTTTGCATATAAAAAATTTTTAAGGGGTCCCTCAAGACCCTCGAATATTTAATAAGTCACTAATATTTTCAAAAAAAAAGTTTTTCAAAAATATGTCAACCTGGTACTCATATAAAGCGAAATTTTATAAAAATTTCAAAAATAATATTTACTTCAAAAAAAAATTGTTATTTATGGTTTTATTACATTTAAAATTACGTTTTTTAACAAAAAATGAAAAAAAATGCATTTTTTTTGATAATTTTGTTTAAAATTTTTTTAAAAAGTTAAAATTTTTCCAAAATGAATATTATTTTTGAAATTTTTATATAACTTCGCTTCATTTGAGTACCAGGTTGACATATTTTTGAAAAACTTTTTTTATGAAAATGTTAGGGACCCATTAAATATTAGAGGCTCTTGAGGGACCCCTTAAAATATTTTTTATTCAAAAAAATTTTTAACCTAGTGTTTTTGTATGAAATAGAACACATTTAGGGGGTGAGAGCAGATTATTTTCAAAAATGTTGTTTTTTGGGACACCCTAATATATATATATATATATATATATATATATATATATATATATATATATATATATATATATATATATATATATATATATATATATATATATATATATATATATATATATATATATATATATATATATATATATATATATATATATATATATATATATATATATATATATATATATATATATATATATATATATATATTATTCAACAACATACTAATAAATATCATTAGTGAATCAAAAAAATCTCTAATTTTTAATCCACTGATTTTTTTTTTTAATTTGATATATCAACTTCAATAATAATATATTATTATTAATTTATATCAGATCAAAATAAAAATCTAATAATTAATATAAAGTTATACAAACTTAAACATGTCAATTAGAAAACAAAACAAATAGAGTACTTGCATGTACAATCACAAAACATCAGAAAATAAATCTTACCTTTATATCATCAAAAACAGATCCAAAATAATACGTTCCAATACCTTTTTCTGTGATAGCAGAAATATTAGATTCATGAGTTAAAATCTTCTCTACATGATCAAGTGTTGTTAAAAAGTTAACTTTTTTAAATTTATGGACTTGAAACTTTTTATAAAGATCTTCTTGAGAAAACTCAACTGAGAAATCATTGCTCTCATTTTCAACATTCTGTTGAATAGCCTCTTTGTTTATGTCAACATATTCCCATGACATTGAAACATCTGAAAAAATTAAATTTAAAAAAAATGCACATAAAACTTTAGTAAAAACTAAAATAAAAAACTTTGGAGAAAAATTTGAAAGTGGAAATAAAAACTAAAATACCTTCTCTGCTACCACTTTGACTTAAAATACTATCTCTGCTGATTTTCTTGTGGGGGTGCGGAGAAAAAAAGAGCTGAACAACACCATAATTGCGCAAATCTGTGTGATCATCAACCAAAGAAAGATGCACATTTTTGTCTTGCTTAGCAGCTGTATTACCTAGTTTGTATCCAAAAACAAGATCTATCCAATGATGCAAATTCTTAGAAACATTTGGACTCTCCAACATTTCATAATGATATTTAACAAATTCGTAACTATTTGCTGTCCAATATGGTAAAACTATGTCCTTTAAATCATTATGAATAGACACAAGGATACTAGGATTGTAGAAAAACTCTGGAATACATTCATCTGGCGTACATTGATACATTCGTTCCATTGACACAGGATATTCATTTGGTACCCATCGTGATCGAACATGTTTACAAAGTACTTCTTTAGCAGTATCTCGAGCATGGTAAAGATAATAAGTAATATCCGAAAGAAAATCAGATATATGGTGTGGAGCATAATCATGATACGCTGAAGTATATGTTTCATCTAACATTCTATCACCTTTGTTTAGTCGGAACATCGTTTTTGTTAGATCTCGGAAACCTGAATATTGTTGCAAAAAATCTGTAACCCATGGAAACACAGGATGATTCAAAACATCATTAAATTTTCTTCCTGAGACTTTATTAAGAATCATTAAATAATCAAAGTTATTAAGATCTCCTTCAACCCATGCTTTAGTATAAGTGCTTAAACTTTCATTTAAAATTATTTTTTCATCATGTAGATCTGTATTTATCCCATTATAAATTCTAATTAAAGGTTTTTTTAAAATAGGCTCAACTATTTTAGTGTCAAATGATAAACATTGAATAGGGGACATACTTATCCATAATGCATTATGTGAGAGAGAAATATCTTTTAAACTTAATGACGTATGAAAGGAAAACCCAAATTTTTTAACAAAGACAAAAATCTCTAGCAATTGTTGAAAGAGAAACATAAATTTTAAATAGCTTTTCCCAGCTATTGCAGGACTATAAGTCAAACCATCTGCTAAAGTAAAACTAGGTATCTCTTCAATAATATAAACTGTTTTTGTTGATTCAATTATTGAAATAACTTTAGTCAAATGTGAGCACTCATTAGGATAAATGGTATTGTTTTCTGTTTGATTGTCCGAATTCAAATTGATTGATCTGATACCATAGACTTGAAACAAAAGATCACTTAATGTAACCTATAAACATAGCAGTTATTAAAACATTGTGATTATTATAACCCTTTAAATACTAAAGGGGTTGTCCACAAACAATGTCAAGCAATAGGGAGGAGGGGTTAGCAATTGTGTGATGATTTTTACATCATCACAAAAAGTAGAGGGGAGGGAGAGGTATAAAATTTTATAACACATTAAAAAACTTTTTTTGATTTTAAATCAAGAAAAACTTTTCTGATTAAAAGAGTGTCTAATGTAAACCTTCAGTTGATTTACACTCCACTGCGGCTATTCCAACTATTCCACTGCGGCTATTGCACACGGGTATATCAATAAATAACACAATAAAGCCACAGTTTAGAGCTATATCATAGATGAAAAAATAATCTAGGGCTATAATACTAGGGAGTGGGGGGAGATAATCAAAACTGTTTAAAAATGCATGATGCATTTTATGGACTAACCTTAAGTAGCATAGCTAAAATAACAGTCTTGATTCGATTAAAAGTTTTAATTTCGCTTTTAAACATAAAATAATATCCAAAATAAAAAAACTAATTAAAAGTAATGAAAAGAAAAAAAAATAAAAAAAAATCACTTCCTAATTAAAATGAATTTCTAAAAAAATTATACCCAGTCATACTGAAAATCAGAACTTTGCTTAATTAGTTTACCATGTTCATACTTTGACAGATATTCACTCAATTTTTGTTTTTGTTTTGTCAACAAAGTGAGTAAAAGATCATATATAGAATCTGTTTCAGTAGATGATATTGATGAACTATAAGAAAAATAAATATGCAATTAGGTATTTTAAATATATGTATGTATATATACATGTACAAACCTATATTTACATTATGTTTATACTCATGTCAAATAAAGATGATTTGACATTAGTATGAATACTTTTTTATACTTATGTCAAATATACTTATGATAAACTTATGTTTAGACTTATGTTGAATAAAGATGATTTGCAAAAATATTGCAATAATTGGAGCCTGGGCCCTAAAAAAGTTCTAAAATTTTGGCCGCAACTGCCCCAAATGTAAGAGCAATAAGTTGATAAAATATTTTTGTTACTTTTTACAACTAAATTTATATCTATATTTGAACTTTGAATTTCATACAATAGTCTCCTAGAGTTCAAAAAGTAAACTGTACAAAATTTGAACTTCCCTCAATTTAAGAGGGTTACAAATTTCATTTAAAAAAAATATTTTTATCAATTTGTTCCTCTCACAATTACGGTAGTTGTAACCAAACTTTTACATGGTGGCCACTCAAATCGGAAAATGAAATTCTATGACTTTTCCATGATTCTACATAAACTTTAATGATATCTCACTAAATTAAATAAAAAATATCCAGTACTTGCCAAGCACTTAGCCATTACTGCTTGGTCACTAAAAAACATGCATACCAAAAACTAATCGCTAGAAAGTTCTGAAATCATGTCTGAAAAAAACTCTTTTGTTTGGATTATAACTGACAAAAATTTGACAATTCTAACATTAAAAATAAAGGCACAAAATCTTTTAAGAGACCAGGTAGTGACAATGAGAAAACATGGTGAGTACTAGGTGTTTTCCCCTAACTCTAAATACAAACTCTAATTGTTGTGCAGATTTTTAAAAATTACCTATTTTAATATTTTGAAAAAAAATATAAAGATTTTTCCAACAATATGTTCACTATTTTACAAAAATAAATATTAAAAATAATCTTTATTAGATAAACTTATACACAAATATATAACAGCACATAAAACAAAGTATAATAAGGGTTTGTTTCTCTTTTACTTTTCGCCTGAAAGCATTCTTCAGTCCCCCCCCCTTACCCTTAATTAGATCTGGACAAAAATTAACACATCCTGCTTTTATCCCCCTCCCCCTCTTTCCTTGTATTAAGGACTTGATAGTAATTCACTCCAGTGGAATTATAACAAAATTTAGGATCAGATTTTACATAACTAACAAGAAAACAAAAGCAGCAAGTCAATAACAACTAAAGGTATATGGTCAAAACTATCTAAGTTACATTACTGTCAAGTTACTACCTTTTTTTTCTTGACTTTTTATAATTCTTGTTTTATAAGTAACAAACTTATGTAGATTTGACCATGCTTTAGAAAAACCACTCTTTAATTTTTTCTAAACTATTAGGAAAACATCTAAAAAACTCAAGCATTTTTGTAATAAAACTTATCCCATTAAAATTGTGATAAAGGTTTAAACACTCAGTTTATATATTTTTATAAAACTTATTATTATTCATATGCTCAACTTAAATTCAGGTTAACCCGTTGTTAGACATTCAAATCACTCCAACTCCCGTTGCTAAAGCCATATTCCGATTAAACTCTTCTACGACTTGTGGTCCAGACAACACTCCTGTCACAGTCTTACAAAATTGTTCTCCAGAACTCTCTTCAATCCTCTCTAAACTATCTAATAAGTGTTTAAATGAGTTTTGTTTTTCTGCCAGTTGGAAAATGGCATCTGTTGTTCCAATTTTCAAAAACTCCGGTGAACATTCTGACGCCTCCAATTATCGTCCAACCAGCCTTCCTTCTGTTACTAGCAAGGTCTTTGAGTCTTTGATAAACAAACTTCTCACATCCCATCTTGAGTCAATAAACTTGCGGTCAGACAGTCAATATGATTTTCACTCCTCTCACTCTACGGCTGACTTGCTTACTGCTGTGACTGAAAGATTTTATGGTGCATTAGACAGAGATGGAGAGGCTTGAGCTATTGCTCTTGACATATCTAAGACTTTCAACAAAGTTTGGCATGCTGGTCTTCTCCATAAGCTTGTTTCATATGGTGTATCTAGGAAATTTTTTGAGATTTTTTGTCAAATCGTTTCTTTCTAACTGCTTTATTGAACTCATCTTTGAAGGCTAACACTCTTCTTTATTTCCAGTAACTTCTGGGGCACCTCAAGGTTCTATCCTTAGTCCTATTTTGTTTCTTATCTACATCTTCCCGACAACCTTAATCTAAAGTAGCTCTTTTTGCTGATGACTCAACTTTATACTCCTGTCTTGACAAAAAGTCTTCTTTTTTCAATCGCTTAAAACAGGCAGTCAATCTTGAATCTGATCTCACTTCTGTAACAGATTGGGACTCAGTGGCTTGTAAATTTTAACTCCAACAAAACTCAGTTATTTACTGCAAACAACTGTCAATACTGCAACATTAATAAATGGCAATCCTCTCACTGAGTCCTCTTATTTATGTCTTCTTGGATTATCAGTTACTATTGACTTTTCATGTAAACCATATATACAATTAATTGCTAAATTAGCATTTGCTAAGGTTGCTTCATTTTATTGTGCTCATGATTTTCTTACTCAGATTCCATTCTCTACCTTTCCAAATCTCTTATCTCATGTTTTTTCTGACTCATACAATCTACGACTCTTAAAGTCTTTTGTTAACCGTTTCCTTGCTTGTTAACTCTATTCTTTTTTTACCTAGTAACTCCCAACCTAATAGTGGTTGCTTGCAGCTTTTTTGTGATTGAATCAGAATTAAAAATATATATCAAATATTGAATAAAATAAATAAAAGGTTTTAGTGTTATATTTGAATAAAAGGTTTTAGTGTTATATTTTGACAAAATAAACAATGTTTATTTTGTCAAAATATAACACTAAAACCAATTAAGATAAAACTGAGGAAGATAAAATTATCTAACAAGTCTTTATATAGAACTGCTCCAACCATGTTAACCTTTAAGCATACCAAAATCATAGGAGTATCAGTGAATTTCAGTGTTAATTGTCCTATTTAAATCTGAAACTAAAATATGAATTAAGATATTGCTATTAAAATAAAATTTAGTAGCTTAGATAATGAATTTTTATTCATTTCAAAAAAAAAAAAAAAAAAAAAACAAGAACCAAAAAAACTGGTCACATCTCTAATTCTAATACCTTTTTTTTTTCAAAATTTTTTTTCTTTTTTCAAAACTATAATTAATTACTAATAAGCTTACACTGTAAAACTGATATTCTTTTTAATAATATAAACATTCACTTTTTGAAGAATAGAACTTTGATTAAATCGATGTGTTGTTTTAAATAACTCTGATATCATGGAAGGATCTTTTTTTACTTTTTCAAGTTCAATGTCTTCATGCACCTTGCCAGTTACATTGATTGTGGAAATCCATTTATTGGTCACCTAGATATTAAGTGTATTAATCAAACAGCTGTAAAAATTTTAAAATTAAACAACATAATAAAAGCAAACAAAAAGCAAGTAAATGTTTTTTTGTTTGCTTTTTTTTTTAATGTTTTCCTCCTTTTTACTTTTATAAAGCTGTTTAAAATTGTAATTTATATAAATCAGGAAAACATAAATATGGAAGGATTTCCAATATAATATTCTATAATTTTATATTCCTTTTTAAAAAAAGAATGTAAAACATTAGAAGACTTAGCCTAAATATGACAGTATTCCATACAAGGGTAAGTAAGATATAAAAGTAAAGAATCAGGATAAAGAATAGAAATTTCAGTACAAAAGTTGCTATTTCTCAATATAGAATTATTAACATTAATGGCTAGCAGGAAACTTTGATTGGACTGAAATTTACCAGCTATTGCAAGTGGGAGAGATCACACTCAAGATTGACTTCCTTTTCTAATCAATCATGAAGAGAGTTAATGAGAAGAACAGCGTAAAAAACTATATCAAAGGCCTCGTTGAAAGCAATTGGCTTTACCTTATCTATCAACAAATTATAAAATAGTTCTATTTTTATGGTTAACATACCAGCAGTAGAAATAGAGGATTAAAATTTGTAATGATTATCAGAATTATGTTATCAAACTCAAGATTAAATATTAGCAGTTTGTTTTAGAGACTCAAATACCATGCTTATACTAAAAAGAAAATTGATGAACAACAATTAGTAATTAATAACAGGTCAGCCTACCTAATCCCTTCAACTATTTCTCCTTAGGGAGTAAATAGGAATGATAAATGGTGATTAAAATGCCTAACATATAAATTATATTGTAAATTGTATTATTTTTGAGCAATGCTAAATAAATAAATATTTACCACAGCCAGACATTTATTAATAGTCTGCATCGTGTCATTTTCGGTTACAGAACTAGATGGAAGGTTTAAATCTGCGATTAACATTTCCTGAGCTTCTTGTGAAGTGCAAGCCTGTCCCATACTTTGTTTTATTTAATAGAAATCACTTTAAAAAACTAATTTCATATAGATCATTCGATATTATAAAATATATACCTTTATATACGATATAATATAAAACTTTTTTCACAAACAATACTTTTTACCACATTATTGTAAGCGAAATAGCTTGTGTAAATTTAGTTACCGTTGGCAAACAAAACATTTAACTTGAATTTTAAAGTTCCGTAAAGGGACAGTCACTGTCCTTTGGGACATATATAGCGACAGCGATTTAGGTAATTTTCCATATTTTAGGTAACTAAAATAAATTTAGTAACCTAAAATATGGAAAGTTAGGCTGTGTTTGTAGTTTTCTGTTACACACTAAACCTTCAGTATTTTAATGATACTAACTATATTCCTATTTTTTTAAAACCGTGTTGTGCTTTAAAAATACCCCACGCAAACAGAACTAAATAAGCACTCACGTTGTTTACATGTAAGGTTATTATTTTTTCAAAGTCTTTTTTTGTTGGTCTGCTGTGAAAACAAATATAGATTTATGTAAGTACATAGTCTACATTATATTATTTAAATACTTATTTAAATACAAAATTAATGCTGCTCGCATTAATTTTGGCCCATTCGATTTCAAGATGCGGCACAAATATGATTATAATAATAAAATAAAGATTGCTCTTCCGTCTTAAAAGATTTTTTAAGACGGAAGAGCAATGTTTATACAAATTTCCCAATTGCGGTTGAGTAAAACTAACATGTTAATGTGTACTGTTAATGTTAATGAAAATTCGGAAAAAAATTTTATATAGAAGTTGTCCTTGAAAAAAAATAAAAACTACTCATTTAATTTATATGGGTAGTTTTTATTTTATTTTTCAGGGACAACTTATATATAAAATTTATTTTTTCCCATTCGTTTGACAGGTACCTGGGCAATCATTTTCACAATTTTCGACAGACTTATCTAGGGCTTATTTAATATCTTATTTATACATTACATGCTAGAATGTTCAGACCAATTTAATATTGTTAAATAGGTCTAGGTCTAATTGTCTAAATTAAATCTTGTATAAACGAAAAGAATGCGGTGTTTTATGTTTAGACCAGGAAAAGGAACCAAAAAAAAAGAAATTTAAAGTTGATGAGCTTGAAAAAAAAATCAAAAGAAAAAGTCATGAACAAGAAAAGCAAAAGATACTAAAAAAAAAAAAAAAAACTTTAACGGAAATTTGTGCTAAAAATCCTGACATACCAATAATTGAAGAAAATCAGGCGCTACTTTTAAAAACCATTGTTGACATTGAGTTGTATGGGTCAGCTGCTTATGACAAAAGACAAAGTGATATGCATCACAGTGTTAAAAATCTCGATAAATTGACATAACAATTAAAGATTCAACGTTTTCAAATAAGTAGAAGTGCTGTTTATACTCAGCTCTTGCCAAAACGAATTCTATCATTGGAAGGCAAACGCCATGTAACAACTGTACCATTGAAGTTAATTCGAGCACAAAATGATTTACTCTCAAAACACAAAATGATGATCGATTTTGTGCAGCTACTTTGAATCACATAGAGAAAGTAGCCAGAGTCCCCATAGAATTAAAGCAGCTAACAAACAAGCTCTGCTTGTAATGCACGTCGAATATCACGTTACATTGCCTGATCTCGACTGGATTGTAGCATCTAAAAACAAACTCATACCATCTGTTTATGCTGACATCGAAATTCAAAACGACTGTTTAGGTAAACTGAAGCTGTAACATATTCAGGTCCAACTTTGATAACCATCAGATCAGGCAAGCATTGCTTATTATCTTATAGCCATGGACTGGATTATGAAAAGTTACTTGAATTGGAGGAATTTGACATTTGTACAAAGGATACAGCAACAATTGATCAAGCCAATTTTTATTATGTTTGTGGATGGTGAACCTGATGAAAATCCAATGTATCAAAAAGTTATTGATGTTGCAATTCATCATTTTGTAAAGCAAAACATTGATGCAATGTTTCTAGCAACGAATGCACCTAGTAGAACTGCGTTTAACCAAGTAGAAAGACGAATGGGTCCTCTTAGTTGAAAACTGTTAAAACTAGTTTTGCCACATAAACATTTTGGAAGCCACCTTGACACACAAAGTAGAACAATAGACGAAGAGTTGGAAAAATTGAACATCAAATATGCTAGCAAATCATTGTCAGAAGAATGGAAGCAAGTAAGTATAGATAATTTTCCAACAGTATATTGTGCCTGAAAATCTAAGCTTGAAGTTGAAAATTTAGTAATCAAAGATCAAGTTTTGTTCCAAAACCATGTAAGAAAAAGTCAGTATTTTCTACAAATTATCAAATGTTGTGGTTTAACTTGTTTCCAACCGATTAGAAGCTCGTATTTTGAAATTATTGCTGATAGATTTATCCCCCCACAAATTCCAGTTTGTCAAACTAATAAGGGTTTTAAAGCACCAGATGTTTCTGATATAAAATCATATAGATTTCCATCTCTTTTCTAAAACCAGTCTATAAAAGTTAAAAATATACTTCCTCGATTGGTAAAAATTTTCAAAAGTCTTCCATATTATATATATTGTCCATCTATTCAGTTGTCATTGTTTAAAAGGATCTGAAAAATCTATCACGTTTATGTTGCTTCGCTAACCATATTAAAAGAGCATGTTTAACAGCACCAACAATGTTTGTGTGGGTCCAGTCACACATTACATGCACCCCAATAACAAAGAATTCGTCCAATGTGAGTGACTGCTAAAAGACAGAGAGAACCCATGGCAATTTTTGCTCATGGAGAGATGCTAAGTGTAGAATAGCTAGATAAAGAAAATGTTGACTTTTCTGGTATTTCGGTTCCACAAGAAATTATTCAATCAGAGTCTATGCCAATAATAAAAATTGTGGAACATTTGGCATCTTCATGGAAAGATGTAGAGGCTACGATGTAAGATTTGAATTTATTTGTAAAAATATGTTAATAAATTCAAGAAGTGTTTTTTGTTGTAGTAGTAAAACTACTACTGTTACTACTTTTTAAAGTACTTTTGTTTTCGTTTAATTTTTTTTTTCTTAAGGAGGGGGGAGGGAAAGGTAATAAAAGGTTGACGTAATTTTATAGGGGTATTTGAAAGTTTGACCAGTTGTTGACAAGGAGGAGGGGAGAGGTGAAAATTGCCAGAAAATTGTTGACGTAATTAATGGACAGCCCCTTTTAAGATTATTTTGATTTATTATTGAACTAATCATAAATCTTAAATTTTTTCAACTGACACCTTAAGTTAAATAACTCCACAGCGCCTAGATATAACTATCTTTAACTGGTTTGTAAAAAAAACTATATAAATAACATATAAACACAAAATATATTTAATTATAGTAGTTCTGAATGGTTGGAATAAAACTGACAAATTAATAAACAATGCTTGTAAATTTTTAAAAAATTAGCAAGTAAGATTTTTCTTAAAACATAAAGTTTTTGAATTCAGTGTCATTTTCAGCTGAAACCAAACCAAGATGAAATCCATTAATTTCGACCACTTTATTGTAGACAGGTATTCTTGCAACTACAACTCTTGTGTTTGTACCCGTTAGTATGCACTCGCACTTCCTGAAAGCCAGAAGAGCTTAGGGGCTGTTGGAAGAGTACACTGAAATCAGTGGCCTGAGGTTTATTAGGACATGTCACCACTGAATTTTTCAGAGCCATCGCGTGATTATATGTCAGTTTTGTAATGGGTACATTGGTACCCATTACAAATGTCGGTGGTAATTGCTTCTCTACTTTGTCTAATTTATCAAATAAAAAATACACCTGCTAGTGATTCAAACTATTGAATTCTTACAATGGTCGATCTTAGGAAGGATATTCATTTTCTGATATTTTTATACTTTCTCCTTTTAGTAATTCTACGCGTATTTTCCTTATTATAATATGAGTTATATATATATATTTTTGGGTATCATACTACTATTTGATGTTATTTGTTTTATCTAGTAAACTTTGAAACTTTGTTTTATATTTATTTATTCTATCACTCTAATCACAACTATGACGATCATTTTTACATGTATGGGATTGTAACTAAATTATTCCACTAATAAAGAACAATTACTCCCACCAATTTTATAAACTAAATCATTAAATCTTCTATAGTTATTTCTGCATTTTATAAACTAAAGGGTGTAAACTATTACTTCAAATAAAAACAAATATTTACATTAAATCTGAGAACCGGAGAAATAAATTAAGATAAAAACTAATTAAATATAAAATGAATGACTCGAACAAATCGTATAAATTTAATCAAAATTAAATATAAACTGAATACAAGTCAAATAATTCAATCAAACCGTTTAAATTAAACTAAACTTAATTCAAATTTAACATAAAACTGGTTATTTTAAAATAATTTAAATTTTATTTCTATCTGGACAATCTATCCGACTTTCATGAAAACCATAATTTTTTTTTTTAATAAAATCTCATTATTCTCCCTTAGGCTACCAGGTCAAGCCTGCATATCAGATAAACAGACATGGTCTGAATATCTTGAACAAAACAAAAACCGTTGTTATAAAAGCAAGAAAACCGCTAACCAAAACCTTTTGTTTTCTAGGTAATTAACTGTACCAGTAGTTTATCAGTTTTTCCAAAGTTTGAAATGATTTCTGTCTATCTGTGCGCAAAGAACAATTACACTGCATTCTTAACAAGCATTATAAACATTGTACCTGTAATTGAAAATAACTTAAGGTAACTGTAAAACTTATTTAATTACATTAAAATTTATTATAAAATAAATCTTCATGTCTATTAAGAAAGTGTCGCATATAACTGCAGCACTATTTAGTTTTCTACCATAAAAAACAATAAAAGACTTAATACAATTAACTTTCCAAAGAAAAGGCCGAAGTTATGTACTTTTACTTTTACACAAAGGGAAACTATTTAAAATTGTGTATTTTTACTTTAACACAAAATCTTATTTCTAAAATTAATATTTCTCAACAAATTTCTTATAGTTCTCAACAAATTATTGCTTTACTGCTTTTAAACAACTTCAAATAAATATACTGGCCAACCACATGTTTGCAAAACATTTACAATGCGATCAGTAGCATAGCAACAAAAAATGGCCAACAAAAATTTAATCCGGGCACCTAAATTACCTATCTGCCACTCCCTTCCCTCCCCACACCCACATACCCGACCCTTCCTTTACCCTCTTTCTTGACAAAAAATTTATACATAAATACAAAAAACCATGTTCTAAAACACAATTAATGATATATTAATTACAGAAACCAGTGTGTAATAGTGTGTTTGTATTGTATGTTGAAGTTCTAATGAAATTGTTTTTTTCGTGCCTTTATAACTGCAAATTAGTTTATTACATCTTTTAAATCTAATAGAAAAGCTTCTTCTGCTCCAATAGCTAATAGACTTAACGCCGAAAAACAGTCTTGTGCCATCATTGTCCTAAAATGCGTTTTTATTCTTTTTAATGTGCTAAAAGATCTTTCTGCAGTTGCCACGCAAACGGGTCATATCAAAAATATGCTGCAATTATTTCAGTGAAAGAGTAACTAATATCACAATATGTTATGGTTATTAATTTGAGCAAACCCAAAATACTGTCCACGTCGTTGTTCACATTTTTTTTTGGAACATGGGTTGGTTGGTGTTAGGGTAAAAATTTTTGTTTAAAGAAGCATGTGTAAGAAAAACTATTGAAATGTTTAAGTTACTTACCTTTCTCCAACCACATCCAAAGCGAGATTTAACCTCATGGGCCCAGTTAACCCTTTTTTTAGCCATTGCCCTTGTTATTTAGGCTTTCTTTCTTGGCCGACGTGCTGGAAGACCTGCATTAATAGGTCTTCTCCTAATCGTAGAACTGCAAATATCAACACCATACCTCTCCAAGGACTTTTTTAAGTCTTCACTAGTGGCTCTTCTATTCACTTTAGCCATATGGATAAGTTTGCGTTGGGTTCTCGGGCTCACTTTGGACTTGCGTCCACAATTTCCTTGTCGTGCAGAAATTGTAATCTTGCCCATTTTTAATAGCCTGGCTGATACGGCTTACAGATTTCTGTGAAATTTGTAGTCTTGAAGCTATTTCTCGTTGTGAATACGTTTTTTTTTCAAGCAATTTTTTTTGTAACAGCAACTTTTCTAGGTGAAAGATCTTCGATTCTCCCCATAACCTCAAAATCTTAAGAAAAAAACAAAACAATTTGTAATCAGATTTTTTATACATTTTAAAATGGAAGTTATAGCAAATAAACATTAATATGTTAATGGTTAACCATAATGATTTAATTAAACTCACCTTCAGCTTTTATTTTGATGAATGTACATTAATGAATGTATTTACAGTAAAAATTCTCCTTACAACAGCTGATTGACCACCTTTATGTTTATAGCAGTGTTGACAACCCACCAAGCTTATGCGTGGTTACCAAGTTACTAAAGGCTAAAGTATTAATGTAACTTTAATTTGTTCAATAAATTCTTTTTAGAATATAAAAATTTTTTTTTTTTGAAAAAATTTCTAAAATTTCTAAAGAGTCTAATAATTTTCACACCTCTGTAATAAGAGAATCTATCTGATTTATAACTATATCTATAACTGTGTTAAATATAAAAGCATTAAGTTTTAAAATTCGTTTTTAATTTTACTTGTTGGTTTCGTTTGTGTTAAAAAGTTCTTTTTGTTCGTGTTTATTTAAAAGTTGGAACTATGTTTTACTTTATAGCAAGAGCTTTTGCAAGAATTTTTTCAAAATTATTACGCATTGATTTTATTTCTTTTCTTCCAGTTTCTAATAACGAACAAACTTTATCCAAATCCATATTTTTAGATTGCAATAATTTTGAAACGATATTTAATGGTGTTAATATTTCAATAATTGACACCAAAATCCAAAGAAAATCTAAACAATCCATTTTCTTTCTCAAACCGGTCGCTTATGCTATTTCTGCTTTTTTTATCCCCTTCCAAAATAGCTTTAGATAAAGATTTCATTACATCTACATATCTATGTTTTATGGCTTTTATTCTTGTTTGTACCCCAGAGTAAATGCTACTCATCTTAAAGAAAAAAAAAGAGAAAAATCGATGTTCGCTACCAACTTTTCAACACCTTTTTTTCGCCGAAAATAACAAAAAATTATTATTATTTTGTAGAAGTTTTCGTTCTTGCATTTTTGTTTTGTAGTTTTTGCTTTCATTTTGTAGTTTTTGTGTTTTGTCTTTTCGTTTGCGTAAAGTTTGTAATTATTTGTGCTGTTTTTGCTAATTATTTTTATTGTTGTTGGCTGTTTTTCTATTATACTAATTTTTCTACACCTTTCTTTTTTTCGCCAAAATAACTAAAGATTGTTTTTATTTTTTATTTGATTTTTTAATTTAATGTAGAAGTTTTGTGTTTGCATTTTCATTTTGTAGTTTTTGTGTTTTGCCTTTTCGTATGCGTAAAATCTGCTTTTATTTGTGCTGTTTTGCTAGTTGTTTCATTTTTGTTTGATGTTGTTATTAATTGAGTGTTTTTATATTTTTTGTCTTATTATTTCATTTATTATAGCTTTATCTTTAATATTATTTTTAAATTAGTTTAATTTATACATGCTTTTATTTATTGTTATTTTGTTTGTTTGTTTATTTTATTTAGGTGTCTAAATAAAACAAAAAATCTAATCTTGTAAAATTGTAAAAAACTTGTAGTTATTTGATTTTTGATAGAATAAATGGATTAAATATTGCTTCCCCCATCATAACCTTGTCCCCTACATTTTTTCAAATCAAAACCAAATGATTTTAGTGTATCAATAATTTGATTTGATATTGCACTTGCCGATTGATAGTTAACTTTAAAAGACCCTATAAGTTTTTCTTTAATTTTTATTAGGAGAGGAGAGCCATTTATGTTATAACAAATTTTTACAAATTGAAAGGAAATACCGTTGATAATTTTTCTTTCTAATTTTCTTGACCAAAAAAAATAATTTCATTCTGAATTTGAGGTGATAAATAATTAACATGGCCACGAGGCAAAGATTTTTTATTAAAAACACTGTCACATTCTGCTAATAGTTGAACATCTGATAAAAACTTACGATTATAAATATCTTTAAGTGAACCATTTTGCCCTCGAAAAGAACTTCAGTTTTTAGCTAATATCAATGTTATTTCAGTAAGTCTTTCTAAAAATTTTGCCCTAAATATTTGTTCTTTCCTTATTTTCGAGTAACATAATATTTATTGTTTTTCCCTCTTTCCGTTGTTTCAAAATAAAACAAGTTTTACGCGAACCTCAGAAGTTTCATGTTTCTATTTTTTTTTGAAAGCCATCTGCCAGTCATTAATACCCCCTATCCAACTAATGTTTTTTTTCTCGCTTAAAAATAACCAACAAGGTTGACAATAACCTATTTTTTTGTTTGTTGAGTAGCATAACTGACTATTTTCAATAGATATTCTTGATTTTTTAAATTTTTGTAGTAGTTTATAGAGAAATAACAAATTTTATCATCTTTAGGAAGGGGTCCTTCAGGACGACAAGGACTGAATTTTTTTTCTTTTACCGTTATAACGGTATGTCTTTAAAATTTGCAAAATCAGAAGAGTTTTGCTCACAAATAATTTAAAATAAATTACATTTGGTTTTAACTTCTGCTTTTTTTTAGCGGTACTTTCGTTGTATTTGACATCATACTTTCAGAATCTCGGGTTTTTTTTCGTTTCAATTCTCGGTCCATACGAGACAATATTTTTCCGAGACGAGATCTCGTACAAAACCGAGATTTTTTCAAAAATGTAAAAACTATGAAAATAAACTGAAATTTTCCGATAAATTTGGGTTTTATAATTTTTTATTATTAAATTAATGAACCATAGTTTTTCTACATTTATCAAACTAATATTGACTCTTGAAAAAACTTTTCAAAAGACTTAATTCGTTCAAAGTTGCAGCTGTCATTCTCTCCAGTTTCTTACTACGGTGGTTGCTTGAAATTGAAAAATTTTGTTCACATCGAATCGATGTTGGCTTGATTAATTTCAACACATTTTCTAACATGCATAACTTTTCTGATTTGAATCCAGTCGTAACGTAGCTGTTAAATTCATCAGCAGTTAATTATTAGGATTAGTTACTTGGATTTGTTGTCGGGTATTGGATTCTCTTTTCTATCAAGGTGGTCTTTGAGCTTTGGAACAAAGTTTGAAGTTGTTTGACGTTTTAAGGAAGCGAGAAGACGTAACTTAGGATCATTGGGAGTCTGTTCGACTGTCTGATGAGCTTCAGATGCAATTTCCACAACATCATCATTGCACAGTGGGCCAGAATGCACTTTTACTGGACAAAATTCATAACTAATTTAATATTAGAGCTATATTCATTAAAATTAGTATGAGTACTAATATGATGTCTGCGCTTTTTATGATGGTAATATTTTTTTATTTCGTTGCTATGGATACCTTTATTTTGCTTAGCAACAACCTACTTTTGTTATCTGCAGATATTTTATAAGTGCTATATTCACTAAATTTGGCATGAGTACCAATATGAGATCACACTTCTTACTAAAGTGATAGTTTTTTAAATTTAGTTGTTATGGATACTTATATTGCTTAGTTACCGGATACTTTCCTTAGTTACAAAGTGGTAAATTGATATTTGAATATCTTATCGGATTTTTGACCCTCCTATATTGAATAAAAATTGAGTATTTAGGTAAATAATGTTTTAGGAATAATAAAAGCAAAAAATAGTGCAAGAAAACGTTATCAATTTTAAATTACATCAAAAAATTATAAAACAATAATATCGTTTGAAGATTGTTTAAGTAATTGTAAAACATCTGAAGGAAATGCTTTATGATTTGTTTGGTGTGATGTTGATTTACGCAATGATCAAATAACAGGATCAGTGGAAACTAGGAGTCTATTGATAAGATCAGTATTTGTTGCTTTTCTGGATGTTTTTCGGCTGAAATTTTCGCGATAAGATTTAAAGTCTTTATTTCTAGCCTCTTGAGCTTCCTCTGACATAAGTCCGATGGGTAATGTAAGGCTTTTAATTATGTCATGTCCATGTATCAATACTTTGTGAACTGATTGAGCCATGTAATACCATGGATAAAGGGACACATATAGTCTAAAAGTGTCAAAACAATAATCCTTGAACTTTAAGCAGTCTATTTCATATCCTGAAGAGAGCGTTACCAAGATAATGTAAAATCTGAATATAAGGTTTTGGTCAATACCCAGAATTTCAGCTGTTTGTTCATATGCTGCAAAAGCACGCCTTGAGGTATTGCCATCATTACTTGTTCCAGAACCACCACTTTTAGGGAAATCAACAACAAGTCCCATTTTGTTCATAAAATCAGTCTGAATCTTTTGTTTAGCTACAGATGCCTTTTCTTTGTGTTCTTTAGATCTTGCTTGCCACTTTCTTGTTTCTTTTTTATATGCAATGTGCAATAACATCTCAAAAAATCGAATCTATGCATGAAGACTGGAAAGACCATATTTGAACTCTCTGTTAGTATAATCTATATTATAGATATCAAGACTATTCATATTTTTTGGAGAGACACCACACACTGAACAGCATTGGTATGAGTTATTTTTTTCAGATAATATTGTTTGAACCTTCCCATCAATCATTGTAAGTTCAATAATACAATTCACTTCAATAGAAGATCCGCAAACCTCTAATAAAATCATACCCAAGCTTTCTATCTCACTTTTAATGTACTGATCTTCTTCAATCACAGATTCCTTGGATTTCATTTTGTATGCAAATCTTATGGGTCTACAATAGGCTGTGGAGGACGACTTTTGATTTCTCCAAATAGGCACCTTTTCGTTGCTGTTGTTAAATCCAGTCAAATCCAATGGGACAAGACAAGTAATAAATAATGATTCTTCACGCTTTAAATCTCTGTTAATGTCGGGTTCTGATAAAACTTGTTTATAAATGCTTTGGCCAGTAGCACCATCAAAACCAGCCTTACACGTTAGTGTCATTGTTTTTATTGCTTTGTCGTTCAATATCAAGTGCCTTAGCACAGGTTCCTGAACTGCACAGATTCTTTGCAAAGTATGAGTCATTAAATCTTTTAAAGGAACTGAAGCTGAATAGTCCTCCACTGTTATGTTTGCAGGATAACATTTCAATTTTGCATCTCTGACATCATTGTAAGCGGGGTAGATGTTATATTCTTTCTCCAAGGCTCCGCTTCTAATCAATTGATAGGAAGCTTTTGTCAGACTTGCATCAATTATTAAAGCCAGTGCTTCGTCTGCTGAATATTTAGTTGCTTTATCTGTATTTGATATATTTAAAACATTCTTGGCAGCAATAACAACAGATTCATCTCTAAATTTTTTATTAGCAGCAAAAAATAATTCATTGGATGAATGAGATTCAATTAAACAAGATACACGCCGTTTTTTAGTTTTATTAGAACTATTATCAAATGCAACTGGTTTTCGACCACGTCTACTTGCAGTTGGTTCATTGTCTTTTTTTCTGACAATTAAATATTCATTAAGCCAGTTCACAAACTTCTTTTCAAAATTTTTCACAGTATAGTTTGCAGATTTCCACTTTTTTTTATACAAGTAAACAAATCGTTGAACAGCATGTCTAAAATCAACGTCTTTAAAATCAGCATACTAAGATTGTTTTTTTGGAGAAAATTATGAATGTCTAAGTTTAACAAAACCATATCTAAATAATTATTGTAACAAGTATTTTGTATTTAAAAGTAAAATATTATAATATATATGCCGCCTGGACTACTAATACTTGTTAGTAATTAAGTTACTACAAGTGTTAGTAATTAAAATTAAAAGTAATTAAATTACTGTCAGTGTTAGTAATTAAATTACTAACAACTACCGAAAATATGTTGTTGCTATGTTATGCAAAGTAAGGTATCCATAGTAACCAAAAAAAGTTAACCTCATAAGAATTCTGAATCTCATTTTAATACATACCCCCAATATTGTGTATTTAGCGCAAGTAAAATACTGTTAAAACAACGTTAATGTAAAAATGAGTTGTTGCTATGCAAAATTTAGTACCATAGCAACCAAGTTAAAACATACATAAAATCTGAACGGGGATTTAAGGGGACGAGCAATCAATTAAAACTCGATTGAAGCATCATATAGCTCAAATAAATATAAGACAACACATGGCAAATTGTGGTAATTATTAGTTATTGTGCGGCAAAAAATAAGTTTCTTAAGAAATTTTTTTTTTTAATCTGTGATTTTCAAAGTATAACTGAGATAACATGCTATGACAAATTTATTTCACACATTGGTTTTTCTTATCTCTAAATACTCTAGAATAACATGTACTAATTTTTTGTTTCAAAAACGTAGATGTAATTGAAATATAACACAACGTTGATGTCACCGTTAATTACTTATTTATAATTTTTATTTTATTTTTTTTTATCTCAATATTCAAATGCTTAGAGTCCTGGTAACTAAGGGATTTAATATAAATAAATTATCAATAGATTTCTCCTAATATATGTAGATACTAAAATTAAATAGGTTTTCAAGATTAGACAACTAAAATTTTTCCCATTTTGTCCACCTACTGGCCAACTGTGCATTGTCTGGACGGAGTGAAAAAATGTTTAAGCCAGAGTCTTTTCGCTTTGATAATAATTTCTTTATTTGATGAGAGTAAGAATGGGGACACTTTCGGCTCTTGAAGAACTCCTGGATTGTTGAGAAATTTGAGCAGGCTAACAGTTAAGATCGGACGTCTTTTAAGAATCTCTATTTCAATTTCTTCAATAAAACGAGCACAAATAAAACTTTTCTTTGTTCGCAATTCCTCTAACAAAAATTCTAATGCGCCTTCTGCAATGTTCAATTCAGCATTATCGCCACTCATGGCATCCATAGCCATTTTAAATGGTTGAAGAGTTATTACTAATTCAGGAATGCTTGTCTCTAAAAAATCAGGCCAATCATGTCCAAATGATTTAAGAATTTATTATTATAGCTGGGATCATGTCTTTGAAAGTTTTCAACATTTTCAATGCACTGTTCCATCGAGTTCTGACATCAAGAATTAGCAATTTGAATTTGATTTCAAGAGATTGAGCATTTTCTTTGACTAATTTAAGTTTGAATTTGAATTTTTTTACAATAGTTCGAACATCTTCGAGAGTTTTAGTACTGCACACTAAAAAATAAAGGTAGAAATTTTTACTTAAGGTAGGATATGTGATATACCTTTATATTAGAAAATTGTATGACAAATAATTGTTTTTAATATAATTTTCTACCTTAAAAGGTAGAAAAATTATACCTTACTAAGAGTATATCGCATATCCTACCCTAAGGTAGAAATTTCTACCTTTTTTTTTAGTGTTTAGGCATTGCAGGATCGTACTCAAATGCTTCCTTATCTTTCACGTTTTATTCATCAGAATTTGCTTCAGCTTTATTTTCGTCTTCATCTTCTTCTTCGTTTGTTTCTAAACTAAGCAATAACTCTGAGATTACGTGCTAACATGTCACTCACTGTATCTTCCTTCATCACTTCATATATTCCTTCATCACTTTGTCCCTCGCATACGCTGATAAGCTATAAATTGTCTGACAAACTCTCTCGACATTTTTGGGAGCTTCAACCTTTGTGTAATTTTCAATCAGCTTTTGCATCAATGGATTCGCAATTTGGTTGAAATTAAGTCCAATATTAGATGCTAGCTTAGTAACAATTTCGTCAGTCAATGTTAGTTTCACAATAAAAAACGAGTCAATCCTTTTTGAGCGAGGTTGATGATGCGTTGATTTTTCGGATTTATCCGCAAAAGTAGCAATATTGATGGAACTTCCATAAATGAGCGTGAATTTGTTTTGTATTTCAGTCTGTTCGCTTGATGAACTTTTCCTTCGCACCGTCAGGACACAATGTGCATTCAACGTGAAACTTGTCATTTTTCGAAACAAGACAGTAGTTTTGCCATTTCAAATAAGTTCCTCTCGCAATTTTTTTCATTTCAATATTTGAATCTGTTCAATTTTAAAAATCATCAAAGTTGCAGTTGCTGTACCAAATGTCATAAATTAAAATAATTTATTCATGAATAAATTTAATAAACACTTACTTTTTAGTTTAATACAGTCTTTTTATTTAATATATTTTTATACTATGTACATACTAGTATAGTATAATATATAGTATAATAGTATAATGTACATACTAGTATAGTACATTATTGTTTTAAGTATAATACATTATTGTTTGCAAACAAACAACACATCAATCATTTTTTTAATATATACATATGATTATGTATAAATATGATTGTGTACCATAGTGGAAAGCGAAAATTAAATTGAAGTTTGTGGCCGGGTTTAAATCCGGCTTGTCTTTTTATTTTTACATTAAAATCATATCGTTGGTTGACGTTGAAAAATTGTTGTCCATCCTTTTATTTTTAACATTAATACAACGTTAATACAACCTAACCAACAACATTGTTTAACGTTGTTCCAAATAGATGTGCCAATGGGCAAAATCTTAAATTTAAAATCTTATATTTTAAATTTAATTATCGGAAGCTTGTATTTTAAAAAAATTTATTTTTTATTCCTAAATATAAAACTTTTAATAAATCTAGTTAAAAAAATTTAGTTTGTGTATTTCTGACATAAAGTTTGTATTATATTAGATATAATATAATATTAGATATATATTTCAAAAAAAATTAAAACTTGTTTTTAAATTTGAGTTCAGGAACTTAGAGTCAGAAATATACAAACTGAAATATTTTTTTTTTTTTTTTTAGAATTGTTAAAAGTTTTATACATATAAACAAATGCTAAATCTTTTTAAAATATAAGATTCTGTAAAAAATGACTGTTTGCTAATTAGTTTTAATGAAATAGTAAAGTTATGATATATTATAGTAAAGTTATGATAAATGATAATTTATAAAAAATAATTCTATGAAATTATAATTAATTTAGAAATAATTCTGAGAATTAATAAAGAGACCAAAAATTTCCTCCGTAATCTTTAAGGTTGCTTAAGTTAAACCAATTATCTCTCAAATAGACAACCTTGAAGGAAAAGATATCTGGCTTGGGATTGCAGATTTAGCAACACTTTTAGCTTCAGCATTGTCTATTTAAGCAACCAGCAAAGCTTCAGCTTTGTCTATTTGAGCATTCCAGCTAAGTATTTTTGTTGTGTTTCTCTTGTGCTGACATAAGAAAGCATTTAAACAATGGTTGAGAAGCAGGCTAAGCAACGTTTTTAACTGTTGTTTAGTATTTTGAAAATAACTTTTTTAATCAGTTAGTTAGAACAGTCAGTTAGTTAGAACAGTCAGTTAGTTAGAACAGATTTCCTACTCATCGTCTTTTCAACATATCAAATAAATAAACATGAAAAGTTTAGGTTGTAAACAGAATGTATTTTTAGGCTTAAACCAAAATTTCTTGTACAGATAAATAATAAATTAAATGATTTTAAAATTTGTATCAATTTAGTCCTGTATAATTGTACTATTTTTTTATTGCTTATGTTTTGTCAGTAAAAAATATATACAATTTCGAATAGGGGAGAGTAGGGCGCTATGATACTTGGGACATTATTTGACATCATTAGGCCTACGAAGGATCGAAATTTGTGTTTTTTGATAAAAAAAGTAGTTTATTAGTTTTTAAAGTTCATAAGTTTTAAAGTTTTCAATGCGTCTATTGGTAAGTAACATTATTTTATAAAGTACAAATATTAGGCTCTTTACTACATTAAACAAAATCATTAAAAAAAAAGCGATTGTTTTCTATTAGCAAGTATGTAACAAGATGCAATATTTGTGTGGGGAAGGAGGGGAGAGGGAAACATAGGCCTAAATCTGTAATACTTCATTGTGTCATAAACAATTCTAAAAATCTTTTAATATTTATAGCCAATTGTTAAGAGATTTATGTAAATACAATATTAGGAGATCCAATTTCAATACAAAGCCATTATTTATTCACGCTTAAGAATGACGTTTAAAACGATATACTATCTAGTCTTTTAAAATATTATTTAGACCTTTGGATGCATTATTTAGGTTATAATTATTAACTTGTTTAATTTTCAAGTAAAAATGTCAAGTCTTTTCTCTACGTTTGATACCTTTTATTTACTTTTTTGATGATGCTCAAAGTGTCTATCAAGGTACCCCATGGGTGGAGTACCTTGAAACAAATTGTTAATGTTATTCCAAATTGTCTCACAAGTTTAACCTGTTATATTTTGGTTATTTATAAATTTAATTTTGTAGGTATAAATTTATTCAACAATAGAAACAAATTGCCTAAAAAAAGGGCGTTTTAAAAAAAATTGTTACAAAGCAAAAACCAAAACACGGCGATTTAAGCCTGTTATTTTATTGTGAGCATGCGCATAAGTTACGTTTGATAAAGTTACAAAAAAAAATGGCGATTAGATTTTTCGGCAAATAATGAAAATTTGTTTTTTTATTTGTTATTAATGAGGTACAAATTTCACATGAATAAGTAAGCACAACAAATTTTTGGAATTTTATATCCTTAAGTGTTTAACCTAAATCGTGAAAATAAATGAGAATGTTTGTAAACAAAGAAAATATCTCAGTTCAAAATTAAAGGTTTTTTAAGTTTAAAAACTAAACATCTGTCATACAACCTATAGAATATCTTTTGTTTGAAAATTTTTTGGCCAAAAAGTTTAATTGATTCAAATTCTGTAATAAAAGCAAAAAAAATCTGTATGCTCTGTTTTAACCGATCATTTTTTTAACTAAAATAAAATGATTTTACGGCAAGCTATGTATATATTCTATACCTTTTTGTGCGTTCTGAAAAAATTTCTTACCACTATAAAAACCTAAAATTGTACAAAGTCTGGTGTTGTATTATTCAATTCTAACTAAGTAATTATAAACATGTTAAGAGATACATGTATTTATAATTTATGAGATAACACTTGTAATCATTTACTTTAAAATGTGTAAGAGATTCCACAGTTATGGAAATTCTAATGTTTGCCCTTAACTTGTAGACATAGATAATGTCATATTTTATTGAGTAACAACTTATAAGATTTATGATATTCAAGATATTAACTAGAAAATTTACGTTTAATTGTGTAACGTATTAATTAAACTATAAATATGCAAGACTTAGTGTTGTAATGCATAGAAAATATTGATTTAAAAATACTTAAACTTCATGCAACATTTTTCTATTGTAATTTTTCATTAAAAAACTAAAAAATGTCCCTCCGATAACTTTTAAACACAAATATAAATACGAACCTTGTTAAGTCGGACTCTCAAGGGAAATAGATGAAGTTCGATAATAGATAATAGTCCGACTTAGCGAATGTCCTTAAACGAAGCTCTCAGTATTTATAGAATGTTCAAAGGAAATTAAATATCTGACTTATCCAGGTCTGAATTTAAGGGGTTCGACTTATCCAGGGTCTGAATTTAAGGGGTTCTACGGTAGTTTCTACTGATAATACATTTCTTATGCACAATGCTACCTTATAAACTATTTGATTATAAATCCGGGAAATTTTCAACAGCAGTATTATTTATATCAATATATACTTCCATACTATAAAACTTAAAGTACAATTATTTTTTTTTAGTTTTCGGTAATGGTGCAGAATAGGGAGCCATTATTATTATTTTTAAATAATAATACATTTCTGAATTATATACTCCTTAGAAAACCTTTTTTTTAAAAGATTGGATTTTCAATACAAATTTGTATACAATAAAATTTAAGATCTAAACATTTTTTTTTCTTTTTTTTATTTCTGGTTTCATAGCTTTAGCTTTCGGATGGTTTCTGAGATAATGTTCTTTCAGCGTGCTTTTTAAACGACTACAGCCTTTCATATGCCAAAACAAACGATTAAGGTTGTTAAATTCGGCATGTAAACTTTCGCCGCCTTGTTCCCCATAAACGCCAATGCCTAATCCCCATTTCTGAATAAATTGAATTACATGGGATTCAAGCAAATGCATCTTTGGAGTTACAGATGCACTTGGCCAAGTCAACCGATAATACTCCATAAGCGTACGGATTGCTAAGTCTAAAATTAAATAATTTGAGTACTGAAAATCTTTTACACAACTTCCTTTAAATATACTAATCAAATATCTACCTAAAAGCAATCAAGACAATCATGCTCGTTTGCAAAATTTACTTTTCAATAAGCTCAAAAATGTGTTAAACTCAATCATCAATCTGCTTAAAAAGAAAACCTACCTAATTCTTGAATATCATTCTCTTGAAAAGATTGCGAACTGTTCATGAGCTTATGACATTTTGAATAATAATGAAATAACTGCCTAAAATTCTGGCTCACTTTAACAGATAATAAATGAATATCGGTGCCAATAAAACCAAGAGTTGAGATTAGTTTTGGAATGGAATTGCACAAATCTAACAATGGCTGAGGCTAAAAAAATATTTATAAAATTAAATAATTTTTCAATATTTTACAACAACAAAAAAAACACTTTTGCATGAGATTAAACTGATTTCTGCGGATTTTTGATCAATTCTAATAACTTTTGTTTTTGTCGACAAGCATTAGTTTTTTTCTTGCAATAACCAATTTACTTTTTCTGCTTAATTGTAGTGGATGTAATAAGCAGGGGTGTCTCTAATCCCTCTAATTTGCGAGGATCGGGTAGTTCAAAACAAAAAATTAGAAAAAAATTAAAGGTTTTATATGAACAATTCGAAAGCCACTTTAGGATTTTTCCCAGTGACCTAATGTTTTTCAATTGCTGCTTTTCAGAACAACTGTTCCTAATAAAAAAACACATAAAAATATAAATAATATATACTATTAAATAAAAACCTTAAGCATTATGTGAACATGGTTTCCAACAAAGCATTTTCCATGATAAGCCTGTCTTTCTACTTTATTAGCCTTCAACACTTCATCAAGTTGCTGAATGCAGGGACCTGAAGTTTTATCAAGTACGTTTGCTTCATTTAATGAACTTAATTCTTTTATCTAGAAAAATATATATTTAAAGTTTTAAAATATAAGCATACATATATAAATTTTTAATAACATTTTTATTTAACAAAAATTTCATTTTAAACTTAATTAAACATTTTTGAAAACATAGTTTCATAATAATAAATACCTTGTCGTTTTTTATTAAATCATAGTAAACTATTCTTGGTGTATATATGTTCCTAATTTCTTCTGTTTTATCTGGCTCACATATAACCTTTAGAGAAATTGTGTCTTGTAGAAGTGCAATTTTATTGTCACAGTCTTCAATAACACATTTTACAAAATTGGATTGAACATGCATGTTAACATATTTGTCAAAATCAGCTTTACCAATTATATTATTCTTTAAAGCAAGTTCTCCAGCAAGCTTTATATCTATTAAGTGGCATTCGTCTTCAAACATGTTGAAAAACTTTAAATAGGTACCCAAAGATATATGTAAAGCAGGTACAGCAACCTAACAAAATTTCAAAGGTTTATTAGACTACCAATACTAAACTCATGATTGAACCAACAAAGAGTACTAAAAAGATTAAAAAACAGAAGTGCTAAATTATATTACCTGGTCTAGAGGAATATTAAATAAAGTTTCATTGATCACATTGTTGAATAATTTAGCATTTTTCAAATTTCCTCCATTACTTTGAAAACGATGAAAGTCATTGTTTAAGGAGTTTAAAGACCTTTGTGAAACAACATGCTCTCTACATAATGGAGCTAGTTGGACATCTTTTTTGGTGATGTCACAAAAAAGACAGCAATGCCGACCTATGCATAACAGAAATGGTATCAGTATAGTAAGGTTTTCATTGATTTTTAATGTTTTTAAAGTCCTTAAGTTTTCTTGATAAGATTTATTTACTTTCTAAAAAAAATGGTTTTTTGTATAAGTGTAATAAAAGCAGAGCAAACTTACCAATAGCTCCTGTAACTCCATATACGCTGCAAAGAAAATCATAATCACCAAACATAAAGACACGAACATTGCAATTTCTAAATATTAATAACTGATAAATAACAATTGAATTGTTAATTATCAGTTATTAATATTTAGAGAAGCATAAAAAAATAACAATTTAAATAAATAAAAAGATTATAATTTTGTATAAACTATAATTGCTTTTATCATTGGCATTATAACTTACTGCCATATCATGTTTTGTATCTCATCAACTTGCAATGTGTAACGAGACAGTCCTACTATAAGGTTAGTTCGATAGTCTTTGGCTTCAAATGTGCTGAACACAATACTATTTGATTTTGAGTTTGGTTGATCTTGGTTAACTATTTGATAACTCATTTTAAATGAACCACCTCCATAATCTCCACCAATTTTTATGTGGATTTCATCACACTTTATTCCATTTTGTTTTATTAACCTGAAACTTAAAATTAAAAAAAAAACAATAAAAAAAGAATAATAGCTTCAACTCTTTATATGTTTAAGTAAAAAATATATTAAACTTTATAACCTTTGCAAATATATTAAACTTTATACCTTTGAAGAACATTTAGCCGGTTTTCAATATTTGAAGGTAGATTTTCTATGTATGCCCAGGGAGCATGTTTGATTTCAAGAGTAGACTTATTATTTTCATTTTGAAATGTAAAATTCTCATCCAACACAATAAGATCATTACCTGCCCAGGTATTTGCAACAACTCTTTGTTTACTGTTAGAAGCAGTCTGGACATTTCTTGAATTCAACCATCTACAATATTTTGTAAGTAAACTTTTTCCTCAAATTAATTTTTTTTATTATAAAAGCATTAATAAGACATTATTAAAAATTCACTTTAACACATCTTTACATACATTTATGTGTAAACTTTTTTAATAATTGAAATTTCTTTAACTAATTGAAAAAATATTTTACCTAGACATTGTTTTTAGTTTATTCCATGGTATCCCCACATCAGCTTTAAAAGCAACCAATTCTTCTGCAGAAAATTCAACAACTCCAACGTTAGCATTTTCCAAAATTTTTCTCTTTTGATTATAATCAAATGATTTTAGCATAACTGCAGTTTGCATTACTTGTGAATCTTTAGAAATTCCAATCTGATGACTAACCTCCTCCATTAGAAGTCTGTTTCTTTTTTTAAGCGTACTTGTACTGCATGATGCACTTTCCTTGTAAGCTTTAGGTGTTACAGTTAAGCAAAGAGGCTTTAAAAAAAGTATATATTTATACATTAAAAATATCATAACAATAATCTATATTATTATGTTTATTTTAAACTTTAGACTAATTCATTTTTTCCTTAAAATTTTGCATAACGAATTTAATTTTTTTTTGAATACTTACTCTTGGCCCACCAGATGGAAATTCTATTGTAGTTGTTTTCGAATGCTCAAGTTTGTGCTTAATGACCTGCACGACTGCAGCTTCAATATTTCGAGAGATATCACTTGATTTATTGACTTTATAGAAATCATCAATGATTGTACTATGCTCTCTCTTTAAATGATCGTTTTGGCAATCATGACATTCATATTTGTCTTTAAAAAGAATTTTTTTTTCACAAAATTTGCATGCTATATATGAATGTTTTATCATTTCTGATACATGCACAGAACTGCAAAGGTTATTAACCATGATACAGGTTGAACATATAGGACATTTTGCTTCATTTTCTAGTTTACCTTTAATAAGCAATGCAATGCATCGGCTACAAAAAGAATGCTGACAATCTTTAATCATAACTGGTTGATGCATTATTTTTTCACAAACTTTACAAATACATAATGTTAAATGAGGATTAAGCTCAAGATTTAATTCAGAATACTGATCTTGGTTCAAAGGTAAGGGTAAGGATTTTAGAAACAGATTAAGGTTTATTTGCGTCCATCTTTTAAATGCTCCTGGTCTTCCTACATTTGGCTTTGGTTTTCGACCAGCTTTACCAAATACACAATTACACTCATTTGCTTGACATTTTAACCAAATTTTTGGTATAACATTGAAAGTTTTATTACCTCGGTTTTCATAATTCACCATAGTTGCATTGCATTTCAAACACATTTGTGCTGGATGAACATCTAAACAATCTTCAGCAATATTTATTTTAAAAATATTATAAATTCTATCACGCCTACTGATGGTTTTTATAGAGTCTTTTCCAGTCAAATTTCCACAAATTCTGCATACTCTCAGTAATTTTTGTTGATGTTTTTCAGCCATCATCAAAATGAAGATTTTATAAAAACCTCTTGACTAAAAAATGAAAATATATTTCATAAAAAAATGATCGGTTATAGAAACTAAAATTTTTTGAGAGACGATTAACAATATTTTTATTAAAAACTAACCCAAATACCATAAAAATTTTATTTCGTCAATAATTAGCATCTATGACATAGACTATGTAAAGTGTTAGTTTAGGTAATATTCCAGTTAAAAGTTAATTAATTAAAGTGGATGTTTAAATATATTTTTCACATTGATTTTATGCTTAAACTAACTCATTTACGTAAAATTTCATTTTATGAGTCAAAATATTAGCAACCATTAAAATATTGTCTTTAAAAACAGAAAACAAGGTTGAATTATGATATACAAATTGAACACGCAAAATATAAAATTAGATAACAGAGTATTTGTAACAGACGCATGCGCATAATAAAATCCCAAGCTTTCATAAGTATTGAATCACCGTGAAAAGTGTATAATGGTGCCCCCGTTCTCTCCTAATACAATTGATAATTACATGACTGGAACAAAAAGAAGACGTTATTTGTCTTAGCACTACCCCGCTTTTAAAACACTATATTGAATTCAAATATATTTTCAAGTCTCATTTCAATAAGATAAGGTTTACAATAAGAAACAATCAGTAAAGTTAATTATGCAAATTGCTCGTTTGACAGCGATAAAGACAATGTAATTTACTTTTTTCAGTACTTCTCCAGGCAATATTAGCATAGTTTATGTTGCAGTGAATAAATGAATTAATAAAGTTATCTTAACTTTTTTTTATTGAGATAAGTTCGAGCTTTGTATAAAACTCTAATATTTTTAAAGACTTTGCTGCAGTTTAAGTTCTTTATTTACAGTGGCAAAAAGTTCACTAAAATCAATCTTAAAGATAAATAATCTTCTAAACCACCTCAATACTTGTGTATTTACTCTATTGTACTTCAGTTTTTTGAGTAAGATGTGTTGGTCAGCTGTGTCGAAGACTTTTGAAGTATATTAAAAATATATTTTGGTTGATCGAAAGTTTTAGAAATTTCATTTGCAAATTGGATAATTGCATGCTCTGTTGAGTTATCCTTTTTAGAACCAAACTGATTAACATTTTTATGATTTTTGAGAATATGGAAAGTGCTGAGATGAGGCAAAAATAAATTGTTTTAGTTATTTTTAATTAGGATTGGTCACCCTCTCGATAAACAGGTGAAACTTTAGCAATTTTTAATTTAAAATTTCTTGTTTAACTGAGGCACCGAAAACTTTGAAAAGAACATTTTTTTAATTGCTCGAAGCAACCTATAATCAAGTTTCCATTTATTTCATCTGGTCCACATTATTATTTTTTTTATAGATTTGAATTTTCAATTGATAAAGCAGTTGATATGCTCATCAGAGCATATGCATTTTTCCAAGACCCGTGTATTCCAAGGGTAATTTGAAGTCACCTGAATAAGATTCTGGTTATTTTTTTGATAGTTTAGAATTTATTTTAGTAAAAAATTTATTAAATTCATGTGATATAGCATTTAGTTCAAATATACTAGTGTGTCATCAATTTTATCCATTTGTGGCAGAAAACCAAAGCATGATTTTTGTTTTCCCGCAATTTCCTTTATTATTTTCCAAATTCGTCCAATGTTTTTTTTTTGAATTTGTTAAGCAATTTTGAGTAATAATTTTTTTTAAGTTTTCACAAATTTTCTCAAATAAATGGGAAAGTTAGCGTGGTATGTGAAATAAAAAGTATTGAAAAAAGTTTCATATATGACATTTACATTAGGGGAAGTTGGGGTACAGTGGGGAAGTTGGGGTACAGTTGGGGACACAGGGAATAAGAGGCATTTTCTCAAAGATTAGAATTTTTTTTATCTTGATAATATAATCATTTTATGTGCTCAGCAACCTTTATTCATAAGGTAATTTTTGTTTTTTATCTAACTAAAGTAAATTTTCTTACCTTCCTTATGTCAATTATGGAGATCATGGTTGAAATAATTTTAAAAGTTGAAGTTTTTCATTTGGATTATTGATTTTTATGCTTTAATAGTTTAGCTTTTCCTTTAACAACACTCGTGACCCAAGAAAAGACTTAAACTCAATCTATTATGGTGGGGCACAGCGAATAGTGAATAGGTTAATATGGCCCATTAGTGATCTTAAAGGTTAAACTCATACATTTTTAACAAACAAACTACACGAAAATGAATTTATTAGTTTCAAGTTATAAATAATAATAATTGAATAAGTTTTTAATTTTTTAATATTTTTATAAATTATGTTATCAGTAAAAAAAAAATTTTATTCTAAATTTTTAAAATGTCTATTAGGGGCGGTCCATTAATTACGCCAACAATTTTTAGCAATTTTTACCTGCCCCCCTTCACCTTGTCAACAACTTATAAACATTTTTTAAATATATACAGCCATTTAAAATTACAAAGGCTTGCTATGAACAAAAGTGAATAGGAGTAAAAGTGATTACTACATGCAACACTATTGGTTTAAACTTCTTTCAGTGCATGATAGAAGGTAAAAAAAATTAAATTCACTCAACTTATCGAAAAACTGCAAGTTGATATTATGTTAATAATAAAAAAAATCGTTCCAGTTATGGAATTTGAAAGAACAAAGAGAAACATTAAAACTTTGATGGAGGAGAGTATTCCTCGATGTTTTCCGAAATTCTTACTATGATAAAGAAATCGGAACTATTGAATTTTTTGATAAGATCTTCAAGATCTTCTTTATAAAAACAAGTTTAAATTTTTAAGTTGTTATATTACTATTTGCATATTGCATATTAATAATTGCAAACTTAAAATATATATATATAATATATTTATTGTTTTTGCGTGGATAACGTTAGCATTTAGGTAATTTGGGATAACGGTAGTAACCAACGTGCCCATCAACTTCTAGATAATGTTAAATATTTCTCATAATATTTTTACATTAATTTATGTACAGTGGAGAGTCACAAAACGTGAATGTGCCAATCCTCCTTACTTTAACTTTAGACCTAATTCAATTCCACATTGAAAGCAAACTAATTCAAATAGAGTCTAGCATAACAAAAGAATGCATTTGATAATTTGTGTAAACAAGGGCTTAGCAATCTTTCAAGACGAAAAACCCAAAGTTTATAATTTGTAAAAATTTTCCAGTTTTTAAAGAGCTATTAACATCTTGTTTTCAATATTATAATAGTATTTGTGCATGAAGCTGCAGGGTCGCATTGTGACATTGAAGTTTTAGCATCAAATTTAACAGGGTTGGCAACCTGCTTGCGAGCAGCAGGTTACCGGTTCTGCTATAAACTTTTAAATAATATAATGTAGATTATGTACTTACACAAATCTTTATTTGTTTTTACATCAGGACAACAAACAGAAACTTTAAAAAAATAATAGTGTTACGAGTAAACATCGTGTGCTCATTTAGTTCTGTATGTGTCAGGTATTTTTAAAGCGCTTCACGGTTTAAAAAAAGTAGAATATAGAAAATGCCATCAAAGTACTAAAGGTTGGGTGAGTATGCAACACAAGGCTACAAACGATGCTTAATTTCCTTTTTTTTAAGTTTAGTTTAGTTAATTTTAGTGATAAATAATTTAAAATATTTACAACAATCCGTAATAAATTTATAGACTTTTGAAAAATCATAAATGTTCGCTATGTTTAAATTACCGACAAAGATGTGCTGTATCAGGCACCTCTATACTAACAGTCTTATGATACTTGTGCACATCTGCGAAAAAAGTACCATACTTTAAGAATGTTCATCTAGTCAATTTTTGAAAATCTTGACGAAAGTCATGTCAATTACTATTTGCGGCAGGGTACTCCACTGCAACACAACACGGTTCGTGAAAAATTTCTCTCTTGGCACGCAATTGAGTACTCTTTGCTGTGCAAGTCTTTGATTATGACCAAGCATAATATCCTTTGACGACAAAGGACGATTGAATAATACATGAAAGTTTATTTCATCAAATCCACGCATGAACTTGAACATCAGAATTAAATCACCTTTTATTCTTCTTTCTTCCAGTGTCGGAAGACTTAATCTAACTCTTCGGTGCTCGGCGGTGCGATGCCTAATCTCAAGAATGGTTTTTGTAGCACAGTTTTAAACTTTTTCTAGTGCTTCTATGTCTGCCCGTTGATATGGTCTGTTATATCAGTTTTTAAAATACCTTTTTTCATATCATTATTAAAAAAATTAGTTGAAAAAGTGTCATCAATTAAATTCGCAGACTTTATAGTAACTCTGGTAGGACGATTGATGAGAAAATTCCAATTTTTTGTAAAACATCTGAGTTTGCTCTCAAAGTAGGTCTTAGTTTGAAAATCACTTCTTCAATATATTTAATCACTTTTGGAAGCACATTTTAATGTTTGTAAAAAGCTAGTAATTGTTGGGGGAAAGAGAGTTGCTGATCTAGAAAGTCCGTTGGATCGGAAAATAATTTAACGCATAATTCATTTAATTTAACCTTTTTCATTGATTTGAGGAAACAGTAGTTACGTTTTTTTCTAAATTTCTAATGACTCAATAATGTTCTGTAATATTAGCAATTTATAATTTTACCTTTAAAAATCAAGACAGAATATAAACAAAATATAACTCTTGTCCTAAAATAGGAATGCCATAACTCTATGAGCTTATTTTTGAGATTTTGGTTGTCTTGGTTAATTTTTTATCGATTACTTGATTGTTAACGCGTTGTTGTTTTTGATTTGGAGTAAGCCACTATCAATCCACTTCAAAACAACTTAAACATGCTCATATTTTTTTGTATAGTTATAAACACGTTCTATTCTAAAACTTGTATGGTCTCCTGTAAACTTTAGGAATGTGGAGATGTTTTAAAACTTATCATGTTAGTTCATTACTTGATGGGAAATCGGCTAGGGACTAGTTAGCGATATTCGAAACGATTAAGACAGCAATTTGGCTACGAAAATCGCTAAAAGAAAAGCTAGTGATTAAATAGTAAATATTTGCATTCTATTTTTATATATTACTTGTTCATATTTATACTATTTTGATTACATATTGTTATATACTTACTGTGGTGACAAACGGATTCGTAAACCAACTAGCGTTATAAAATATTAACGTCAGATTTCTATTTATATCGCCCAAACTTTTATTATTTTTTGTCTTTTTTTAAATTTTTTTTATTTTGGTAGTTTAATCTAAACAACCATGTTGATAGCTACAAACGCTACCGTATGTAGCTATCAAATAAATATACACTTGTCGTTATGTTATGCTACTACAGCTTCAGAAATGTTTTAATAATAGTGAGGCTAACTAAAGTACTATGGCGTGCATACACACCACAGCTTTTTAGCAAGCGATATTGACTACCTATAGATATATAGTTATGCTTTAGCAAGCTACAAAGCTAGAACGAGTAGCTTTAGAATCGTTGTTATGTAGTAGTTTGCGACAAAGCTATGAAACGTAGCTATTGATACATTGTAACAATATTGCTATCTAAAATGCTACGATATGTAGTTACCAACTAGCTTTAGATTTATCGTTATGTTGTAGTTTATCTACGACCTGTAGCTATCAACATACTGTAAGAAAAAACTGCTCGAAAATTGTTATACTGCTAGCTATTAACTAACAAGTCGCTAGCTCATTTCCTATCGAACATATTAACTACCCAGAAAACAATTTTATGAGCTGTGTTGCCATACATGTGTTAGATTAGAACAATGTGTTCTTGAGTATATGTATATCTTGTATATGTCTACTTCTTGCTCATGTTGTATTCTTATGTTTATTAACAGTATACTAGATCTTTAACAATTTTTTTTTTAATTATCATTAGAAAATGTGAGATTATTAGAATATGCAATAAATTTATGTATAAAAAATAATTAACTTAAGAGTTCAGTTGATTTGTTCCACGCACTTTAAGAGCTTAACTATGTTGCCCCGCACAGTTTAAGAGTAAAATTGCTTCACCCATTTCAAGAACGCAACAAATTTGTTCGTTTTTTATGAATTTTAAATCCAAAATTTTAATTAAATTCTTTTTATACCGAGACAATTCAATTTATAATAAAATTCTAATCATGTTACTTTAAATGCAATAAATATATAAAAAAAAAAATCAAAGATTTAGTTAATTAAGAAATTCATCTTTAAGTGAACAGAACAACTTCTGCTAAGTAATAATAAATGTAAAAAAATAAAATAAACGAAAATTTCTACCAATCAAAATCTTCTACAACCGATATAAATATTTATAAAGGTAACAATAGTATTAGAGAGACTTTTCCTGAATAGATTTCTCCCGAATTAATTAATTATGGAAAAATATGCATAAATTTTCATAAATAATTGGAGATGATATTGATGTTTTGAAGAAACTTAAATAATTTATTTATGTGCTTAGCGTCAGAAGCTTAAAATGCGTGCTAAAGAGCAATCCATTTGATGAAAATTGAAGGATTTACATTGCTCATCATTAAGTGCATTATAGAAGAGCAAACAAAAGGAGGAAAAGTTTTTGGTCAAAGCACGTTGTTGAGATTTTTATTAGATGCAGAAATTTTTAAAAACTTTTGAATTAAGTTGGCATTGTTTACTTCAAACTTAGTTGAAAATTTTGACATTTTACAGAAGTTTTAATAACTTATTTCGTAACTTTTTTCAAACTTGTTGGAATCATCTTCTTAAAATCCCTTCTAAGATTTAAATTAAAGACTTTTATAATTCTTATACTTTGAAAATAACTGATTTTATCATGGATATTGAAAATAAAACTTTTTATTTTGCCAACGGTGGTTTGTGGTTATAGATCATAAAGCTTTTAAAAATTTCTTCAAATCAAATATTAAAGGTTACCAATGCTGCTTCAAAAGAAAGAGTGAGTAAATAAGTTTAATTTTCAAAACAAAACAAAATATTTTGTTTTGACTTTTTGTTCGCTTAACTCCACATCATTTTAGTCTTTAAAACAAATTTACATTATTGATTTTTTTTAATATAATTTTATCATGAAATCATTATAAATCGAGTAAATAAAAAGGAATCGTAAACAAGAATAAATAATGCAAATTTTCTGAAAGAAAAATTTTCATTTGGCGAATCGCCATTTTACTTCAATCAAATAGAATATGAATTATTAAGAAAAGTTTTTCACCTGCGTCTTGTTTCTCTGCTAATAGCTTTTTTCCATGTCAAAGCTGAAACTAAAACAAGTTTTAAATAAGGAACAAAATAACTCATCTAAATGATGGTAAAATGTATAACATATATATATATATATATATATATATATATATATATATATATATATATATATATATATATATATATATATATATATATATATATATATAGACAGTCCTTATACGTGTGTGCATATATATATATATATATATATATATATATATATATATATATATATATATATATATATATATATATATAGATTCACACACACACGCACACACACACACACACACACACTTTTATTAACAAAAATAATTTTAATAATATAAAATTAGTTTTGTTCGTATATTTATGAAAGCATAATAAAAATTTAGTGACGTCAAATTGTTTTATAAAATGTCGTAATACTTTTTTGTCATTCCAGCCAAAACAATGACGGTGTGATGCCAACGCAATCTACCTTTGATCGGGATGATGAGCCGTTACAGTACTCTATAACAACATTGTACGCGGATCCTCTTCCGTACCCGTCAGGCACAAACATCTATGGACAAGCAGCTAGTTTAAACTCTTGTGCTGAACCGCTTCTAACTAATAATAATGTTTACTCCACCAATATGCAACCACCACCTTACACACCTTTAGACGAAAATAAAATATACCCATCAGCACCTTCATATGAATATGCTATTAGCTATCCCAACACGCATCAAGAATTTCAAGAACAACGTCAGAAGGAAAAAGATGACCTTGATTTATTTAAATATACTGCACCTTGCAAGAAAACTGCCTCAATGGTTATAGTAATTATCGGGATAATAATTGTTATTATTTTCATTATTTTATTGGTACTTGGAAAACTTTAATCCGTCGACAGGTTTATGTAATGAAAAAAATGTAAAACTATTTGCCAGATTAAAGAAGCTAGTTTTCAGGTTATTTATTTTACGTTGAAACGATTATTACGATTAAAAGTTAAATTTAAGCTATACGCAGGAGCGATTCTAGGAATAAAATGAGGGAAGGCGAATTCTTAAAAAGTACCGGCTGGTTTAAAAAAAAAATGAGGGAAGGCGAATTCTTAAAAAGTACCAACTGGTTAAAAAAAAAAAAGTCCTTTAAACTAAAAATCACCCGACTAAAATGACTAATCGACTATACTCCTCAAAAAACCGGGTATCAAATTTTTTTAAAACGATGTTAGTTTTCTAACAAAGGTCAGCTTGTATATTGACTTAACTTGAATGTTAGTTTTGCTTCAGTTATTTTGCGCTTTTTTTCCTTTGCGTTTTGCAGAAAAATATCAACAGTTGGTTCGCCTTTCTTAAATATTTAATTTTTAATTTGCTTAAATAAATAAAAAGAGAAAAACTTTATCAAAACAAACATGAAAATAATGTCTTTTAGTAAACTTGCATTGTTTAGTATTTATCTCTTTATTTTCCCTTTATTTTCAAAAAAATTTCACGAAGTTTAGTAAGCTCTTTAGGTTCAAGTATTTACTAAATGTTTTTTCAATAATTTTCGAATCTTGATGCATTATATTTTGAAAATTACTTAACCTGGTAACCATAGATAGAGAACCTGGTAACCATAGATATAGAAATAAATAAAAAGTTTACCTAAGTTTCACAACAAATTTTTTTTTTTTCAAATTGTTTCATATTTGTAAAAAAAAATTGGATAAGCAAATTTTTGATAAGAGTCACTAATTTATTTCACAATTTTTCCATTTAAATAAAAGTATTCCATTTAAAATCAAAATGAAATTTTAAAATAAAAAAAGTTTTTATGATTTATTATTTCAATAAAAGTCTTAATGAAATAAATTTAGAAATGAATATCACCAGTTTAAATACTTAGATATTTTTAAAATTCTTAGTAGTAAATGAGAAGATCGTCAGTAACATTAAAACAACAGCAAGAGAGGTTACAAAAGAAAGATGTTTAAAATGGTGGTACAAAAAGACTACGTCTTTAAATAATGAATATAATAAGGTTTTAATTGAAGTTGTTAGAATTTTATACCATAACTCGGTAACAATTATTCCTGGATAATGCATGTATAGAAAGCATAGAGCCGTTGAAAAAAACAGCGGATTTAAAATGTTGAGCTTCAAAGTAAGAGAGTATGATATTGAGTAAAAAAGAAAGTTACATTTTCTTATGTGGACATTTTTATTTTGCCCCTTAATTGACTGGAACGATTTCGTCGGTTAACTGGAAAACATGAAAAAACGCAGTTGTTTTTTAAAAATAAAAAAACTGAATATAATTTAGATAACAGTTTTAATAACAGTTAGAAATTCGAAATTTTTTAACTTAATACACTACCCGCCACCACTATCCACCGCTTCAACCACTATCCACCGCTTCAACCACTATCCACCGCTTTAACCACTATCCACCGCTTCAACAAGAATTAAATTAACATCATTTTCATACTTATTTTTGACAACTTTATTCAAATAAAATTGGAAATCAATCTTAAGCAAAAAAATATTGGCATCATGAAAGGAAGTATATTAATATGATATGATATATGTATCATAAAGGGAAGTATATTCATATGATACGATATGATATCATAAAGAGTAGTATATTAATATGATATGTTATGATAAATGCATCATAAATGGAAATATATCATTATGATTAAAACTTAAACTAAATTAACTCAGAAAAGCTTTTTGATAATCTCAACGCAGGCAATATAAAAATTGGTTACAACATTATGATATGGATTGCGTGATGTTGGTGTATGATACAGCGTTTATGGTATTAGTGTATGATATAGCATGTATTCTATACATTCCGCAAGCAAATATTAATAAAATTAAAAAACATCTAGGCTTGATAAAAAAAACTATCTGTATTCAGATAAAACTAAAAATATTATGAATCAAGTTCAGGAGTTCTAAATATTAGGGATGCGCCGAACGTTCGGCAAAACCGAACGTTCGGTTCGGTCGAACCTTGGCAAAAGTTTGGCCGAACATGCAAAAAATGCAAATTTTGCAAAATATTTTATTTTTTCTTAGATTAGACTTCAAATTTAACTCATTTGTACTGTATCAGGTAGCTATGGTAAAATAAGTTAAATTTTAATATAAAATTTAATGATTTATTTTATTATATTATTTTTAATGTATTTAATTTACACATCGCGTACATAAGCACAAGATCCATAGATAAAATTAAATAAAGAGTAAATAAAAAAGTATATATACAGTCATCTACAACAACCCATCACTCGGACAGTATTAATATTCTATTAACCGAACCAAAAGATAAATTTCTTTTCACTGTCATTTTTTGATAGTTCCAAAGAAAGCTGAAGGTTTCTGAAGAAATCTGTTTTACGGCGCTAAAAAGAACTGTAAACAGTCCTACAAAAACATTATCCAATACTAAATAAAAAATTTGCTTTTGGAATTGGGATTTCAAAGGAGATTTGCCTACCTCACTCATTTTACTCACATTTTTATTGTAGAATTGTTTTCTGCTATCGTTCCTAAACAATTTTATTTCTATATCAAGGCTAGACGCAACAAGCTTAGCTTCATTCAACATTGCTTTCCAACTGTCACGAATAACTACTAATTGTGAAAGTAAGCTTTCTATATTTGAAACCTCCATCCCCAACCAGGAAAAAGAAGTTTTATAGAATTTTTATAAACTTTTGGAACATATGGTCTATAGAAATTCTATAGAATTCTATAGAATTTCTGTAGAACCTCTCTTAATTTCTATAAAAATTCCAATAGAACTTTTTTTTCTACTTTTTATTTTATAGAAAAAAAGTTTTATAGCAATTTCTATAGAAATTATTAGACATTCTATAGAAATTTTATAGCGTTTCTATAGAATTTCTATAGAGCATATGTTCCAAAAGTTTATAGAAATTCTATAAAACTTTTTTTCCTGGGTTTCTAAAGTCGCGTTACTGGCTTGAATGACTTTGTTGCAAATGTAAATAGGAATTAATATTCTGTGCCACACAACTGACATTATGATACAGATAAAGGTACTGATATAACAAATTGCTACACGAATCTCATTTCTAGCTTTTGGAGTAAGATTTAGCTGGAGCAAGTCTAAAAAAGCCAGCTTTACTCCTGGAAGGTGAGCTACAAATGGTTTGACAATCTCTATTCAATCGGACCCCCTGGTATCATATATGCCGTAAAGGGAACAAAATATGCTTAGATAATTTTCCCACAGGACTACACGTGAATAAGGTATATATTGTTTACATAGTTCCGAAGTAGGTTTTGGCTTTTGGAATACATTCAGTAGCATCATTACCACATAAGTTAAATGTGTGGTATGCCCAAGGAGAAAACATAGTAGCAGGACACAGTTATTTTATTATAGCTTGTGCCCCATTGTATTTGTCTGACATATTTAGCGTATTCTCATAACTTAAACGTAAGATCCGTGGTTCAAACCCCACTTCTGGACAAGTTTTGCGACAACGGTTGGGAAGGAGGCGTGAACTTCCTATTAAATGCTCTTCCGCGGTGCTCTGTGATAAGACCGTGAGGATTTCTTGGGGCACCTAACGTTTTTGTAATCATTTCAGCAATTTTAGAACCATTTTTATCATTACAATCTATAAATTTCAATAATCGTTCCACAATTTCATATCGCGATTCATGGCGAACTTGGTAATGTAAATTAAATGTTGTTTGCTCAACATGTGATGAACCTGTTGTATAATCTACAGTTATTGCGAAGTACTTTGCAGAACGTCGTTGCAGAATGTCTTGAAAACATGTTGCTTAACAAGATCAGAACATTCTGCTATAAAATCATTTTGGTAATCATTTAAGAGGTAATGTACTTGCAGTCTTTCACCATTTTTTTATGACTCAGCCACTTTAAGAACGTGTTCCTTTAGAATAGGGTCCCAGTTAGAAAGCAACTTTATCAGACCTAAAAAGTCTCCACTGTTTTAGTCACCAATGCGTTGCGAAGATCCCTGAAAAGCCAGACTACGTTTTACTAAGAAAAGAATAACATTAATAATTCTTCTCAAAATTTAGTACTATTTTCTGATTCCACTTTAATTGTTGATTCAATAAAAATATCATACCGCCTTGCATTGAAAGACTTCACTCTAATTCACGCCATGCTAGATAGCATTCCCTATGCTCATTACTCTTTTTATAATCTGGAATATTGTTGCATAATTTCTGCCAATCGGAACTCGCTGGCCAGCCTTCAGTTAATACAAATTTGGAAGTAATACTTAGCTTGGAACAGACATTGTTCCAAAATAACAGGCAAGGAAAACAATTTAAAGAAGTCTTATGCTTGGTCCATACAAGCCAGTCTCGGGTACGCTGTTCTGCATTAATGTTTCTAAACTTTAATATACCTTTCGGAAAATTTGATTATTATCATCTTTAGGCAAATTTAAAGGTACTTAGGTCGTTAGAACTCCCCTATTAAAAAAAAAAAAGAAGAGTTTTTTTAAATTTTATTTTATCAAATGTTCAAAATAATGTCCATCATTATCTAAACAAAGTTGCATCCTTTCAAGCCATTTGTCAAACGTTTTTTTACTCTTCTTTTGGGTATACTTTGAAGTAGCTTCGTTATGCGAGTTTTTCGACGTCAGTATCGTCATCAAGATTTTTTTTTATCAAGTCGAATAGCCAATAATCGGCTTGGTTTAGACAATTTGTGACAGTTTCAGTCACATGGGGTCGAGCGTTATCATGGAGAAATTTGAAATTTTGAGTGCCTGTTTTAGGTCTTTGCTTATTTATTTCGCATACAAGAGGTTTCAAACAATTTTTTATATAATATTCGACGACATTTTTTTCGTCTTACTATATAGTAAGACGAAAAAAATGTCGTCGGTTTTTAATTGGGTCGGTTTTTAATTTGGTCGGTTGGTAATTGGGTCGGTGAAGGTGAAAGTCCGAGAACTATATAGTTCTCGGACTTTCACCTTCACCGACCCAACTAGCATTAGCCGACTTGTGTCCAACTTGTCTCAAATAAAACCACAACTCATCCCCTGTAATAATATCACATAGTCTCCATGGGCCGTTTCTGAAAAGGGCTAAATTTTCCTTACATGCCTCAACTCTATTCTTGCGATTTTGATCGATTAACTCGTGGGGTATCCATGATACCCCACGAGTTAATCGATAACGTGATGTTAGTTTTTTAAGTGCGTTGTGAATGATTTCGTTGATTGTAAAACGATTAATCGATGTTAGGGCTTCAATTATATCATGTGTTGCATGCGGATTTTCTTCAATAATGGCTCGCACACGTTCAATATTCTCAGCTGTATACGTGGTTCGAGAGTGCCCTGAGTGAGGATCATCTTCGAGACTCTCTCTACCATCTTTAAATAAAGTAGCCCACTTGGCAACTGTACTATATTTTGGAGCTTGGTTACCATGAACTAAAACCAACTCATCGGATATGGTTGTGCTGAAACTCCAAGTAGGAGCGCGGGTTTTAATATATGCTCGATATTCAAATTTTTCAATTTTTAATTTTTTTTTTTAACGTATATAATAAAATTTAAATAACTTTTTAATAAACATTCAAAATACTTCAACAAGTACTTAAAATGTTCATAATTAAACACAGGTTAAAATGATATATAAATATTTAATTATTTCCTGTCTCATTGTATTTTTACAGATGAAGTTCTACAAACTTTTCTAACGACCTAAGTAAGTCAATATGACCTCTGGTAAAAAATTTATTTCTTATTGAGAAGGAAATTCTGTTGTAATGAATTCAATGTCAAGTTTTGTACTTAATTAGTGAAGTGAATCATTACTTAACTTAGAATTTTCTGTAGCACCAGGTATAGGTTCTGAATCAATATCTGTCAATCATATTTGTAAAAGGCTCAAATTTTTTTTTTTTTTGTTTCTACTTCATTTTTAAGATGGCTTCTTTAAATGGAAATCAACAATGTAACAAATAGTTGAGATAAAATTCAAAAAATTTGAAAATGAAATAGTTTAATATTGCGTATTATATCAATAAATCATTGTTAATAACATTATTTATAATCAAAGATGTTAAAGAAATGTATAAACTAAAGAAAACAAATAAAAATTTATATTTATTTCATTTATTTTACAATCCATATTTTATAAAGTTCTATTTTAAAATTAATACAATTTAACATTGCTTTATCGAGCTAGCATCGCATAAGTGAAAACTAACTACCCAGTCGGCAAATTTAGTTGTAAATGCGCATTAGAAACTCGTTTAAATACGTATCGATGTGGTATGTATGTTAGCCATTTTATCGTGTCGAATACGCATTAGAAATACGCATTAGATGCGTATAAAGACAGGTATACAATACGACGCCTACTAAGTATCAAACTCGCATTTGAAACTCTTGTAAACACGTATAAAACACGATAACCAGAGAATATTCAATACGATAAAAAAAAATTATAATGATAATGACTAGCAGTGAGCAACCCGTAATACGGGTTATGAGTTATTAAATCATTAATAACAATAAAAACACATTAATAACTTGATATATTATCTAAAAAATTAAACACAAATTTATATGTAAATATTTTAACTTTGACTCCCTATCAGCAACATCATTGCTTATAGTTAAAGACGAAGATCGCAATTAACATCAGTTGAGTTCTTTTTAAAATCTGTCACAACACAGGTACCAGAAACGGAAAGTCAAGTAAAGCCTGCAAATACCTAAAAAATGAAATAAAAAAAAAAAAAATTAATTACAAAAGTACTATTTGCATTTTATTGTTAGTAGAATTAGGATAATAATAAAAGAAAATATATACTTTGTGTCGACAGAATAATTAAAAAAGATTATAAAAAGGCTAGACAACACAATGTAGTAACACTGGCAAATAACACCACAACTTAATAAAATATTTTATTAACTTAAATACTTGGACTGAAAAGATTTTATTTATTACAATATTTGAACAATCGAGGGACAATTATAGTTAAACAATTTAAACAATTATACCATAAAATAGCAAGCAAATCGTAAAATATTTCTTAGAAATGATCTATTTTTTTCATTTGACTACTATTTTCAAGTTGCCTATAAGCATTTATATTATAACTTCGTTGAGCCTAATACTATCTATTTCAATTTAACTATTATCATTAAACATATTACCAGTAATCTTATATTGCTGCAACTGAATAAATGAATGTAAAAGAATCTTACAAATTGTGATCTTTTCTAATCAAAGACTTTATTTAAACTTAAGATTTATTGAAATCCATATCTTTTTATATGTTTACATACATTAGTCGTTTATCAAAAATATTAAACAACATTTATTTACATCAATTATTTTTAATTAAAAAAGAATCTAGACTACAATGCACAAAATTATTTTTACTTTAATGCATAAAAATAATAAATGCACAATCTTGTATAAAAAAATGAAGCAATGTCAATCAGTATATTTTACTCTAAATTAATTATTTAAATAATTATATATATACATATATATATATATATATATATATATATATATATATATATATATATATATATATATATATATATATATATATATATATATATATATAGGGAAACATGGGGTAAAATGACGAATGGGGCAAGATGACGACCTACAGTTATCTCTTAAGCAAAACTAAATATAACAGTTGATTTTAGCTGAAAGGGAAGTAGATTAATTTTACTAGATTTATCAATGGTTTCTTTTTAAATATTATTTTTGTGACAAAAGCTAAGTATTAAAAAAGTTTTTCCGACATTGAGAAAAAAACTTTTTATGCTCGTTTGACTTGATTTATTACATTGTTACATCACCAGCTAAAGGTATGTTTTAATTTTTGGGACAGACTAAGATACAGGCGTTTTTTGAAACAGTCATCATCTTGCCCCATGTTCCCCTATATATCTATTCACATACCTTTAAAAAGTGGTATTACACTTTACACAATGAAATATGGAAATATATCATTTTTTTCAACTACTTTCAGAAGAAATTTATTTATTTTTTCTAGTCTGTTATATTTTCTTAGAAAGAATATTTATAAAGATACAGAGAAATATAAAATATACTGAAATATAGACAGATTTATGTTTATAAAATTTTGTGTCAACAAATTACAGTCAGTTTTCCATGTTAAATACATAAAATATATATCTAATATAACATATATCATATATCAAATGAATCCAATATAAATTAAAACAAAATAGTAAACTTACTCAAATCAATATCAGTTGTACTGTGTGAAGTAACTAAAAAACACTTCAATTCTTTTCAATTGCTCTAAAAAATAACTTTCAGCTCTTTCCAATTGCACTAAAAGAAAAAAAAAAACTTACTTAGATAAGTTGCCAAGTTCTTAAGAATCTGAAAACAAATAAGTAAAAAAACAAAGAACAAACAAACATTTATTTGTTAAAACTACTATATTTAAACAAATTAAGTTTAAAAGTGTAACGCCAATTCTCTTTAAAGGCTAAAAAAAATTTTCAGCTCAAATTTGCTTGCATACCTTGCTTGTAAAAACCATGTGAATAAGAAACACATTTAGAAAAGCCAAGAAACTACTTAAAGATGACATATGCAACATTGAAGTTTGAACGTTCACTGGACTAATTATAAGCAGATGTTTTTAAAAATTCATAAAAATTTACATATATTCGTTCTTTTATATTGCACAAATCCATCATATGATAAATCTGAAATGAAAAAATGTAATGGATAAGTAAATACAAAGAAAAACATCATATATGAATCACAAATCAATATATCAGATAGAGATAAGATGTCATGATAAGAGAGTATTAGTTGTTAAATATTGTTATTTCATGTTAGCTTTTAGAAAACAATTCATGTTGGTACGTCATGGTTCTAAAAATTCAAATTAAGATATAAACAAAATGTATATATGGCAAAATGATTTTTCTTGAGTGGCTTTTACTGAACGATTAAAAGCAGTGAGTTTCAATAATAAAACCACTTATAATTTTTAACAATAGACACCAACATAAAGGTAAGCCAAATGTAACAACATTAGTAACATAAATAACAACTTTATGCAAAATCTTGCTCAACACGTTTGCCAAGTCACACACTTTGAAAACATGGTCCATAAATATTATAAGAAGTGTTTATATATGTTATATAAATTTAAATAAATATATTGTGTTTTATATTGTTCTCAATTACCCATATAAAACAAAATTATAAAAATATTGCCTTGGCTATACTGTTCATAAATTAGACATTTTTTACTTGTCTAACTTATTTAACGAAGTGCACCAACGAGAAGTTAAGCCATAGGACTTTGCACTCGATCTGTAAACTGTCATGTGGCCTAAAGTTAGCCCTCCATTTCTGGATTCTTTCCTTTTCTTGATAGGCAGTTAGTGTAAAGTATTTGTATTGTTGCCTTAGGTTAGCCCTCCATTTCTGGATTCTTACCTTTTCTTGATAGGCAGTTAATGTAAAGTATTAATATAGTTGCCTTAGGTTAGCCATCCATTTCTGGATTCTTTACTTTTCTTGATAGGCAGTTTATGTAAACTATTAATATTGTTGCCTTAGGTTAGTCCTCCGTTTCTGGATTCTTTCCTTTTCTTATAGGCAGTTTATGTAAAGTATTAATATTGTTGCCTTAGGTTAGTCCTCCATTTCTGGATACTTTCCTTTTCTTGATAGGCAGTTAGGCCAAATTTTTTTTAATAGGGTTTTTTTTTTTAATTTTTAATGTTGGTTTTTCTAATTTTCAATAAGTATAAGATAAACTTAAATATAAAATAAAATACACGAATATAGTCAATAAACAAAAAAGAAATTAATAAACTAATATTAGGTAAAAACCAATTCTAAGTGTCGTTCCCCCTAAAACAGAAAAAATATTTAAAACTCTTTCCACATCAGGAATTATTTATTGATGAATAGACATCAGAGCTAAAGAATTAAATCTTGACTCTGTCATGCGGTTTCGCATATAAGTTTTAAGTCTGCATATAACAGAAATGCTCCTCTCGTATTCACATGTAGTAATTGGAATTGTTCCCATTATTAAAAAACCTTCCCTAATGTTTGGGAAACCCCTCATATCAATAGACTTTAAAGTCTCTGTAATAGTGGATGGGATCACAGATAGATTGTTCCAAAATGTTTCCCACAAATCTAATTCAGCATGAATTGATGTAGGATGAGGCATATCCGATATATAAAAATGTAAAAATTCCATAAAATCTGACTTCCAAAAACATTTTTCTTTTTTTTTTTTGCAACAGTTGCAGGAATACCAGATAAACCTTTGTAAACAATCATCTTACCTTCATCAAATCTATCTTCTAATTCATTAATTAAATGATCTAGAAGAGGAGATGTGATGGAATATTTGAAATAATCTGAAACAATGTCAGAGGGATAATTATCTCTATAAACTTGTCTGCCACAGAACCTTGGTTTAACTTCTGAAACATCAAGAGTCTTAGCTAGGTCAAGAGCAATTAAGTACCATTCATTATGATAGACATCAATATTTTTTTTTAAATCTAAAATTTGAGTTTTCAAACAATTTATTTCATTACACTGTTGTGATATATCAAATGCTTTAGTTTGGAGAACAACAGTTATGGCGTAGAAATAGTCCATTATTTGTTTTGTTAAAAATAAGCTCACAATAAAAGAAAAATTTGTCATAAGATTTAAAAAACATGAAGCTTTTGAAGAAGTATCAATATTATAACTCTTACCTTCATTATATGCCATTTCTTCCATGGAATGAAAAACGGATATGTAGTTATCAAAAAAAACATCCAGACCTTTAAGTTTCTGAACCCATCTAGTTTGACATGTATCAATTAATTTTGCTTGACCAGGAAAAATGAATTTATTGAGACAGCTAGCACGTTTAGGTGATAAGTTAAAAAAATATGATATATCTTTGATTTGATCAAGAGCATTTCTAACACTTTGAACATTGCATGATTTACTAATAACTAAATTAAGTTTATGGCAAGCACAGTGAACAAGTATTCTTGTTCACTGTGCTTGCCATAGCCTTTGAATTGATAAGTTTAATTCTAGATGAAATACCTTTTAATTTACCAGACATTGCCCCAGCACCATTATCCCTTGACCTCTACATTTTTGGATATCAAGACCAAGATCATCAATTGCAGAAATTATGTTTGCGCAAGACTAAGACCAGTTGTACCAGATTTACATTCAATAAACCGTAGAAACTCTTCACAAATAACATTATCACAGTCAATGTATCTTATAACTAGAGATAGCTGTTCAACATTAGAACAATCAGAGGCTCCATCACACAAGATAGAAAAATAACCTGACTTTTTAATTTTCTTAATTAGAACTTCTTCAATTGTTTTTCCACAGCATTCAATAAGTTTGTTTTGTGCGATTTTAGATATATAAGCTGCATTTTTAAGAGCAGAACGAAATGGTGCTCAAGAACTTTATCACCTGCTTCAATACGAAAATTTAAAAGTTCTACAAAGTTACCTATACCAATGTTGTCTTTACATGTTTCTCCAATCTGTGGATGATACTTACTGTCATCACGATGACCTTGAAAAGCAATATCGTTGCGGCCAAGAAAAGTAATTGTCTTTATAATTGGAATTAATTTAATTCGATTACTTATAATAAGTTTTTTTCTTAGATTATCTATGTCAACTTCAATCAGATTTTTTTTTGAATTAGATCTAGATTGCAGCATGTTCAGACAATGCATTGACATTTGATGAAGTCAACAATTATTATTGTGATCCATATAAGCACAAGTTTCATTACCCCATATTTTAAAAGGCTTTTGAATAATGTTGATTATTTTGGTATTGTTTGGAATTCTGTTACCCAACAGTGTACATGGAAGGCAGTATGCTCTATCTTCAATCTGTGAGTAAGCTAACCAGGAATATTCAAGAACCCATTTATGTAAAAATGATCGTTTTTTTTTTTCACCAGAAACAGGAAAAACAAAAGACAAGTTAGGAATAAATATTTTATTAACTAGATCTAATAACATTTAATCATCTTTGCCAGCAGATAGATGTCCACTGCGCTCATAGTAAGTAGAAACATCATAAAAAGGAAGACTTGAAGACTGATCTGATGCACAAGGATTACAATTAAGTAAGATTGGATTAGGAGTAATATCAATACTTACATCTATAATTTTAGTTTCATTATCTATGCAAAACTTTATGTGAGATTGAACTAATGATTTTTTATTTGAAAATAGATTTTTTGGAGGTTGACAAGATAAATTAAGAACCTTAGTGGTAGCAGAAGAATGCGATAGAACACTTGGCAAAACTGAACACGATCCTCTTTTTAAATCACTTTTGATAAATTTCTTTAAGCATAAAACTTCTCTTTTCACAATAGGGACAAAATGATTTGGTGACCACATATCTTTATCCTTGGAAATAGAGCGACAATCAGTGTTACACCATAAAATACTCAGAATTTCTTTATTTTTTTTATGATCACCACGTGGGTATATACTCACATTAAATAACTTTTTATATTTTTCAAGTCCAAATTCATGATAAACAAAACGAATTTGCTTATTTAACACTGTAGATAATGCAATTAAACAAAGAAAAGAAGCAAATCTATTGTTTCTGGCTTTTGTTATAGGCTTCTCTTTTTATAAGTTCAGAAATATTTATATCATTTAATTCTGTAAAAGAATCAGAAGACTCAAATGAAACACATGCCATGAAAACACTAGAGAGTGAAGAAAAACTTATAGATTCCATTTGGTTTAAGATTATTAGGTATCTTGAATAAAAGGTTGCTTTCTCAAACAACTCAACAGAAGTTAATAGTCGAAGAATTTCATGTGTTTTATCTGATGAATTTATTAATAAAGCAGTAGAGTTGTAAAGACAGTTACCATTTTCCATTGACCTGTAAAGTCATATCATAATTAAACTAAATATAACTAAAAAAAACATATTTAACTAAAGGTTATTTGTTAAGAATTATTATATAATAAACAAAATAAAACATAAAAAAACGATTTTAAACTCATACTTTAAAACAATATAGTCTTCATTTTTTTTTTAGCATGGGAATAAAAGCTTCCATTTCAGAATTTCTTAAAGAAAGAAGATCTTTGTTTACAACAGGAAACTTTGAATTTAAATCTTTGAGATTATTACGAAGCTTTACTTTGTAAGTCGTAATATTAGGCAAATGTTTGGCTTTAATGGCATTGGATAGCAACAAATCCATAATTGCAAACAAAAATAAAACTTGTCTTAAAAATTACTTGAAACTAATTTTTGATAAAACTTCAATTAAATACTTATACCTTTATTTTAGAGCTTTAATTATTCGTATAAAGTAATTACGAATAATTAATGCGTTATTTGAATAATTAAGGATTCATTTTTATATATAAACGGAACCGAGAGAACCCTTTTGATCAAACGTTCCTGCAATTTTTTTTTTGTTGTCTACCGGAAATTCGGGTCAAATGACTCCTGAAACAATAGGGATTTTTTTGGCCTTAATTACGGCAACCAAAATAAATACATTTCAATAGCGATTGATTAAAAGGGTTCTTACGGTTCCGTTTACTTTAAAAAAAGAATCCTGATTAATAGCGGCGTTTTGAAACATCACGGAGGAGAGCGAAGTCTTTGAAACATTGTTAAAGCCGTGTATGTTTTTCTATAAAGGCAATATTTATTTTTTTAAAGAACTCATATATGCATATAAGTATACTATAAATTTAAGTTTAGTATTTTTTATATTATGAAACGGAATTTTTTATAACTTCTTAGAATATTATGGGTGAATCCTGGGCAACACAGGATACCCCCTAGATACGCCCCTGATGTTAAATATCTTAAATATAAATTATAGCTTATAAAAATCAATATGAAAAACTTCGCAAAAAAGCCAAACAAATTTACTACTCTGACTTGCTTATGAAACACAAACATAATTCAAGGCAGGTTTGGCAAATAATGAAAGAAATTACTGGCAAATATAAAACAAGCACAAATTCGATGCCGAATGCTATAAAAGTAGAAAATAAATTTTAACTTTTTTACCCAACCTCTAAAAAGAGAATCCAAAATATCTTGCCTAACTCATTAATTGACAATACAATCATAAAAAGAGAAAAACTTACGAAGTTCTTAGGAGTCTTGATAGACGAAAACTTATCTTGGAATCAACAAATTGATAATATTTCCATGAAAGTTGCTAAAAGCATTGGAATTCTATATAAAGCTAGATATATACTAAATAAACACCAACTAACTCAACTATATTATTCATTTATTCATTGCCATATAAACTATGCTAATATTATATGGGGAAACACTCACAAAACCAAACTTAAATCTCTCTATCGGCATCAGAAACACGCAGCTCGCATAAATAATTTTGCAAATCGTTTTTCAAACTCAGCACCACTTCTTATAGAAATGAAAGTTTTAAATATAAACAAACTAAATTTTTTTTTTTTTTTCAAAGTTTTAAGTTTGCCGTTTAAAATAATTACAACTCTCGTATTGGTAAAATATACACATGGCGGGGGCAAGAAGAAGACGAAATAGTCTTATCGCCAAGCTCCCAATAATATTTTTTAATAAATATTTTTAATATTTTATGTTTTAATGTAAAGAAAAATCTTCTAGTGTATTTATAAATCTCTATAATTCGAAACCCAAAAACAAATATGAACTTCGTTGTAGTAAAAATATTCAAGAGCCATTTTGCAAAACAAAAATTGACCAATTTTGTATTTCTTATTGTGGTCCATTTCTCTGGAATAAAGTAGTATTACCTAACTTGGATTTTTCTTTCAAGTGGTCTTTTTCTTCCTTTAAAAAGAAATTCAAAGAAATATTATTTTCAGCACAAAATAAATTCATCTATTTTTAGTATTACAAGTTAATATGATTTAATACATTATTTTTGTTTACTGTATAAAGAATATAATTTATACAACATATATTGAATACTTTATATTATAATATTATTCAATATTAAGAATGTTATATACCTATATTATAAAATATCATGTTAAAACTTGCTTAATGTCTGAAGAGTATTATAACGCATATGTAATTTATTAATGTACTAATTTTTTTTATTTAGATTCATGATAAGATCATGTGATCTTCTGGAAGTTCTACCAGTAATAAATTCATTGTAATTTTACCTTGTTCATATTTTTCTGGAAAATAAGTTAAAAAAAAAAAAATTTAAATTATGTTGATGAATTTAAACTTAGTATAAGATAAAAAAGTTTTTTATATTAGAAAATTTATTTACATTAGTGCCCTCACGTTTGGACAATTAGTGGTGCAAACGTTTTAAGTTTTTTTTTGTTCCCAGGTTTCCACCATCGTATTTTTTGCAAGGCCTCCTCATTTGGCATAGATATGAACATACTTAAGTTTGGAGTTTGCACAATGTGTACAAGTATATAGGTCATTAAAAGGAGAGTCCAAATGAATCTTTTAAGCCTTTTAACAATAAACAAGTTTTTACTGCAGAAGATGAAAAAGTTAATCAATTTTCTTACTACTTGCATCATAAACGAACTATGGACTTTCAACTAAGTCAACACAATTATTGACATTTGAGTTTGCTGTAAAAAAATAATAAAATCTGCCCATTATCACGGATCAAAAATTGCAGGAAATGCTTGGTTGCAAGGTTTATGAAAAGACAACCAGAATCTAAAAAGTGATATTAATTTGATCCTAATGACATATATAATGTTAATGAACCCAAGGGCCGACGACACGGGTTTCAAAATGGAGGGGCACAATCATCAATTTTTAAAAAAGTCCTCTATACCTCGAATTTTCTCATAAAAAAAAAAGTTCCTTTATAAAAAATGTGGGGGCACGTGCCTCCCTACCCCCCTTACCCCACCCTGTATTATCGGCTCTGGAAACTGGTTTAACAACGGTACAAAAGCCAGTAAAAGTGTTAACAGGTAAAGGAAGCAAACAAGTAGAAAGAATCACATCTGCAGAATGAGAAACACTGGTAACTGTATGCTGTGCTTAAAATGCAATTGGAAACTCTATTTCTCCACTATTTGTTTTTCCTAAGGTAAAACTTTATGATTACATGATAAAGGATTGTCCTCTTTAATGAGTGGGATTTGCAAATTCTTATGGTTAGATGAATTCAGACATTTTTATAGAATGGCTCAAACATTTTCTGAGGTATTCAACTGTTTTCTCATGCATCTTCAGCTTTATTTTTTATCTCGACTGCTATAAAAGTCATATTTTTGTTAGAACCTTGGACCTTGCAATTTAACATGTAGTTACAATGCTATGTTTTCCTCCAATAGAAATGTCTTCGGACCGTTGAAAAGGTTCTACAATGCTGCATGTGACAATTGGATGATCACAAATCCAAAACATATGAACATTTAAAATACTGTTTCAATAGTTCTCGAACTATATACAAAAGCTTTTACAGAGCATTGCTTCATTATTCTTACCTGAAGTTTTAAAACCTTACCCGAGCATCTGCTAGAAAAAGAAGTCTTAAAAGTAGGCAACTAAAAACAAAGATCTTGACTGATACTCCAATCAAAAATGAAATTCGTTTGTCAGAAGAAAATAAAAACCTTAAACAAAACTAACCAACAAAAGGAACTCATAACAAAAGATAGAAAAAGGGGAGAAGTTAAAAACTAGTTACTTGGGAATAAAAAAAAAATGTAAAGTAGGAACAGATTTACGACTTGACTTTGACAAATGATGGGTAATATAAAAAAAAATAATCTTGTAAACTTTAGTCTTAATAAAAGTCTTGTATAATTCTTATATAGTTTTTGTAAACTTAAAACTGTATTCTTATAGACTTTATAAACTTTAAGTGTAAAAGTTTATATATATATATATATATATATATATATATATATATATATATATATATATATATATATATATATATATATATATATATATTTAGCAGTATTTGACGGGCTTACTTTCAAACATAAAATTGTGGTAATTTTTTTAATGAAATTTTTGAAACTTTATTCACTGGAATGAGATTGTAATTATATATTTTATAATAACTTTACTTTTTTTTTAAATGTATTGTATAATATACACAAAACTAAAGTATTTATAGCACTTAGGTATGGCAATATTAAACATGTAAATAATGTTACTTATATAAGATCAAAGCGCCCCAAGTTGGAGATCATAAACCCCACTGCATGGGGTACACTGATTTTTTGTAAGGTTGTAGTTAAGTTGAAATAACAAAGTTCATCAAATTTTTATTAAAATATTTATGTACTCTTTAAGACAGATTGTTCTAGTTTAAATTTGTAGTTTATAAGTTTTTATATCTATATCGGGTTGTTTACAGTTTACAAAATGCTGCTGCGGCAATCAATGCGCCCCCTTCTTCCCTGTTTGAAATTCATTTTAAATATTTAAAACTTGCAAAAACCGAGTACTCCAGCAGCAAGTGGTTTTGACATTAACTGAAAAACTGTAATTTTGTTTTTTGATATAGGCAAAGGCATGTCTGCAATCAATAGGGTTTTTAGATTCATGAACACAATTCCACCAATCAGCAGCTTTTCAACACACAAAGTATGAAATCGCTAATAATCATGTATTCTTTGCTGATGTTAAGATGAAAAAACAGCAGTTGAACTAAAACAGGTGACTGTGGTCTCATGTTGCTAAATGAGTTTGTATTCTTAACTTTAGTTGACTAAGGTAAATTTCATTAATTGTTGTATTAAAACCAAGCAATATACCATGTGTGTCGCTTGAGAGATTAAAAAAGACTCCAATAAATACTCTGCTTTTCTTGAATACCATGGTTTTGACATAAATCTTGAAGGGTTATCCGAAGCGATGGAGTTCCAGACATAGAGGAATTGCTTGTTTTTTTTTTTTTTTGTTTTTTTTTGTTAGTTCACCTCCCCAAGGCCCAGAAGGCCACTACAGACGAGGAGGTTACTTAATTGTGGTTATAACCCTCTCTCAACTCTATAACTCCGAAACACGAACCTTGACGAACAAGGCCGCTGCGCGGAGAAACAAGTTGATGTTATAAACCATTAGACAAATTTTGAAACTGTAATACAATTTTTGTTACAATTCACAGTCTTTTGAATGATTTTGCCCGTTTCCGGTCCAAATAGAGTCCAAATAGGATCTCTAAATAAAAAATTATTTATTTCTTTGTGACCTCCTTTCAGAATATGTAACATGATTATACTTATATAGGATAGAAAAAAATTTAGGATTAAGATTATAAGACCACCATAAACAATATACCCGTACTAACTTTTTTCAGTATCAAGAATAGGGTAAAGCGCCCAGTGATCGTCACTTTTTTAGATTGATCCAATAGAAATGTTTAATTCTTGCTCTTGTATTTGTAATTTTTCTAATTTCTTGTATTTTTATAAATTATAAATCTTCTAGTCTTAGCCTACAGATCGAGAGTTGGTCAATACCGTCCGGTCTTTACGATACCCATAGAATAAATGACCTCCGATAATAAAACGGGGCTATTGCAGCCCAAAGAGCCTAATGGCAACCACTAGTAAGAAACTTGTGTTTGCTATCTGGGAATTTTTAATTTTGCTAGTATTTGCCACAATCAATTTTTTAAAATAGATATTTATTTTTCTTTTCGACTGGGCACTTAGCATACATCATTTTCTTTTGTTTGAAAGCTCAAAGGCAAAGTAGACATTATTTTTGTTTTTGAAATATCAGAAGAAGAATAACGGCAATTAATTCCAATTGTAATAACGGCAATTAATTCCAATTGTATTCTCTTGGGAGAACTTGGATTTGTGAATGTGCTGGTTTGTGTCTCCAATCACATGTTTTGTTTAAACGCAAAATCAAACCAGTTTTTTCGTTTGCTAATTTTTGGCACGTCAAATCTGGGACAATTTTATACAAAGTCATCACAGCTTTTTCAAATTCTGTTGAAATATTTTAAATACTACTTTTAGTAGAGACTATGTTACAAAATGTTACACAAATTAATTAAAGAACATATAACTGTAGAAAGTTGTTTAAAACTTAACTAAGTTATAATTTGTTCCAATTCTATATTGTGTTTACAAAATGTATTTATCACTTACAGGTTTATGTATGACCCAATTGCCTGTGCTTCAGTGAAACCTATTTGAAGAGATTTCTCACTTGGCTTAGTCTGAGTACTTTTATTCAAATACAATATTCATTCTACTTGGGTTGAAGCTTCAACAAAGCCACCTTGAATGACACTCTCAAGAAGGCGCTCATCTTCAGCATGTTCCTCGTGTAAGGTTAACTTTGTGTAATCAATAGCATCAGAATTAAATGGCTGTAATTTACATTTCTAAAGGTGGTCGTCTAGTACAAAAAATCTAATTTTTTGAGAAAAAAATAAAAATGTTAATATTAATGTAGGTAAAAAGAGAAATTTGTGCTCTTTTAGAAAATAAACTTTTTAATTAAATTTTTCTAAAATTTACTTCATTTAAATATATATATAGTTTTTCATAAATTAAGTTTTCCCCTTAGCAACTCCCTTAGTAACAATGATCTTTGGTTATTTTGGGCCAAAAGTTTTAACCAAAATTGAAAACAAATTTTTTCTTAAGGAAACAGAATCTTTGAAGATTTATTTATAATTTAGGATTTATTGATAAAGAAAAAAACAACTAAAGAGGAGATAATTTGAAAACATATTTTATTTTTTATTTTATTAGTTTCCTCTGTAATTTTTCATACTTAAAACCAACATATCTCAGATTTTATGACTCATTTTTGAATGACATTTTCAAGGTTTGTTCATCTGTATATGAGTTAGTATGTGAACCAGAATCAAATTAATTCTTAACGTATTTTAGCAATTATGGGGCAGTTTTTGTCAAATTTTACCTTTTTTTTAAATTTCCCCAAATATGTATACCTGCCATTATAGATCTAAAAATAATTATAAGTTTTTACTGGTTCACATACCAGTTTTGTATATATTTTGCATGCACACCAAAGTTCATACAAACTAATCTACAGATAGCTAAAACTCTTTGTTATAAGAAAACGAGAATTAAGAATAGTTTTGCTAATTCAGCTTTTAAAAACGTTTTTCTTTTTTTTTTTTATTCTTTTTTTTTTTCTTCTTTTTTTTTTTTTTTTTTTTTGCAATCATATTTATTATATATTGAGCAACTTAAAAGTAATTCTCATTCGAGTGTGTTAGACTCAGAACCCTTGGTAGCCATTGCAGTAGAAGTTGCAGTCGAAGCACTTTTTTTTTGTAAGAAAACGTGAACGAAAGTGTATGCAAATATCTAACTTACGTAAACCTTAAATTATGAATGTTAAAACATGCTAAACATATATCAACTTTTACAGTTTTATATTTTGTGTTCATTCAAATTCAAAGTTTAGATAACAAAAAAAATAAAATATAATTAAAATACAAACAAAGGTACCCAATCTGGTAGACTCTACCACCTTAATACCAAATAAATAAAAAATTTTTTGTATAGGTGTGTGCGGCAATGGCAGATTTTGCATTAAATCGAGTATTATAGCTGCTACATCATCTTGTTCTTTACAAAGATCTTGAACTAATGAAATTTTATTGTAAAACTTCTTGGCACGTCTTTTATGGATCATTATCTAAGCTATTACCAAACATTTTGCATTTTCTGATAAGTTTGATGGTTTTATTTTCTGATAAGTTTGATGGTTTTACTTTCTGATAAGTTTGATGGTTTTATTTTCTGATAAATTTGATGGTTTTATTTTCTGATAAGTTTGATGATTTTATTTTCTGATAAGTTTGATGGTTTTATTTTCTGATAAGTTTGATGGTTTTATTTTCTGATAAGTTTGATGGTTTTATTTTCTGATAAGTTTGATGGTTTTATTTCCTGATAAGTTTGATGGTTTTATTTTCTGATAAGTTTGATGGTTTTATTTTGTTGATAGCTCTTCGCAAGTTATACATGTGTCAACCAAATCTAAGGGAAAAGTTTTCATTTAAGTATTGTAAGTAAAATTTGTACTTTATACCGAGACTGGATGTTTTTCGGTAAACATTGCATGCATTTTTTTGACATCCATTCGTGCATCAAGATATTCAATGTCTTTTGCTTTGTGATGTGTCTTTTTTCTAGGAAAGCGAAAGATAAGTTTGTATAGTTTTTGGCATATTTCAGGAGGCACTGTATTTGGTTTTGAGTGGCATCCAATGTTATCTGTAGGACTCTTCGATTCATTAAGCAAATCACAAAGTCTGCAAGCTATGGTTTTGGTAACTCCTTAAAGGCCGATAAATGCTCTCTTGCAGACTTTAACTTTATCAGTTTGTTTTAAAACATATAACTAAAATTTTGCTTCTGTGTTGCATTTTCTTAATGAGGATGCCTCTGTTTTATATGTACATTTTCAATAAGTGATATATATCCTGCTAATTTTTTATTGAAAAGAAGGTAATTTTTGAAATACAAAGTTACCTTCTTTTCAATAAAAAATGTAAAGTCAAAGTTATCTTGATGGAAGTTTGCAAAGCATTCCTTCTTACATCTGCAACAAATAACCAATGTATTAGGTTAATATAGGCCCCGATAGAAAACGTAAACTGAATTAAGGTTTATGGAAAAACTGCCTGCAATTTTTCCATAAACCTTAAAAGACAAAGATATGACATTAATGACGATTGTTGACAATTGAACCAATCAGAACAAAACAAATTTAAAACGTCAAACTCAGTCATAAAACTACTTTTTCAATCTAGTTGTGCATGCAAAAATTTCTTACGTCAATGACAAATATTGTTTATGCAATTAACGTCTTTCACACGGTATTATTTGAGGAGGAAGGAATGTATTAACTAACGTGAATTTTACCCAGAATACGCATCACCCTTTAAGGAACCATTTAAAAAAAAGTATTTTGGAAAAAAAATGTGACTAAAGAGGTTTTTGAAATGACCGATTCAATTATAAAAAATATTTTTTGAGTGATTATTCACAAGCTAATCTAAAATTTGTCATTAAGCATTAAATATTTTTGGGAAAAGTTTTTTTTGCAACAAATCCTGTCTTTATTTTTAAAGTTAACGTTAAGTTTTGGTCAGTCATAATGAGAGTGCCAGTTTTTTTTAGATACGATTTCAAAACTTTCCAGGAATTAGTTTTTGCTCTGCATGTTTTTTAGTGACGGAGACTAGGTTCTATGGTGTACACTGGGTGTTTTACTATGGCGTACACTCGGTATTTTACTATGGCGTACACTGGGTGTTTTACTCTAAACTAATTTTTATTTTATTCATATTTCAAATAATAAACGGTGCTCATTTTTGTAATTTTACAATTTGTATAAAACTTTTTTTATATAGTTAATTGGTGTTGATTTTATAAAGAAAGAAAAAATTATCAATCAGTGGTTCAAGAAAACCTTAAAAAATGTCCACATTAATTTATCACCCCGTTTTACGGTAACGGAAAATTTACGAGACAAGGAAATATTTAGTCGAACCCTTTTGCATGTAGAAGCTTATTATATTAAGCTGGCAGGGTGTCTGCCAATATTTCAAGGCGGATTTCCCTGATATATTTCCACCTGTTTTCCCTGATTTTATTTAAAAAACTCAATTTCTCAAAAATTAGATTTGTTTAGAAAAATACTCTTTAACTACAAAAATATAAACATTAACATTACCCACATTAAACGCATCAAGAGAAGTATATTAAACTATTTGCCAAATAAAATTTTTTAATAACGCGCACCATATACAACTAACGTAAGTCGTGTAAGTTTGATGAAGAGCTATTTTCTTTGATTTTTCCAAAATTGAATCTTATTTCCCTGATAATCCACTGATTTTTTTCCAGATAT